>NC_092240.1:39166419-39176419 GCF_036320965.1 Panulirus ornatus
GAAATCCGGCAAAGCGGCGGGACTGACTGATAATGCAGTTGAATTTATTAAGAAATGGGTGACTGTGTTGTTGATTGGTTGGTAAGGATTTTCAGTGTATGTATGGATCATGGTGAAGTGCCTAAGGATTGGCAGAATACATGTATAGTGCCATTATCCAAAGGCAAAGGGGACAGAGGTGACTGTCCAAACTACAGAGGCGCAAGATAGTTGAGTATACTTCGAAAATTTTATGGGAGTGTATTGACTGAGAGGGTGAAAGCATGCACAGAGCAGTGTGGTTTCAGAAGTGGTAGAGGATGTGGGGATCAGGAGTTTGGTTCGAAGAATGTGTGTGAGTAATACTTAGAAAAACAGGTGGATTTATATGTGGCATTTATGGATCTGGAGAAGGCATGTGATAAGGTTGATAGACATGCTTTGTGGAAGATCTTAAGAATATAAGATCGGCCTGCGACAGGGATGTGTGATGTCACTATGGTTGTTTGATTAGTTTATGGATGGCGTGATTAGGGAGGTAAATGCAAGAGTTTTGGAAAGAGGGGAGAGTATGCAGTTTGTTGGGGATGAGAGGGCCAGTGAAGTGAGTCAGTTGTTGTTCGCCGATGATACAGAACTGGTAGCTAATCCGAGAGAGGAACTGCAGAAGTTGGTGACTGAGTTTGGAAAAATTTGTGAAAGAGGAAAGTTGAGAGTAAATGATAATTTGATCAAGGGTGTTAGGTTAAGCAGGGTTGAGGGACATGTTAGCTGGAATGTAAGTCTGAATGGAGAAAAATTGGAGGAAGTGAGTCATAGGGTGGGGAAGGGGATGAAGGTTCTGGGAACGATGAAAAGTGTGTGGAAAGAGAAAATGTTATCTTCAAAAGAAAAAAAATGGATATGATTGAAGGAATGGTCGTTCCAACAGTATTATATGGTTGCGAAGCATGTGGTATAGACATTGTTGTGCGGAGAAAGGTGGATGTGTTGGAAATGAAATGTTTAAGGACAATATGTGGTGTGAGGTGCTTTGATTTGTAAGTAATGAAAGGGTAAGAGACATGTGACATTAGAAGAGGGTGTGTTGAAATGGTTTGGACATATAGAATGAATGAGTGAGGTAAGGTTGACAGAGAGGATGTATATATCAGAAGTGGAAGATACAGGGAGAAGCGGGAGACCAGATTGGAGGTGGAAGAATGGAGCGAAAAAGATTTTAAACTGTCGGGACTGAAATGTAGGAGGGTGAAAGGCAAGCTCGGAATAGAGTGAATTGGAACAATATGGTATACTGGGGTCGACGTGCTGTCAATGGATTGAACCAAGACATATGAAGTGTCTGGAGTAAACCATGGAAACGTCTGTTGGGCCTGGATGTGGAGAGGGAGCTGTGGTTTCGGTGTATTACATATGACAACTAGAGAATGGACGTTAGCGAGATATTGCCAGGAACAGACGAAGCTTTTTCTTTTTAAGCCTCCTTCGTTCACTTCCATTTTTTTTATTTCATCTCTCATTCGCCGAAACCACAGCTCCTACCCACAACTAGTCCCTACGGTCCCCACAGACCTCTCTGTGGCATCCCCCGCCTGCTCCATATGCTCGGTTCGGTACATCTACAGCTCGTCGACCCCTGTATACCTCATCCCTCCAGTTAACTCTCTCCTGTGCATGGCATTCACCCTCTTATATATTTATGCCCCGACCACTCAAAATATTTTTTGGCTCTATCCTCTATCTCCAACTTGTTCTTTCCCTTCTTGTCATCTCCACTTAAACCATATGTGCTTTTTCTCAGCCTCTCATCACTCATTCTCTCCATACGTCCGAAGCATTTCAACACCCTCTTCAGCATTTTCAACCACACTCCTCTTATTTCCACACCTATCCCTTACCCTGTCATAACCTACTTGATCAATCCTCCTAACTCCGCAAACTTTCCTCAAACTTTTCATTTCCAACACTTGCACTCTCCTCCTTACTTCCTCATTTATTGTCCTTGCCTCGCATCCATACAACATCATTAGGATTACTATAGCAAGGAATACAAAGGAATTCAAACAGCAACAGACCAATGGGTCCCTTCGACGCTGTTTGTGATAGTGGAAGAGATATGTAAATCATAGATCGTTATGGTTAGAGTAGAAATACGTACATATAAAATAGAAAATACAAAGTTTTCATGTAGCTATGGAGGAGCAAATGTTGTCAGATATACAGTTGAAGATATATATTCATTCAGTTTGTTCTCAAACGTATTGCTTTTAACCACTATAATTGGTAGAACGTTCCATATGTAAATAATCCTGTTAACATACCCATTCTCGCCCACCCATCTAACGACCTCTCTTTTCACGCATTCTTCAGTGCCCCCAGAACCTTCGCCCTTTCACCTACCCTATGACTCACCTCCGATTCCATCGTTCCACTACCAAGTATCTATAACACTTCAGTTCCACTAACATTTCCCCGCTCAAACTCTCATCCAAACTAACCTGTCTCGTAGCAGTGCTAATCCCAGTAACTTTGCTATTAATGACATCCACTCTCAACTGCTCACTTTCACACCCTCTCCCAGACTTAGACACCAACTTCTGTAATTTCTGACTCGAATATATCACCAGTTCCGTATCATCAGCAGGCAGCGGCTGACTCACTTCCCCAACAGACTGCATGCTCGCCTCTCTCTCTCTAAAACCCTTGCATTTACCTCCCTTACCACCCCATCCATAAACAGACTGAACAACCATGGTGACATCACACACCCCTATCACTATCACACCTTCACCTGGATCCCTTCCCATCCTTTCTGCCTACACACACACACACACACACACACACACACACACACACTTCACTCTCTTCCTAAAATCTCATCACTGCTTCTTATAACTTTCCTCTCACTACATGAATACGAAACACCTTCCAGAAAGTATCTCTAGCAACCGTGCCATATGCTTTCTCCAGGTTCAGAAATGCCACATACAAATCTTTCCCTCTCCATAAGTATTTCTCAAACACATTTTTCAAAGCAAAAACTGATCCACACGTCCTCTACCACTCCTGAAACCATATTGTTCCTCCACCCTATACATGCCGTCACCCTCACAATCACCACTTCCATACAACAGATGCACACAACAATACCTATATAATTCGACATTCACATTTGTCCCCTCCCGTATACGGTGGCACACCACCATGATCCGTAAATCCTAGAAAATCCTAAGAAACCAATCAACAACATAGTCATCCTTTTCCTAGAGAGATTCATCTGGATAACCATCCACTCTAGCCGTCTTTCTTCATTTCATTTTATGCGAGGCTTCGCTATCTCATCTCTTCACCAAACCACTCTCTCTGACTCTCTCACTTTGCATATATCCCCAGACCCGAACACCCTACATCTGCCACCCTGTCATGAAACACATTCAAAAACTTTTCAAAGAATTCACTGTTTTTTCTCATCTCATCACTCATTTACTACTTTCCCATTTCCTCTAATCATCGATGTTCCCATTTGTTCTCTTCTTTCTGTTATACTGTTTATCTTCTTCCAACGTCTCAGTTTCCCTGAAGTTTGTTGATGCTAACTCACCCCAACTCTCATTTGCCATATTTTTCAGCCCCTACGCCTTCTGGACCTCCTGCCGCTTTCTCTTGTATATACCCCAGTCATTTGCACCCTTTTCCTGCGAGTACCGTCCATACACTTTTCTTCTCTTTCACTAGCAACCTTGTCATCCCACCACTCACTAACCTCTCTCACCTGCCCATCTGGCAGATATCAAGGGGGGTAAGTTGCCGGTGCTGATGGTGGATGGGAAAATGCTTCCACAGTCGCTGGCCATCGCCCGCTACGTGGCCAAAGAAGCCGGACTTGTACCTGAGGACGCCCTTCAAGCAGCCTACTGTGACGCCTTAGCGGACACTGCGTTCGAGCTTCTACCGGAGTGGTACAAGTTCAAGTAAGTTCATCGTCATTAGTTTGGTCAAAACTCTTGTTGCTTCTCTGTGCTATTTCAGCACACTTAACAGAGGGGGTTATCAATATTCATTACCTTCAGTATCTCTGAACTCTTTCAGTCCTGGTCATGTACTCCATCCAACCCCAGAGTGTTATCAGAAAAACATAGGCCATCTAACTGATTGATTTCATCGTATATAGTCCTCTCCATAATTTCTGGAGAACACAAGTATTCATATGTATGGATAACCTTAAGATGTTACCGGACTCCTCCTGCCGAGGTTACACAACAAGTGAGAAGTTACCTATGGCGAGTGAAAAGTCGCTGGAAGTATAGCCTCTTCAGGAAACTTCTCACTCTAAAGAAGTCTACATTTCCTTGCTATTGGAAGCAGCGCAGCATTGGGCTGTAGTATCCTTAGGGCGGGTCTCTGGTTGCACGAGGTCTTTTTTACAGAGAAAACCCAACTTCTTCGAAAAGATTGGATGCTGCTTCACAGACATTTGCTACCTCATTGTGGAATCCAGGGAGTAACAGAGCCATAGCACTGTATGTAAACAAACAGCTGAGCACAGCAGGATGTATTGACTGATTCATCAAGTTGCTTAGCTGAGATACTCAATGGAGTTGCTTTGAAATCAGTGATCACCTGATTTTTGATAGCTGTTAATAAATCGCTGATTCTTATGATTTAGATTATTATTTCACAACGTCACTGTGTTCAACTCCTGCGCCGTATTCTTTGCACAAAGAACTGTGTCTTTGCAGAATGGCAAGATCAGAATTTCAACTACTTTGTTTGGGTCTCTATTATGTGAAGCTCTCAGAACAGCAACCATATATGAGGCACACAGACCAGCTTCATTTTTGCCAGTGCACCTGACCGTCATATACATTTCGATTACACTTGAGGGTATGACGAGTCTATCACAAATTCTCTGAGAGGCAACTGGAAAACTTCATTGAAGGAAGTTAGGTGTAATGAATCCTTCTGACTTCACTTTCTGAAATGTGCCATCTTAATCTGCAGATAAAATAAACCATAATCATATGCACCACGGATCGGATTCGAACCCTGGAAGGGGCGTTCGGCTATCTCGGCCATACGTCAATACAGCCACTGGTTGTCCAATATTTTATACTGTGTCCCAGCTTCCTAAAACACTAAGTGGCCAGCGGCTGTCTTTTGACCAACGTGTGACTGAGATAGCTGAGCGCACCTTCCAGAGTTCGAATCCGACCTGTGGTGTACAGACATTTATCTTTCTATAGGAATGAACTATATCTTAATTGTCTCCTTTGTCAGTCTTGTAAATTTGGAAAGGACAATGATGCATCGTTCTATCCGTTGTTGTTATGAGGGATGTGGTACAGAAAGTCATCAAAATATTGATGGTAGATATTGATCAGAGATGAATACTAATTCCATATAATGAAACGTACTTTTCTTTATTCATTGTTGGGCTATGGGTGACGGAGCCGCCAAAACTCTACTAGAAAGTTAAGCAACATTAGTTTACAGGCTCTGAAAAGGTATTTTCCTTGACATTCGCCTCTACTTCCCTAAAAGGCAGAATAGTAAAAAAAAAATTAAGCCCGTGCTATCAAGATGCCATGTCTGACCATGAATGGGTCGGGCATGCCCTAAGTTAACCCACTTATCAAAACACGTGAACGCATATATCAGATAAGATTTATGAACTGCATTTCGTGACACTATGCATTTACACTTCATAACTTAAGACTAACCATTATGCCACGGCTAACCTGGTTCGCTTCAGTAAATGAATTCGCCAGAACACAATGAGAAATTGATAAACACCTGACCTTTGCCACATGTGTCTGTAACGGAAGGGTTGTAAGTTGTCTGCAGTCAGCTGACTGTTTGCTTGTTTACCGATGTCGCAATAGATGTGGCAATAGACTGCAGAGTCCGGCAGCAGTTTCAAGAAATCTGAATTATAGTGAGACATCCAGAATTTATTCATTCATTTCCTATTGTATGATTTGTTTACATTCGTCAAGCGAGAATGAAATAAAAAGAAATAGTCATATTTTCCAGACCCAGTCAGGTACCCCTTACATACCAGAGATTGAAAAACCATTTCCTTTTAGCAGTGCTCGCTGTTACCCTGCACACTACTCAGCTCCCAAGCAGACACTGAAACACTCAGAGAAAACCTGTAATCAGAATTACGGGGAAAAATAAACCCAGGTGCTATCATAAAGTTACCTGATATGCTTGCCTGGGATCCCCGCTAACTCCCTCACACACTGCAAATGCATTATCTTCATAAATCTAATCAAAGATACTGGAGTGTTATCGTCCTGCAAAATCTTTTGAGTGGGATCCATATATATTTTGTAGTTGTGTATGTTGTTGTAACGCCTTGGTTGACTGGTCTCCCCTTAGGACCTCGGAGAAGTCCGAAGAGGAGAAGAAGAAGGAATTTGAAGAAGTGCTTTACCCGAAGTTCCTGGAACCTATCATGTCCCGGCTTGACAAGCGGCTGCAAGAGAAGGAGTGGTTCGTCTCAGACAAGGTTAGTCCCAGGAACTTCCATGTTAGCGACAGGTACTTCCAGGTCACTGCCAGGCACTAGTAGATTGCAGCTTTTACACTGTCTTACGTTACTGACATTTCCCCAAGTTCCTCCTCCTTATTGTACTGGAAAGCAACATTACAAGCACTGCTTTCTAGTACAATAACACCATCAGTAAGACCTTGATGAATATTAGGCCAAAGCATGCAACATTTGGGAGTGTTTACGCCGTCAAAAGCAAGGCATGTAAAGATATATGGACAGACCAAACTGCAAAAACTGTAACGGAGAGATGTTACTGGCACCGTCACGCAGTACGCAGAGATGACCGCAAAAATGCAATCACTAAACACTGTCATAATAATGATGACCCCCATAGATCTTGAAAATCCCGTTATTCTATAACCCTCTACTGATTATGCCACACGCAACGTCATTGATTCTCTCTTAATTGCTAATACGAAGAACTTAAATCTGACCCCAGGCAATTTTAAAGCACATCCTATTATTAACCAAATCATTATGAGAAAATTAACAAAACACGAAAACGTGAAAAAAGTTGTTCGAGACACTCAATTACCAGGTAAACTCTTACCACGTGACCCATCTTATATATATATATATATATATATATATATATATATATATACAAACAAAGTGCATATGAACGCGCACCTTCATAGAACATGCAACCCCCAACAGCCAGGATCAAACGCGGGACCCCAGTGCAACAGGCGGGAGCGCTACTGCTAGGCTATGATCCACATCCAGACGCTACAGACCTTTCCATGGTTTGCCCCAACGCTTCACATGCCCTGGTTCAGTCCATTGACAGCAAGTCGACCCCGGCATATATATATATATAAATATGCATATATGCATATATATATATATATATATATATATATATATATATATATATATATATATATATATATATATATATATATATATATATATATGCAAGAGTTTTGGAAAGAGGGGCAAGTATGAAGTCTGTTGGGGATGAGAGAGCTTGGGAGGTGAGTCAGTTGTTGTTCGCTGATGATACAGCGCTGGTGGCTGATTCATGTGAGAAACTGCAGAAGCTGGTGACTGAGTTTGGTAAAGTGTGTGAAAGAAGAAAGTTAAGAGTAAATGTGAATAAGAGCAAGGTTATTAGGTACAGTAGGGTTGAGGGTCAAGTCAATTGGGAGGTGAGTTTGAATGGAGAAAAACTGGAGGAAGTGAAGTGTTTTAGATATCTGGGAGTGGATCTGGCAGCGGATTCAACCATGGAAGCGGAAGTGGATCATAGGGTGGGGGAGGGGGCGAAAATTCTGGGAGCCTTGAAGAATGTGTGGAAGTCGAGAACATTATCTCGGAAAGCAAAAATGGGTATGTTTGAAGGAGTAGTGGTTCCAACAATGTTGTATGGTTGCGAGGCGTGGGCTATGGATAGAGTTGTGCGCAGGAAGATGGATGTGCTGGAAATGAGATGTTTGAGGACAATGTGTGGTGTGAGGTGGTTTGATCGAGTAAGTAACGTAAGGGTAAGAGAGATGTGTGGAAATAAAAAGAGCGTAGTTGAGAGAGCAGAAGAGGGTGTTTTGAAATGGTGTGGGCACATGGAGAGAATGAGTGAGGAAAGAGTGACCAAGAGGATATATGTGTCGGAGGTGGAGGGAACGAGGAGAAGAGGGAGACCAAATTGGAGGTGGAAAGATGGAGTGAAAAAGATTTTGTGTGATAGGGGCCTGAACATGAAGGAGGGTGAAAGGAGGGCAAGGAATAGAGTGAATTGGAGCGATGTGGTATACCGGGGTTGACGTGCTGTCAGTGGATTGAATCAAGGCATATGAAGCGTCTGGGGTAAACCATGGAAAGCTGTGTAGGTATGTATATTTGCATGTGTGGACGTATGTATATACATGTGTTTGGGGGTGGGTTGGGCCATTTCTTTCGTCTGTTTCCTTGCGCTACCTCGCAAACGCGGGAAACAGCGACAAAGCAAAAAAAAAAAAAAAAATATATATATATATATATATATATATATATATATATATATATATATATATATATATATATATATATATATGTATATATATATATTTTTTTTTTTTGCTTTGTCGTTGTCTCCCGTGTTTGCGAGATAGCGCAAGGAAACAGACGAAAGAAATGGCCCAACCCACCCCCATAAACATGTATATACATATGTCCACACACGCAAATATACATACCTACACAGCTTTCCATGGTTTACCCCAGACGTTTCACATGCCCTGATTCAATCCACTGACAGCACGTCAACCCCGGTATACCACATCGATCCAATTCACTCTATTCCTTGCCCTCCTTTCACCCTCCTGCATGTTCAGGCCCCGATCACACAAACACAAAATCTTTTTCACTCCATCTTTCCACCTCCAATTTGGTCTCCCACTTCTCCTCGTTCCCCCCACCTCCGACACATACATCCTCTTGGTCAATCTTTCCTCACTCATCTCTCCATGTGCCCAAACCATTTCAAAACACCCTCTTCTGCTCTCTCAACCACGCTCTTTTTATTTCCACACATCTCTCTTACCCTTACGTTGCTTACTCGATCAAACCACCTCACACCACACATTGTCCTCACGACATCTCATTTCCAGCACATCCACCCTCCTGCGCACAACTCTATCCATAGCCCACGCCTCGCAACCATACAACATTGTTGAAACCACTATTCCTTCAAACATACCCATTTTTGCTTTCCGAGATAATGTTCTCGACTTCCACACATTCTTCAAGGCTCCCAGGATTTTCGCCCCCTCCCCCACCCTATGATCCACTTCTGCTTCCATTGTTCCATCCGCTGCCAGATCCACTCCCAGATATCTAAAACACTTTACTTCCTCCAGTTTTTCTCCATTCAACCTTAACTCCGAATTGACTTGACCCTCAACCCTACTGTACCTAATAACCTTGCTCTTATTCACATTTACTCTTAACTTTCTTCTTTCACACACTTTACCAAACTCAGTCACCATCTTCTGCAGTTTCTTACATGAATCAGCCACCAGCACTGTATCATCAGCGAACAACAACTGACTCACTTCCCAAGCTCTCTCATCCCCAACAGACTTCATACTTGCCCCTCTTTCCAAACTCTTGCATTCACCTCCCTAACAACCCCATCCATAAACAAATTAAACAACCATGGGGACATCACACACCCCTGCCGCAAACCTACATTCACTGAGAACCAATCACTTTCCTCTCTTCCTACACGTACACATGCCTTACATCCTCGATAAAAACTTTTCACTGCTTCTAGCAACTTGCCTCCCACACCATATATTCTTAATACCTTCCACAGAGCATCTCAATCAACTCTATCATATGCCTTCTCCAGATCCATAAATGCTACATACAAATCCATTTGCTTTTCTAAGTATTTTTCACATACATTCTTCAAAGCAAACACCTGATCCACACATCCTCTACCACTTCTGAAACCACACTGCTCTTCCCCAATCTGATGCT
>NC_092240.1:39183919-39261419 GCF_036320965.1 Panulirus ornatus
AGGGCAAATCAAACCTTTTTATAAGCGGAGCAGCTGTTCAGAATCTAAAGCGAACTTCCAGTTTCGTAGAGGCAGACTTAGCTATTTCCGTAATGTGGGGATTCCTAGAAAGAGTGGATGTTACAGTAATACCAAGAATGCTCACTGAGTCAAGAGGTGAATTACAGGACGGTCAAAGGAGAGACGAGAGCTTTGACGAGTTTCCGATAGAGATATGGTTAGAAACTGGGTCTTGGAGGCATTAAACTTAACTCGATATCGTTTACCCCTTTAAGATATCCTGTCCACGTCTAGGTTTAGCGATGATGTTGCGTCCGGACGAGATGCAGATCAAGTGAGAGAAGGAGCAAAAATGAAGGATGTGGATGAATGCAGTGATGAGTCGTCAAGATATGAGTGCACTTGGTTATCTGTGGAAGAGAAGATGAAAATAAGAAAAAGAATAGGGGAAAGGAGAGAACACTGAGGGACACCGCTGTTGATGGAGAAAGGATGGAGCAACGTTGATCCATCAACAACCAGTGATAGATCGGCCGTGGAGTAAGCTACCTAGACATGAAGAAGCAAAGCGAGGGAGGGAAGCCCAAAAGAGAGGAGACAAAATATCCTGATACACGGCCATCTGTGCTGGAGAGAAGAGTACCCCAACGCACTCACGGCCAACTTTCCTTTTATATCAAACCTTGTTCTACCAGCTCATTAGAAGACGACTCAGGCAATTTGGACGGCATAAGCTGTGTTATTATGATATATTTCGACTAATTTCTGTATATTTCGGAGTTTTCTTACGCCTTATAAACAAGGTGACCCCACTGTCTCGGGAGTCGCGTTAACACCAGGTCGTTTTCTGTACTTAATAATTCCCTCTCACTGCATCATTTTCTAACTTTGGTAATTGAAGGTCTATATCACTTCTCTTGTTTGTTTTATTATTTCATCATGTTCTATTGTCATGTCATGAGATAGATATAGTTTTTAGTTTTACCATTTTGATACTAAAGATCTGTGTGTGCGAAATTAATCTGGTAAAAGGAATAAGCGAAATGATTACCACTTCCTTGATGGCCATCGAATATCTCTCTACCGCTTCATCTGAACACGTCTGAGGTAATAGCGAAGGCGTACAATGTTATTATGGAACATCTAGTTTCATGGGCTCTGTTCATATATTTCGACTTGTTTCACATATCTTGACATTCTTCAGTCCCAGATTCTCCCTCGTTTTCATTGCCTTCTCCATTATTGAGTTGGTTTTCATCTTAGAATAAGAAAAAAATATAGATTATGCCAGTTGCAGGTAACTGATGTTACAAAATCTGAATTCCAGTGTCAGTCTCCGCGTCCCCCTAAAAGGAAATTATCTGTATGACTAGCTTTGTCAATGCTTGCATGTATTCGCATAATACTCATAGAGATATAACTGTCATTATGTACTGTTACACAATGAATAATGCTCTAAAACATTCTCGATAAACATCTCACCATCTAGATCACTTTCGTTTTCTTTCAAAAATTGTTATTCCGTCAGAAAACGATACATAAAACTAGAGTTGTAAGGGGGTAACTTAAATTACCTTTAGGTGTTAGACAGGAGCCACGAACGACAGCCACCGATATCTGAACGCTACCTCACTGCCAGTTGCGACTAAGAATTACATTGGGAGTGATCCTCACTTTTCAACTGAAGGTAACTCCTGTACAGTGACATAATTCGTGAAGGTATGATGGCTATGCTACCACTGACTACACCTATGATGATGGAGCCAACATCCTGGTGGTACTCGGAGCCCTCAAACATGATGGATGAGGTGATGGATATGATGGAGTCTTGGGGTGTTGGAGGAAGCTTGGTGATGAGACCCAGTACATGGTCCAGATCCCGGCACCTTTCCTGCCCCTACGACGCTAACTCGGGCTGGAGATAATGCATGAGGAAGTTGCTACTGTCACCTCCCAGTGGTGTGTTGATTGTACCTCACTACAACAAGGATATTACAAGCTGCATTACAGGCAAGTGTAGCGACAGCGACCAGTGCAACACCAGCATCAGTCAGGACACAACACCTTTCTGCCGCTGTAGCAGAGCCAAAGTGACCAGCGATCATGCCACCAAACCTACCAACACTAACCATGAGAGCAGTGGCAGCACCAGCCCAGCCACCAGCAACAAGGAGGCTCCTGAAGATAGCCATGAGGCTCCGTGGCAGTTTAGTGTAGACATGAGGGGATGTGAGGAGGTGAGGGCGTTCACTGACTCAGGATCGTTGACAGTAGAAGGTAGAGGGCGGCGTGGGCACTCGAGGATGATGGTGCGTCACGTGACCACACTGCCGCCACACGTCACCCCCGACACACTGACGGCCACGCTCAGGGACGGCCAACTCAGCGTCAGCCAGAGGCCGGGCTCACATGGTTCTCATGTTAGGGTCCTGCCCATCGTCACCCCTGAAGAACACGACTCTGCCAGTCATCCACATCCCACAGAACAGTTGCAGGAAGAACACGAACACAGCCAACTGTCACAGCAAGATAAGCAACAGGAACAACAGAGCCAACAACAAGAGCAGCAGGTGGCATGTTCAACACAACAAGAGCAACGAGAAGAGCATGGTAAAGAAACTCAAGTCAGCTGAATGAATAATGAAACTTCCGTGTTTTCTTTCATAGGACCAAGCAGTTCCCAGGAAATGTTTCTGTTGCTTTGTAATATTTTCTTTATTCTGTTTCACTACTGCAACACTGAAGTCATTTCAATATGTTACTGAGGAATGCATTCATTCTTTATTCTTTTCTTTTTCATGTTGAAGGCTTCAGTCACGGACAGAAGTCCACATCAAGGCCGGGCCTTATTTGAAATACGGATAGAATAATGAAAGGGAAAGAGAAAAGACACGGGAAAGTATTTACGAATTGTGGAGGAAGTGAATAATAAAGTATATGGAGAGTGAATGTCTTTTTCCCTTTTTCGTCAAAAATAGTAATTATTTCAATATCTAGAGTAGTGATTTGTAAATGATTCATAAAGAAAATTCTAATTCCGTCAGTCAAAAGTAAATGGAAAGTTTCTAGATGATAATGGATGACTGTCCCGTGACTGAGAATATCGTCAACAAGATGTGTGGGTCAGCAGACTGGAGGAGTTGAAGTTTATCTCTATTGAAAAGCATGTTGTTCTCAGTTGCCCGGTTAAATACTTCGTTAAGGCTCTTTGAGGCCTTTCGGCATCTTCTATGGATGTGATTTTCATTGTATCATCTTCAAAGGATGATATGGAAATGTGGCTCATGCTTGCGTCATGTCAGATATATGAATGAGGAATAGGAGAGGTGCAAGTACACTTCCTTGAGGGACTGAGCTTTTAACTATGGAAGCACTGGACATGCCATGATTCACAACTAAGTGTCGTGATCTATTACCTAAAAACGTTGTATATCCATCCCCCATTTTTTCCTGTTATTGCCCAACATTTTCTTTTTCTAAGTGATATGACAACATGGTCACACTCGTCAAGTGCTTTTTCAAAGTCTGTAAATCACATCCGCATTTTCTTTGTTTTCAAGAACTTCAACAGTCCTATAATTATGGTTATGCATCTCAAACAGGCAAGATCTCCCCGTCCTAAAACCATGTTGTCCTGAATTATGAAGCTTGCTCACCTCCATAAACTCAGCCAGCTTGCCTCATAGGACTATTTTGAAGACTTTAATGGTGTGCAGTGTTAATGCTGCCGGTCGACAGTGTTTTTGGGAATGATTTAATTCCACTTTTGTGGAGTGGGACGATATAAGCCAGTTTTGTGCAGTGGGACGATATAAGCCAGTTTTGTGGAGTGGGACGATATAAGCCAGTTTCAAATTTTCGGGAATGATGCCAGAATCTAGACTTTTCCTCTCGATGATATTTTCTGCACGTACTAGAGAATCTTGAATTTCTTTATGAAGAATGAGTTCCATGAGTCCGGGCCTGGGGCTGAGGGTAAGGTCATACTCCTGGGTATGACAAGACACACCTAGGTATGACAAGACACACCTGAGTATAGCGAGACATACCTGGATATGGCAAGACACACCTAGGTATGACAAGACACACCTGGTTATGGCAAGACACACCTAGGTATGGCAAGATACACCTAGGTATGACAAGACACACCTGAGTATAGCGAGACATACCTGGATATGGCAAGACACACCTAGGTATGACAAGACACACCTGGTTATGGCAAGACACACCTAGGTATGGCAAGATACACCTAGGCATGACAAGACACACCTGAGTATAGCGAGACATACCTGGATATGGCAAGACACACCTAGGTATGGCAAGACACACCTAGGTATGGCAAGACACACCTAGGTATGGCAAGACACACCTGGGTATAGCGTGACATTCCTGGATATGGCAAGACACACCTAGGTATGGCAAGACACATCTGGGTATGGCAAAACACACATGGTTATGGCAAGACACACCTAGGTATAGCAAGACACACCTGGGTATGGCAAGACACACCTAGGTATAGCAAGACACACCTGGGTATGGCAAGACACACCTGGGTATGGCAAGACACACTTAGGTATGGCAAGGCACACTTGGGTATGGTAAGACACACCTCGGTATGGCAAGACACACCTAGGTATGGCAAGACACACCTAGGTATGGCAAGACACACCTAGGTATATCAAGACACACCTGGGTATGGCAAGACACACCTAGGTATGGCAAGGCACACTTGGGTATGGCAAGACACACCTCGGTATGGCAAGACACACCTAGGTATGGCAAGACACACCTAGGTATGACAAGACACATCTGGGTATGGCAAGACACACCTGGGTATGGCAAGACACACCTGGGTATGGCAAGACACACCTAGGTATGACAAGACACACCTGCTTATTGCAAGACACACCTAGGTATGGCAAGACACACCTAGGTATGGCAAGACACATTCACGGTATGGCAAGACACACCTGGTTATGACAAGGCACACCAGGGTATGGCAAGACACATTTAGGTTTGGCAAGATATACTTGGGTATGGCAAGACACTTATGGTTATGGCAAGACACTTATGGTTATAGCAAGACACACCTAGGTATGGCAAGACACACCTGGGTATAGCAAGACATACCTGCGTATGGTAAGACACACTTGCGTATAGCAAGACACACCTGGGTATGGCAAGACACACCTAGGTATGGCAATGCGCATCTAGGTATGGCAAGACACACCTGAGTATGGCAAGGCACACCTAGGTATTTTAAGACACACCTAGGTACGGCACGACACACCTAGGTATGGCAAGACACACCTGGGTATAGCAAGACTAAACTAGGTATGGCAAGAGGCACCTAGGAATGGCAAGACACACCTTGGTATGGCAAAACACTCCTAGGTATGGTAAGACACACCTGGGTATGGCAAGACTAGATATATCAATATACACCTTTTGCTCCTCCCTTGTCTTCCTTCTCCATTGCTCTTTTTCCCTTTCGCTCGTATGTGGTGAGCACTACGCGCTAGCCCTGGTGAATGGTAAAACTATTTTCTTAGCAACTGTGAGATAATTAGGTACCTCTCTCTCTCTCTCTCTCTCTCTCTCTCTCTCTCTCTCTCTCTCTCTCTCTCTCTCTCTCTCTCTCTCTCTCTCTCTCTCTCTCTCTCAATGAATAAATAAATGAATAGATTAATTAATTGATTAATAAGAATTAGATATATTTCTCTATTCCATTTATCTGTTTATTTCCTCTCATTCCTCCTGGCCTTTAATGATGTGTGAAATTCACCGAAATACATACCACAGCGAACAGTAGAGAATTACTGGCAGCTTATGAACTGAAACTGTTCTTATGAAGGACGTCCAGCCAGCAAGACTGATGGAAAATAAGGAGACTATAATGTCTGTTCTGTGTTGAGCCATGATAAGCATTGCCAAGTGGGAAGGTAGGCAGGCAGGTAGGTTGGTTGGCAGGTAGATAGGTAGTCACCCTTAGTATCAGCTTTAACTACATAAACATACAGTAACAAACATATGTACACAAACACGTCTGATTTTCTTTCAGTTTTGAAAAGACGACCCTCATCCACAGAACCATTGCCAGATGAATAGTGAATTTGAAAATCATCATAGGTGTCACCAGCTTTCCTTTCTTGTATGCAAGATTCTATGTCTGTTTAAGTCATCAGTGGGTTCATTATGCTGCCAGCTATTGTTGTATGAGAGAGGAGAAGAGTGAGGGAAGAGAACCCTCTTGCTGTTTTATCCTTACCTTATCTATCGAGTATAGAATGTGGGTTATAAAATGTGCTTCGCCAGATAACTTGTTCATAAGCCAATAGAGCCTTTGTTACCTATTTTGCATATGTAATCTTTGGTAATCTCTTTCTTTACCTCTCTCTATCTTTCTTCTCTTGAGCTTTTTAAACATCTCATGGAATCATAACAGATTGGTTGATCTAGATTGGTGATGAATAGTATGATCAGAAATAGTTTTATATTACATCATAGAAAACTGTTACCGCCCAACGTGGGGCTCGAACCCACGACCCCGAGATTAAGAGTCTCGTGCTCTACCGACTGAGCTAGCCGGGCTTATATTAACTCACTACGTTTGAGTATGTGGTTCTAAACGAGGTTAACAATCATCATCATTAGCTCCTAACAACTCATGTATTATCAGCGATAAAGGTCAATAACTCTCCTAAGGTCACGTGATAGATACATAAGCGGATCGGACCATGACCTTATCAACGTCCTGAGACCCCGGCTTGATGTGTCAGGTTTGATAAGAGGCAAAACATCCTCTCTGATGTTGTGAGAGTAAGGCACTAATGGTTAGAAGATAGAAAGTGTGTCTGGAGACACTTTCCTCTCTCTGTGATGTTGTGTGAGTGAGTTGGTCTGGACAGGTTTATCCTCCAGTATGATGTTGTGAGAGCTACTGTACCTGGATGGCTAATCATCCTCTCTCACGTTATGAGAACAAGTCATTGATGGATAGTAGATAGTTTGTGTCTCGTGGATAGATTTACGTCTTCCTGATATCACGAGAGTAAAACAATAAAAGACAAGAATCAACATTTGTCTCAGACAATTTCAAGTTCTGTGATGCCCTCCGGTTAAATCATACCATGGATATACTGTAACCATAAGAAGTGTTTTGCTCTCTTGTTATATCTAACCATATATGTCCAGTCTGAGTCCAGATCTGGAGAATGGAGACACATTCCTGGGTCATTAAGTCGCTCATGTTTTCTTCTCTGTGTCATTAATATTTTCGAAAAGGAAGATGAAAAGAGACGTAGAATCAATCATATTAACAGTTTATCCTTCTCTACATCTCCGTCTGTCTGTATGTCTGTTGATCAGGAAATATAAACATTTCTATCAACGTAAAGGTAAGTGCGGTGAGCGTTCTCCCCTAGTCCCACCGTTTTGCCACCACGTTAATTCATGAGTTTCTGTTTTCTTTCTGTATTACTAACAGCCTTGTTTGGATCAAGTAGTCTGCTACTGCTTGAGTTACTCTACATTCCTTCGTATTACCCGCCTTTTTCAGTCAGAGAAGAAGGCTAAGGTTGCAGCTGAACGGTTGGATAACCCGTTAATACCTTCAACATGAGGACAGTAGAAGGTAATTAAACAGTACACTGAACATATAATTCTTTTACTGAAATAACACAAGAAGTTTACGTGGCAAGGTATGTTAGAGCCTCATAGTTCCTGCCTTCTGCTCGCTATGCATCGATTTAGCCACATTCCAATAAAACAAAAGCTGTTTTGCTTAATAGTAATATTCTGAAATACGAAATATTGTGTCTCAGTCTTTCTTAGGTCGTATGAATGTTAATGATTGTGTCTCTATTCTATGTTGAATTGGATATAAAGATCCCTTAAGAAATGCATGGAAAGCTGAACCAACGTAACGTAACCTTACCAAGCCTAACCTAAGACTTCTCGCAGATGAGATACTGAACAAGGAATAAAGAGAACACGAAGGCGACGTCATCAAAGTAAAATCCTCTCAAGGAAACAAGATCATTTGATGCATATAGTAACCATTTCTTCCTTTATCACTATAATTACATATATTATCGGCTGTAATTGCATGAGAGAGTGGAAGAGTGTGGGAAGAGAACCCTCTTGCTGTTTTGACCTTACCTTTTATCTATCGAGTATGGAATATGGGTTGTCGAATGTACTCCGGCAGATAACTTGTTCATAGGCCAATAGGGACTTTGTTACCTATTTTGCAAATGTAATCTTTGGTAATTTCTCTCTCTTAACTCTCTCTACAATTCCATACTTGAGCTTTCTAAACATCTCATGGAATCATGGCAGATTGGCGGTGAATCGTATGATCAGATGTAATTTTATATCACATCAAAGAAAACTGTTATCGCCCAACGTGGGGCTCGAACCCACGACCCCGAGATTAAGAGTCTCGTGCTCTACCGACTGAGCTAGCCGGGCTTATATCTACCTACAACGTGTGAGTATGTGCTTCTAAACGGGGTTAACAACCATCATCATTAGCTCCTAACAACTCATGTATTATCAGCGATAAAGGTCAATAACTCTCCTAAGGTCACATGATAGATACATAAGCGGATCGGACCATGACCTTATCAACGTCCTGAGACCCCGGCTGATGTGTCAGGTTTGATAAGAGGCAAAACATCCTCTCTGATGTTGTGAGAGTAAGGCACTAATGGTTAGAAGATAGAAAGTGTGTCTGGAGACACTCTCCTCTCTGTGATGTTGTGTGAGTGAGTTGGTCTAGACAGGCATATCCTCCCGTATGATGTTGTAAGAGCTAGTGTACCTGGACTGGATGGCTAACCATCCACTCTCACGTTGTGAGAACAAGTCATTCATAGAATGTAGATTGTAATGGCCTCGTGGATAGACTTACGTCTTCCTAATATCCCGCGAGCAAAACAGTGAAAGACAAGAATCATCATTTGTCTCAAACAGTTTCAAGTTCTGTGATGCCCTCCAGTTAAATCATACCATGGATATACTGTAATCATAAGAAGTGTTATGCTCTCTTGTTATATCTAACCATATATGTCCAGTCTGAGTCCAGATCTGGAGAATGGAGACACTTTCTTGGGTCAATGATCATTAAGTCGCTCATGTTTTCTTCTCTGTGTCATTGATATTTATCGCAAAGGAAGATTAAAAGACGTAGAATCAATCATCTTAACCGTTTATCCTTCTCTTAATCTCCTTCTGTCAGTCTGTCTGTTGGTCAGGAAATATAAATATTTTTATCAAAGTCCACACACGCAAATATACATACCTATACATCACAACGTATACATATACATACACAAACAGACATATACATATATACACATGTACATAATTCATACTACCTTATTTCATTCCTATTGCCACCTCGCCACACATGAAATAAAAAACCTCCTCTCCCCTCATGTGTGCGAGGTAGCGCTAGGAAAAGACAACAGAGGCCACATTCGTTCACACTCATTCTCTAGCTGTCATGTGATAATGCACTGAAACCACAGCTCCCTTTCCACATCCAGGCCCCACAGAACTTTCCATGGTTTACCCCAGACGCTTCACATGCCCTGATTCAATCCATTGATAGCACGTCGACCCCGGTATACCAATCCGATTCACTCTATTCTTTGCACACCTTTCACCCTCCTGCATGTTCGGGCCCCAATCACTCAAAATCTTTTTCACTCCATCTATCCACCTCCAATTTGGTCTCCCACTTCTCCTTGTTCTCTCCACCTCTGACACATATATCCTCACATATATCCTCTCGGTCAATCTTTCCTCACTCATTCTCTCCATGTGACCAAACCATTTCAAAACACCCTCTTCTGCTCTCTCAACCACACTCTTTTTATTACCAGTGTGTAGAGGATGGTGAAATAAGGAGAAAACGGTGTGTAGAGGATGGTGAAATAAGGAAGTAAAAAGATTTATCAGAGAAAAAGTTTTTCTTTTTCTTTTTTTCAAATCATAAAAGAAAAGTTTGGATTAAAAAAATAGTCCAAATTTCAAGTCACTAAAGAATAGTTTAGATTTAAAAACAAATCCTTATCTAAAGTCATATAAGAAAAGTTTAGATTAAAAAAGGTAATGCTTTTTATCGCTTTTTTCAAGTAAAAGAAAAGTAAATTCCTTTTTTTAGACAAAAACTTAATTTCAAAAAAGAAAACGTTTTAGAGTCACAAAAGAAAAGTTTAGATTTTGATCAAAAAATCATTTTTTCAAGTTTGAAAAGTTTAGATTTAATGAAAAAAACTTTCCTTTTATGAAGTCATAAAAAGAAAGTTTAGATTTTGAAAAATTAAAAATTTTAAAGTCATAAGGGAAGTTTAGATTTCAAAAACAAATATCCTCTTTTCAAGTCATAAAAGCAAAGTTAAGATTTTCAAATAAAAAAAACGTTTTTCCTTTTTTCAAATTATAAGATAAAAGATTAGGTTAAAGAAATCCTCTTTTCAAGTGATAAAAGAAAAGTTGATAAAAAATTTTCCTTTTTTCAAGTCATAAAATAAAAGATTAGATTTTGAAAAAGATTTCCTTTTTTCAACTAATAAAAGAAAAGTTTAGATTTAGAAATGAAATATTTTTCCTTTTTTGAACTTATAAAAATTATATGTTAAAAAAATTAAACTTTGTTTTCCTTTTATGAAGTCATAAAAGAAAAGTTTAGATAAAAGAAAATCCTTTTTTCCAGTCATTAAAGAAAAGTTTAATTTTCGAAAGAAAAGAAAGAAAAAGTAAATGAAGGTAAAAAGACTTCCTCACAAAGTATCAGCAGTGGGGCATCAGATGGCCTTGGGGACAGGCAATGTATAAGCAGTGTCCCGCCATTCGTGGTAGGGGATTGCCCCGGGAATGTCGTCACCAAGATAGTGGTCGACACAGTCATAGTAACGGTTCAGACGGGCGATATCAGAGCGGGACAAATCATCCTGCTCTCCTATTGAGTGGTTGTGCCTCCCCTTTACTGTGATGGTAGGAACTGAGGCATCCTTAGCAAAGCTATAAGTTGGGTAGTGGAGGATGCTGTCGTAATCATAGGGTAGCCCCATAGTCGCCAGATAACCGTAGTAACCTTCGATCTTGGCGAAGTTCCTCATCCGGTCAGGAACAATGTTCGTCAGGTTGACGAAGATGTAATCATCCCGGTCGGGACGTGCTTGCTCGTGGTGGAAGCCAGCGGCGTGGAGCATTTCGTGAGCGAAGGTTCCCTTACGTTTGAAGCACTTCCCACTCAGGTACATTTCCTGTGACGACTGGCCTATGTAGCCTACGTATGAGGAGCAGGTAGGCCTTCTGACGAAGGTTATATGTGGGACGTCCCAGCTCCCGGCTGCAGCTGTGTACCTCACGCAAGAGACCGAGTTCAGGTAGTTCATGTTGGCGTAAATGTATCCCTTGAACTTTTTAGGTACGTTCTCCAGGTTTAGCTTGATGGTTTTGTCGGGCCATCTCAACTTGGTGGCCAAGTCGATGGCATATGACCGGTCAATCATCTCCCTCTGTCTGGCTGATTCCTGTCTCTGGGTTGGAGCCCCACTGGCTTTCGACGTCTCATCAACCACACCAACACCCACGAGCACTGCCACAAGCACACACACTGCCCCCAACAAGACCAAGAAGTAGAATGGCCTTTGGGTCATTTTCTTTACCCAAGAGGGGATTCCGGGTAACGCATGTGACGTTATATCCTTGATGCACATAATAGTTGAGATGGAGCAGGGGTAAAAGAAATTATATACAAAGATTGCTAAACATTTTCAAAAAGTTCGTAGTGAAGATACAGACGTTAGATGGAGTACAGACGACGATAGCCACATACCTCGTGTAGTGATGATGATGGGTTAGGGTCAAAGTTTTTCAAAAGTCAGGTCAAAAGCCAGTGATGGCAAGGATGTAAACAAGTTAAGGGAAGTAGTGGACATTGCCTTTGTCATGAAGCGTATGATTCAAGGGCAAATGGGGTCGAGAATGTAGTGAAGATAAGAGTGTGATGAAGATAGCCTTTCACGATTATGGCGTAGTAAAAGCACTGAAAATGAAGGTGTAGTGAAGATTATGGTTTAGTGAAAGTAGTGAAGATGTGGGTGTAGTTAAGATTCTGGTTTAGTGAAAGTAGTGAAGATGTGGATGTAGTTAAGATCATGGTTTAGTGAAGATTATGTTGTAGTAAAGATTGTGATGTAGTGACGATTATGGTGTATTGAAAGTAAAGTAATAAGATGAGAGCGTAGTGATGATTGTGGTCTAGTGAAGACTGTGGTTTAGTGAAGATAAGGGTGTAGTGAAGAGTATGGTGGAGTGATGATTATGGTGTGGTGAAAGTAAAGTAGTGAAGATGAGGGTGTAATGATGATTGTGGTCTAGTGAAGATTGTGGTTTAGTGAAAGTAGTGAAGATGGTGAAGTGAAAATAGTGAAGATAAGGGTAAAGATCATGGTGTAGTGAAAGTAAAGTGTTGAAGATGAGGGTGTAGTGAAGATTATGCTTAAGTGAAGATTATGGTGTAGTGACTATTTTGTTTTAGTGATGATTATAGTTTGGTCAAGATTATGGTGTAGTAATGGGCTGTGTGCGTGTGTGTGTGTGCGTGTATGCGTGTGTGTGTGTGTGTGTGTGTGTGTGTGTATGTGCGTGTCAGAGTTGAGTTAACATCAAGTTAAAAGCCAAAATCATAAGAGTAAATGACACAAAATATGTCAACATACGTGAGTGGAATCGTGATGTCCCCTGTTTTACCAGTCACCTTCCTGTTCATTGTGGAGGATGACAGTCACAAACATCTTCACTACAGCATCGATGGTAATTCACAACAAAGACTTTTGTCGTGACCTGTTAGCCGTCAGGACAAAGACCATCTTCACTACCTCCTCATCTTCACTACGCACTCATATCATACATCCATATGATTGATGTGAAAGGCCGTCTTTAGAGCATCTCATAATAACATCAGACCATTGTAGCACCTTTACTACAGTACACTGTACCATCAAAAAATGGACACATCTTCACTACTGTTTTCTATGACATCAGAACAGGGTTACATGTTCATTAATTTGTACTATAATTTGCTAACGTTGTCATATCTTCAATACTATAGACTCTAACATCAGAACATTTCCACATCTTTGCTACTGTATTCTAACATCAGAAAATAGTTATATCTTCGCTACTGTACACTTTATCAAAACATTTTCATATCTTCACTACAATACACTCAACCTCAAAACATTGTCACATCTCCACTACAGTACCCTCTATCATCAAGACATTAGCATATCTTCACTACTATGCTAACATCAAAACTGTCACATCTTCACTTGTCAAATCTTCGCTGCTGTACGCTGTATTATCGCAATGTTTTCATATTCACTATTGTACACAGTAGCACAGGACAGTGTTGCAGCTATACTTTTTAACACTCTAACATCAAAACCGTCGTATCTTCACTACTGTATTCTATAGTATCAAAACATTGTAACATGCTCACTACTGTAGGCTCTCACATCATAATGCTGTCACATACTTACTAATGTACTCAATAACATCGAAGCATTGTCGTATGTTCACTACTGTGTACTGTAACAGCAGAATATTGTCACACATTTGATACTATGCACTCAAAATATTTTCACATTGTCACTACTGTACACACTAATATCACAGCATTGTAATATGTTTACTAATGAGCAATCTAATGTTAAAACATTGTCACATCCTCACTACTGTACACTATCAAAATATTGACACATCTTCCCTTCTGTGCACGTGTGTGTTTGTGTGATGGCTCACTTGGTTTGATCTGGTTTCAGGGGTATATAAGACCCCTATCAGTGAGGAGCAGGTCATTTCTAATGGTGCAGCCACCAGAGAAGGACGCAACAATGGTCTCCCGCGAACTTGTTGAACTGATCAGATACAACGACGGTGCTCCCCCACAGGATTCATATCACCTCCTCATGGGCACACACAGAACTGCTCAGCCTCTGTCACAAGAGGCATGCCTCCGGTACATGAGTGTCTCAGGGGTACACCTCTTGAGCGTTGGCGAGATACACAAAATTTTGTCAAAAACACCAAGCCCTATTGTAGGGTGTACCAAGATTGTTCTTGACGTCCATCTTCCAGAGGAAGGAGAATTGGAAATGGGTCATGGTATGTTTTTGATTTGTCAGGAGGGGTCCGTGGTCCATGCAGTAGTATTCTTCCGAACCTGCAATGGTCAGTATATATATTACGATCCCACTGGAGGGGAATCACCGCTGGCATTGATTTTGTTCGTGCAGAAAATTTTTAAATCGGGAGACAGACTTACTCTGCCCAGTGTGAGACCCCAGCATGAGGGATTCAACACTTGCACCTATCACTCCTTGGCCTTCTTGGAGTTCGCAACCCGCTCGAAAATTACCGACCCCTTCGAGCTGATTTCCACCTTCGTCAGCTCCATGGGTCCAAACAAGGAATACAGCGCGGTATCCTGCGTGCAAGAATTACTCAGAGAATTCGATAATGATATAGATATCACAATGAGGCAGACTGAAGCAGATGAAGAGGTCATCACTGACATTGTAGAGGATGATGTCCCGGAACGATGGGTTACATACCACCAGCTGCGTTAAACCAGACAAGAAGTTTCTTTGTTTTGATTGCATAAATAATAGCACATATCCACAGTCAGGTAACTTTCATGGACAAATCTGGTAAGGTCCAGTGCGGAGAGGGTCAGAGTAAGGTGGCGAACTCAAAACAGAAGGAGAACTATCTCTCTCCCGCTGCTGCACCCGCAGACTTTAACTATGATACAAACACGCATACCGACAGTAAAGAAAAAAGGTAAATTTAGTCCAAAAATCAACTCCAAAGAAAATAAGTTTAATATACACAAAAGCCGGGAGCATTATTACGACGGGCGGTTGACTTTGCAAAGCGACAAAGCTTCGTATCGTCGTATATAAGAATGCTAATTGGCTGGCCGGTATGACTATGCGAGGAATTACTGAAACGTTGAAAAGGTGACCTTCTCTAGGGGACCCCCTTGCTATGGACCCCCTTGCGATGAGACTTTACGACGGAAAAAAATCGTTGTTACATATTTTATATCTTATATTATCATTTATGCATTAAACGCATTCGAGAATATCATCATCTAATGCTAAAGAGATAGGAATTCCAATAAAAGTTACAGGAATATATTTTTTCAAGACTGGTGCGAGTCTTACTGCTACTTGAGAATAGTCTTTTCTCGAAAAGGAATATCCTTGTAAGTTAAGAATAGTCCTTAGGAATTCTTCAAATATACAAGACAAAGGAAGAGAGTACAAGAAGGAATTGGACCGTTACAAAACGAACATGACAAGGAAATGGCTACCATACTAGATAGTTACATTAACTCCGTATACACAACTCCGTATTCACAACATCTGGAATATCGAAACCAATGAAAATGTTTCAATGATCTGATGAGGAAGAGTTGAAGGTTAGAGAAATAATGAGCTCTGGAGTACTTGGATACCTGGAGCAATTAAATCTCAACAAGTCCAACGGCCCAGATAACTTAGTTCCAAGATTTTGAAAGGAGGTCATGAGACAAATGATATACCCCATAACCAAAATATTCAACAAATCTCTGTTGCCACCTGACTCATATATATAAAGAAGGAGACAAAAAGTGTACCTTGAACTACCGCCCAATTAGTCTTATGTCAGTTTTAGGCAAAATGATGGAAAGAGTGATATGAGATGAAATTGTCACGTTTTTAGAAAACTTGATTATATCGGACAACAAACACGGTTTCCACTATAGAAGATCCTGTCTGACGAATTTACTGGATTATTTTGATGTTGTTTATTGAAATTGGGACGAAAAAGTACCATCTAAAGTAGTATATTTAGATCTTCAAAAATACTTTCGCTAAAGTACCTCTATAGACTTTTACATAGATTCAAAGCTCACGGAATCAGTGAAGAACTCCATACATGGATCAGAGACTGGCCTACTGGAAGAAAGGCTAATTCTTTCCATAATACATATGAATGACCCAAAACTCGGTCTCATATCTAAGATCTCCAAATTTGATGACGATACTAAACTAGGAGGTAGAGCTGTAAACAGGTGGGACTGCGAAATAAGTCATAGAGATCTCAATTTACTAGCAGAGTGGTCAGACAGATGATAAATTGAATTTAATGTAAACTAGTGTAAAGTTGTGCACTTTGGAGCCAAGAATATACCTTACAACTACAAGCTATTCGGAAACTCTCTAACTAAAGAAAATGAAGAAAAGGATCTTGGAGTTGTCATTAGCCAATATCTGATGCACACAAAACAGTGTCAAGCAGCAAGTTAAAAAGGTAGCCAAATGTTAGATTTCATAGAGGAACATAGACTACAAGACACCAGAAACAATCCACACACTTTAAAATTCTCTAGTAAGACCACACTTTCGATATGCAGTTAGGTTCTGGTCCCCAAACCATTAAAAAGACGAGGAAAAATCATAGCAAGCAACAAGACACACGACAAAATTGATCCCATCCTTTAGAAATCTAGCATACGAAGAGAGGATAAAACGATTCGATCTCTTCTCCCTTGAAACACGTAGACTTCGAGGTGACTTAATCCAAGTGCTCAAAATTCTGAACAAGTTTAATAAAGTAAATCCGAACATCTTTTCGAAATATAAGAAAATACAATTATCAGGACAAATGAAATAAAAGTCAAAGCTAAAAGATGTAGTACGAAAGTGGGATAAAGCTTCTTTTCCTGTAGGTGTGCTGAGCACTGGAGTAAGTTACCGCGAGACGTAGAGAATGGTAAAACTATAAATACCTTTAAAAGTCGTTCAGACAAATATCTTATAGATTCAGGTATACTTTGAGAAAACGTCAAAAATAAACGTATAAATGACAGCGATAATAGGGACACTAGAAGGCCAACGTGCGGCAGCGGGGAGTCGGTGATAGCGTACTAAAGTACTGAGTTGAATTACTTTTCTTATGTCAAGTTAATTTTTCTTTTTTGTCAGACAACCCAGTCGTGCTCCAATCAGGCCTCCTGTTGTCTGTCTTTCTCATGTAAATTCAGGTAAACTCCCAAGAATACAATTACACAGAAGTAGATTGGACCCCAAATCCCCTGGCATCCGGGTCTGGTTAACTTCGAGGGAGCATAAACTGCAGAGGCTAACAGCGGTAACTAACACACTCACAGCACAACAATGTTCTCTCTGTTATCTGCTTAACGAATAATAAATGTTCTGTGAATTTTTTTTTTCCTTTCTCTATCATACCTTTTATGCGTAGTATTATTATGCTTTAAAGTTGTTTGCGGCAGGGGTGTGTAATGCTTCCTTGGGTAATTTCCTTATGGATGGGGTGATTACGGAGGGAAATGCAAGAGCTTTGGAGAGATGGGCGAGTATGCAGTCATTGGGGATGAAAGGGCCTGGGAACTGAGTCAGTTGTTGTTCGCCGATGATTCAGCTCTGGTGGCTGATTCGAGTGAGAAACTGCAAAAGTTGGTGACTGACTTCGGAAAAGTGCGTGAAAGGAGAAAGTTGGGAGTATATGTAAATAAGAGCAAGATTATCAGGTTCATTAGATTTGAGGGACAAGTTAATTGGGAAAGTTTGAATGGAGAAAAATTGGAGGAAGTGAAGAGTTCTAGATATCTGGGAGTGGACTTAGCAGCAGATGGAACCATGGAAGCGGAAGTGAGTCACAGGGTGGGGGAGGGGGCGAAGGTTGTGGAAGCAAGGAAGAATGTGTGGAAGGAGAGAACGTTATCTTGGGGAGGAAAAATGGGTATGTTTGAAGGAATAGTACTTCCAACAATGTTATATGATTGCGAGGGTGGATGTGTTGGAAATGAAATGTTTGAGGACAGTATGTGGTGTGAAGTTGTAGTACTTCCAACAATGTTATATGATTGCGAGAGTGGATGTGTTGGAAATGAAATGTTTGAGGACAGTATGTGGTGTGAAGTTGTTTCATCGAGAAAGTAATGATAGGGTAAGAGAGGTGTGTGGAAATAAGATGAATGTAGTTAAGAAAGCAGAAGAGGGTGTGTTGAAACGATTTGGACATATGGAGAGAATGAGCTAGGAAAGATTGACAAATGTGTACGAGTAGGAAGAGAGGGAAGTGATTGGTTCTTAGTGAATGTCTGTTTGCGGTAGGGGTGCGTGATGGCTCCATGGTTGTTTAATTTGTTTATGGATTGTGTTGTTAGGGAGGTGAATGCAAGAGTTTTGGAGAGAGGGGCAAGTATGCGGTCTGTTGTGGATGACAGGGCTCGGTAAGTGAGTCAGTTGTTGTTCGCTAATGATATAACACTGTTGGCTGATTCGGGTGAAAAGCTGCAAAAGCTGGTGACTGAGTTTGGTAAAGTGAGTGAAAGAAGAAAGGTGAGAGTAAATGTGAATAAGAGCAAGGTTATAAGGTACAGTAGGGTTGAGGAACAAGTCAATTGGGAGGTAAGTTTGAATGGAGAAAAATTGGAGGAAGTGAAGTGTTTTAGATATCTGGGAGTGGAGTGAAGGGCCATCAAAGAGCTGTATGGTGGTGGTTAAGTTTGTCTGGATGTTGATGACAGGTGCTTTCTCTCTAATGTGAATGGCTTCTGATATCTGTAGTCTCACACGATCACTGCAACTAGTAATAATGTTGGTGTTGTTCACTATAATCTCCCTTTTTAATCTCGTTTTCCATGCTTTTGTTTATGATGTTGTTTGATTACACCTTTTTGTAAGTGGAGCGAGAGGCAGCGGCTTAGGGTCCAGGATCTATATCCAATGTAGTTTATTCGGTGGGGCTGACAACGCGGTAGGTCGCTCTCAAAGTTTCAATGATACCGATGTGGTATATGATTACCGATGCAATATTGTGGACTGTCACCCCCACCAAATAAACCAGTGTTCTGTAATCTCTGTTCCTGGCTATGAAACCTAACATTTGGTTGCCTTTCTCAATTGCTGCTTGACTGTTTACTGCACTTCTGATTATTGCTAATGACAACTCCGAGGTCCTTTTCTTCATTTACTTTAGTTAGAGAGTTCCGAATAGTTTGTAGTCGTAACGTATATTCTTGTCTCCAAAGTGCATAACTTTACACTTGTCTGCTTTAAACTTCATTTGCCATCTGTCTGACCACTTTGCTAGTACCTTCAGATCTCTGAATCATTTCGCCGTCCCGCTTGTTTCCAGCTCTACCTCCTAGTTTAGTATCATCAGCAAATTTAGAGACCTTATGTATGAGACCGAATTCTTGGTCATTTATGTATACCATGAAAAGAACTGGGCTTAGGATCGACACTTGTGGCAACCCACTCGTTACGTCGAACCAGTTTTATATTACATGCTTCTTTCTTCCGGTAAGCCAGTCTCTGATCCATGTACAGAGTTCTTCACTGATTCCGTGTGCTTCAAGTTTATGTAAAAGTCTCTTGTGAGGTACTTTATCGAAAACATTTTGGAAATTTAGATATACTACATCAGACAGTAATTTTCGTACCAATTCTGATAAAAAGCATTAAAGAATTCCAGCAAATTCGTCAGGCAAGACTTCTATTGCGAAAACCGTGTTGATTCCCCGATATAATATTGTGTCCTAGAAACGTGACAATTTTATCTCGTATTATTTTTTCCATCATTTCACCTAACACTGACTTAAGGCTAATTTGATATATAGGAGTAACATTTACTGGATCCCAGTCAGTTGGCACCTGACCATCCGATAGGGATATGTTGAATGTTTTTGCTATGTGGTGTGTTAGCTGTCTCCTGATCTCCTTTAAAGGTCTTGGATCTAAGTTATCTGGGCCGTTGGATTTGTTACGATTTAATTGGTCCATGTATTTAAAGACTTCAGATCCTTGAAATATCTTCATTAGTTGTGGTATTCGAGATGTTTCTTCTATTGTGAATACGGAATTAAAAGAATGATTTAGTATGGTTGCCATTTCCTTGTCGTCAGTAGTTAGTGAATCATATTCGTTTCGTAATGGTGCAATTCCTTCTTTTACTTTCTTCCTTTGTCATATATATTTGAACAATTCCTTGGGATTATTCTTGACTTTCTAGGAATTTCTTTTTCCTTCCTCATACTCACACCGGTATATGACCTTCATGTAATCTCTTTGGATTTTGATTAATTCCTGATGTTTTTCATCGGTTCCCATTGATTTGAATTTCTTATATGTTTTCTTCTTTTGGCGAATTAGTCCTTCTATTCTCCTATTCACCCATGATGGTTTTGAAGTATTGCAAGTTCTCTTCGTTATTTGTGCATTTGTTTATTTTCAGTCTCGAGTAATATGTCTTTCGAATTATTCTATATTTCCTCTTATGTGTAAACGTCAAGAAGTTTTGTCCAATTGGTAGTTTGAATTTCGTGTCTAATATTTCAAAATTTGCTCGCCTGTAATCTGGCATCAAGATTTTGTCATTTATTTCATAATCTAAATTCATCTCTAACCTAATAAAACTATGATTGCTGTTTGAAAAACTTTCGCCTACTTCGCAAGAGTTGACTAATTTTGCGTCACTGGCGAGGAAAAGATCAAGTATGTATTTACCTCGAATTAGTTCATAAATTTACACTTCTCGAGAAACTTCTCAAATCAGTTTCGTTAATTTGTTCTCTCTCGGTCACCTGTTAACGTGTTCCAGTTTATGTTTGAACCGTTGAACTCTCCTACTATTATAACTTCTTTACTCTTTACTATAGTTCTAATTTCATTGTATAGCATCTTTACTTTTGAACTTGTCGGTAATGTCAATATAAAGAGTCGTGTATGTGTTTACTTTCCTTATCTTAATGGCACTTAGATTATCACCGTAGATCAAAACTTCACCACCCACCCTGTACAAGCGATCTTTCGTAAGTATAAGCTCCCAAGAGGCTAAACCATCTCATTTTGTGGGCACTATTTCAGATTCATTCGTACAAAACAATGAGGAGTCGTTTTAAAAAGACAAAATCCCTAAATGTAAAAGTATCCTTATAGATTAGTGAGTTTTGATGTGAAATCGATGTTCACCAACGCCCCGGTAAATAATGTTTTAACCTTCCTCCTAAACATCTTGGGAAACATCATTGAGGGCACCCCAGTAAAAACATAATTAAACTAATAAGATTATGTGTCGATAATTCATCTTTTGTGTTTGAGGGCAAACATTGCACACAACAATTACGTATTGCCAAGGGTAATCCCCTCTCCCTTGTGTTAGCAAATATTAACATAGAGCTTTTTGAAACACTATAAAGGAACGAAACATAGTTTGGCTCCGATATGTAGACGACCTACTTTACTTTTCTCCTAACAATTTACCCACTGATGACTTTCTACATAAATTAAACTCATTAGCGCCCTCCATAGAATTTACTCATGAAGTCCAAATGAATAATAAGTTTTTCCTTTTTGGATGCAGAGGTCATCAGGGATAAAGGTATCTTGAAAACTAAGCTTTACAAAAAACCTACATATATACTACTGTTTATGTCCACTATCATTCAAATCATCATATCAATGTAAAAAGATCAGCGTTCATATTCATGTGCCTGAAAGCATATAGGATTTCAGATTCTGAATTGTTAGATGATGAAGCTGAAATGATAGAGAACATTGGACAGAAGCTAAGGTACCCAATGAATATACTTAACCAACGGCAGAATATAGCAGACACTTTTCTATAATGGCCAAGATAATAAGCCAGAACGTCAAAGTAACCAAAGAACCCTTGTCCTTCCCTTCCATAATAATTTTTTCGAATGTGTTCACATTCTCAAAAAATTTAATGTGCATGTAGTATTCAAATATGACAACACCATCAAGAAAGCCCTCATCAAAAATAACCCAACAAATGATACAGGTTTTATCTATAAAATCCGATGTAAAGATTGTAAAAAATTTTACATTGGGCAATCGGAGAAAGATTTGGGAACTAGGATCTCATAAATATAGTGTTAGGACGGCCCAACAGAGCAGCGGCTTATTCCAACATAAGGCTGCTTTGGATCACCATATCGACTGAGAAGGAACTAAGACCATAGATAAATCATATTCAGTCAGTGAAAGAAATGTAACTGAATCATGTTTGATCTGTGATACATTCGATCATAATGTAAATATGTCCTTTGGCCATCTTAAATGCGACAAACTGTTAACTGAAATTAGTATCAAGAAGCATTTCCCAGAATAACCCTGTCCACACACCATGTAAGAGCAGGAGGGTCAGACACGTCCGGTCACATCAGTAGACCTCACTGCCCACCTGTATCAAATTCACCTCTACCAGCATCGTGTAGATCCATACAAGGAATTATAGTTTGTGGCTGACCCGTATACTGCGCTGTTGTACAAACTAGAGGATCCATGGCAAGGGTATTCACAATGGTCGGGTGGTTGAACACGAAGTTATGGTACTCCATGACGGTAATATCCTGACGAAAATTTGGTCTTGCTGTGGGAAACCCTCTTAGTCCGACTCTTACTAATTCATATATGGAATATTTTGAAACTGAAATTTAATTTCAAACGATAATCATCCGAAAGTCTGGTTTAGAATGTGGATGATGTGTGGTCCTTGTGGCATCCTCCCAAGATTGTGATGTTTTCTTTGAGGAATTAAATAACATCCACCCCACTATCAAATTCAAGATTGAACGGGAAACAGAAGGCAAACTGCCCTTTCTAGATGTTTTGATAACTAGAGAATCTGATCATTTGTCCTCTAAAATCTACAGGAAGCCTACCAACTCTGAGTTATATCTTTTATTTCTCAGTAAAGATTCTTCTATAAAAAATTCTGTAGTTATGCCTATGTTTTTAGGACCACTACGGATATGTGATCCCATTGGCCTGGTAGATGAATGAAGTCTTATAAAACGGATCTTTATGCAGTTATAATATCCAAATTGGTTTGTGAACAAAGCTAACTGGAAAGCTAGGAAGACATTTTATGTTTCTTGTGTGACAAATAAGGATAAGTCTAAATGTTTAGTGTTCCCCTATTCTCCCAACTTAGCTAATCTAAGACATGTTCTAAAAACAGTGCTTGTAATGTTGCTTTCCAGTACAATAACACCATTAGCAAGACCATAATAAATAGTAACGCAAATCATGCAACAATTGGGAGTGTTTAAGACGTCAAATGCAAGGCATGTAAATGTATTTACGTAGGCCAGACATAAAACTGTAACAGAAAGGTGTTATTGGCACCGACATTCAGTACGCAGGGAGGACCAAAATATGCGATCGCTAAACATTGTCATGAATATGATCACCCCCATAGATCTTGCAAATCCCGTTATTTTATACACCTCTGCTGATTAAGCCATACGCAACGTCGTTGAATCTATCTTAATTGCAAATAATAAGAATAATTTGTCCTCGTGCAATTCTAAAGTCCATCCTAACATTAACCAAATCATTACGAGAGAACTGACAAAACACAAAAACAAAAAAAAAAAAAAGAATGTCGTTCAAGACACACCAAGCTACCCACGTCAGCCCCCACTACGTGACCACCTTTAATCACTCACTCATATAACGGTTACGACCAGACAAAGCAGACAGTGTTTGGTCTTTAAAAAATGGTGTTGGACGGTGCGAAGCAAGTGTGATGTTGAGATTTAAATAACATTGTTAAGTACTGGCACCTGATGAGATGATAAATGAATAAAAAAATTTCATGTTCAATTATATATATATATATATATATATATATATATATATATATATATATATATATATATATATATATTTTCTTTTTTTTTTTCCGCTGTCTCCCGCGTTTGCGAGGTAGCGCAAGGAAACAGACGAAATAAATGGCCCAACCCACCCCCATACACATGTATATACATACGTCCACACACGCAAATATACATACCTACACAGCTTTCCATGGTTTACCCCAGACGCTACACATGCCTTGATTCAATCCACTGACAGCACGTCAACCCCGGTATACCACATCGCTCCAATTCACTCTATTCCTTGCACTCCTTTCACCCTCCTGCATGTTCAGGCCCCGATCACACAAAATCTTTTTCACTCCATCTTTCCACCTCCAATTTGGTCTCCCACTTCTCCTCGTTCCCTCCACCTCCGACACATATATCCTCTTGGTCAATCTTTCCTCACTCATTCTCTCCATGTGACCAAACCATTTCAAAACACCCTCTTCTGCTCTCTCAACCACGCTCTTTTTATTTCCACACATCTCTCTTACCCTTACGTTACTTACTCGATCAAACCACCTCACACCACACATTGTCCTCAAACATCTCATTTCCAGCACATCCATCCTCCTGCGCACAACTCTATCCATAGTCCACGCCTCGCAACCATACACCATTGTTGGAACCACTATTCCTTCAAACATACCCATTTTTGCTCTCCGAGATAATGTTCTCGACTTCCACACATTCTTCAAGGCTCCAGAATTTTCGCCCCCTCCCCCACCCTATGATCCACTTCCGCTTCCATGGTTCCATCCGCTGCCAGATCCACTCACAGATATCTAAAACACTTCACTTCCTCCAGTTTTTCTCCATTCAAACTCACCTCCCAATTGACTTGACCCTCAACCCTACTGTACCTAATAACCTTGCTCTTATTCACATTTACTCTTAACTTTCTTCTTTCACACACTTTACCAAACTCAGTCACCAGCTTCTGTAGTTTCTCACATGAATCAGCCACCAGCGCTGTATCATCAGCGAACAACAACTGACTCACTTCCCAAGCTCTCTCATCCCCAACAGACTTCATACTTGCCCCTCTTTCCAAAACTCTTGCATTCACCTCCCTAACAACCCCATCCATAAACAAATTAAACAACCATGGAGACATCACACACCCCTGCCGCAAACCTACATTCACTGAGAACCAATCACTTTCCTCTCTTCCTACACGTACACATGCCTTACATCCTCGATAAAAACTTTTCACTGCTTCTAACAACTTACCTCACACACCATATATTCTTAATACCTTCCACAGAGCATCTCTATCAACTCTATCATATGCCTTCTCCAGATCCATAAATGCTACATACAAATCCATTTGCTTTTCTAAGAATTTCTCACATACATTCTTCAAAGCAAACACCTGATCCACACATCCTCTACCACTTCTGAAACCACACTGCTCTTCCCCAATCTGCTGCTCTGTACATGCCTTCACCCTCTCAATCAATACCCTCCCATATAATTTGCCAGGAATACTCAACAAACTTATACCTCTGTAATTTGAGCACTCACTCTTATCCCCTTTGCCTTTGTACAATAGCACTATGCACGCATTCCGCCAATCCTCAGGCACCTCACCATGAGTCATACATACATTAAATAAACTTACCAACCAGTCAACAATACAGTCACACCCTTTTTTAATAAATTTAATATATATATATATATATATATATATATATATATATATATATATATATATATATATGTATATATATATATATATATATATATATATATATATATATATATATATATATATATATATATATATATATATATATATATATATATATATATATATATAAATATATATATATATTTATATATATATATATATATATATATATATATATATATATCTATATATATATATATATATATATATATATATATATATACATATATATATATATATATATATATGTATAACTAATGGTGAGGTGCCTGAGGATTGGCGAAATGTTTGCATTTTGCCATTGTACAAAGGCAAAGGGGATAAAAGTGAGAGCTCAAATTAGAGGTATAGGTTTGTTGAGTATTCCTGGGAAATCATACGGGAGGGTATTGATTGAGAGGGTGAAGGTATATACAGAGCATCAGATTGGGGAAGAGCAGTGTCTTTTTAGAAGTGGTAGAGAATGTGTGGATCAGGTGTTTGCTTTGAAGAATGTATGTGAGAAATACTTAGAAAAGCAAATGGATTTGTATATAGCCTTTATGGATCTGGAGAGGGCATATGATAGAGTTGGTAGAGATGCTCTGTAGAAGGTATTAAGAATTTATGGTGTGGGAGGCAAGAGGCAAGTTGCTAGAAGCAGTGGAAAGTTTTTATCGAAGGTGTCAGGAAGTGGTTGATTTTCAGTGAATGTTGGTTTGCGGCAGGGGTGCGTGATGTCTCCATGGTTGTTTAATTTGTTTATGGATGGGGTTGTTAGGGAGGTGAATGCAAGGGTTTTGGAGAGAGGGGCGAGTATGCAGTCTGTTGTGGATGAGAGAGCTTGGGAAGTGAGTCAGTTGTTGTTCGCTGATGATACAGCGCTGGTGGCTGATTCATGTGAGAAACTGCAGAAGCTTGTGACTGAGTTTGGTAAAGTGTGCGAAAGAAGAGAGCTGAGAGTAAATGTGAATAAGAGCAAGGCTATTAGGTACAGTAAGGCTGAGGGGCAAGTCAATTGGGAGGTATGTTTGAGTGGAGAAATACTGGGGGAAGTGAAGTGTTTTAGATATCTGGGAGTGGATTTGGCAGCGGATGGAACCATGGAAGCGGAAGTGAATCATAGGGTGGGGGAGGGGGCGATGATAGTGGTTCCAGCAATGATATATGGTTGCGAGGCGTGTCCTATAGATAGAGTTGTGCGAAGGAGAGTGGATGTGCTGGAAATGAGATGTTTGAGGACAATATGTGGTGTGATGATTTGATCGAGTAAGTAATGAAAGGGTAAGAGAGATATGTGGTAATAAAAAGAGTGTGGTTGAGAGAGCAGAAGAGGGTGTTTTGAAATGGTTTGGTCACATAGAGAGAATGAGTGAGGAAAGATTGATAAAGAGGATATATGTGCCAGAGGTGGAGGGAACGAGGAGAAGTGGGAAACCAAATTGAAGGTGGAAAGATGGAGTGAAAAAGATTTTGAGTGATCGGAGCCTGAACATGTAGGAGGGTGAAAGGCGTTCAAGGAATAGAGTAAATTGGAGCGATGTGGCATACCGGAGTCGACGTGCTGTCAATGGATTGAACTAGGGCATGTGAAGTGTCAGGATAAACCATGGAAAGTTTTGTGGGGCCTGGATGTGAAAGGGAGGTGTGGTTTCGGTGCATTATACATGACAGCTAGAGACTGAGTGTGAACGAATGTGGCTTTTGTTGTCTTTTCCTAGCGCTACCTAGCGCACATGCGGAGAGAGGCGGTTGTCATTTCATGTGTGGCGGGATGGCGACGGGAATGTATAAGGGCAGACTGTATGAATTAGGTACATGTGTATATACATATATATATATATATATATATATATATATATATATATATATATATATATATATATATATATATATATATATATATATATATATATATATATATATATATATTCTGAGTGCAGAATGGAAAAAGGTGAGAACAATGGAAGTAAGGGGAGTGGGGGAGGAATGGGATGTATTTAGGGAATCAGTGATGGATTGCGCAAAAGATGCTTGTGGCATGAGAAGAGTGGGAGGTGGGTTGATTAGAAAGGGTAGTGAGTGGTGGGATGAAGAAGTAAGAGTATTAGTGAAAGAGAAGAGAGAGGCATTTGGACGATTTTTGCAGGGAAAAAATGCAATTGAGTGGGAGACGTATAAAAGAAAGAGACAGGAGGTCAAGAGAAAGGTGCAAGAGGTGAAAAAAAGGGCAAATGAGAGTTGGGGTGAGAGAGTATCATTAAATTTTAGGGAGAATAAAAAGATGTTCTGGAAGGAGGTAAATAAAGTGCGTAAGACAAGGGAGCAAATGGGAACTTCAGTGAAGGGCGCAAATGGGGAGGTGATAACAAGTAGTGGTGATGTGAGAAGGAGATGGAGTGAGTATTTTGAAGGTTTGTTGAATGTGTTTGATGATAGAGTGGCAGATATAGGGTGTTTTGGTCGAGGTGGTGTGCAAAGTGCGAGGGTTAGGGAAAATGATTTGGTAAACAGAGAAGAGGTAGTAAAAGCTTTGCGGAAGATGAAAGCCGGCAAGGCAGCAGGTTTGGATGGTATTGCAGTGGAATTTATTAAAAAATAGGGTGACTGTATTGTTGACTGGTTGGTAAGGCTATTTAATGTATGTATGACTCATGGTGAGGTGCCAGAGGATTGGCAGAATGCGTGCATAGTGCCATTGTACAAAGGCAAAGGGGATAAGAGTGAGTGCTCAAATTACAGAGGTATAAGTTTGTTGAGCATTCCAGGCAAATTATATGGGAGGGTATTGATTGAGAGGGTGAAGGCATGTACAGAGCATCAGATTGGGGAAGAGCAGTGTGGTTTCAGAAGTGGTAGAGGATGTGTGGATCAGGTGTTTGCTTTGAAGAATGTATGTGAGAAATACTTAGAAAAGCAAATGGATTTGTATTTAGCATTTATGGATCTGGAGAAGGCATATGATAGAGTTGATAGAGATGCTCTGTGGAAGGTATTAAGAATATATGGTGTGGGAGGCAAGTTGTTAGAAGCAGTGAAAAGTTTTTATCGAGGATGTAAGGCATGTGTACGTGTAGGAAGAGAGGAAAGTGATTGGTTCTCAGTGAATGTAGGTTTGCGGCAGGGGTGTGTGATGTCTCCATGGTTGTTTAATTTGTTTATGGATGGGGTTGTTAGGGAGGTGAATGCAAGAGTTTTGGAAAGAGGGGCAAGTATGAAGTCTGTTGGGGATGAGAGAGCTTGGGAAGTGAGTCAGTTGTTGTTCGCTGATGATACAGCGCTGGTGGCTGATTCATGTGAGAAACTACAGAAGCTGGTGACTGAGTTTGGTAAAGTCTGTGAAAGAAGAAAGTTAAGAGTAAATGTGAATAAGAGCAAGGTTATTAGGTACAGTAGGGTTGAGGGTCAAGTCAGTTGGGAGGTGAGTTTGAATGGAGAAAAACTGGAGGAAGTAAAGTGTTTTAGATATCTGGGAGTGGATCTGGCAGCGGATGGAACCATGGAAGCGGAAGTGGATCATAGGGTGGGGGAGGGGGCGAAAATTCTGGGAGCCTTGAAGAATGTGTGGAAGTCGAGAACATTATCTCGGAGAGCAAAAATGGGTATGTTTGAAGGAATAGTGGTTCCAACAATGTTGTATGGTTGCGAGGCGTGGACTATGGATAGAGTTGTGCGCAGGAGGATGGATGTGCTGGAAATGAGATGTTTGAGGACAATGTGTGGTGTGAGGTGGTTTGATCGAGTAAGTAACGTAAGGGTAAGAGAGATGTGTGGAAATAAAAAGAGCGTGGTTGAGAGAGCAGAAGAGGGTGTTTTGAAATGGTTTGGGCACATGGAGAGAATGAGTGAGGAAAGATTGACCAAGAGGATATATGTGTCGGAGGTGGAGGGAACGAGGAGAAGAGGGAGACCAAATTGGAGGTGGAAAGATGGAGTGAAAAAGATTTTGTGTGATCGGGGCCTGAACATGCAGGAGGGTGAAAGGAGGGCAAGGAATAGAGTGAATTGGAGCGATGTGGTATACCGGGGTTGACGTGCTGTCAGTGGATTGAATCAAGGCATGTGAAGCGTCTGGGGTAAACCATGGAAAGCTGTGTAGGTATGTATATTTGCGTGTGTGGACGTATGTATGTACATGTGTGTGGGGGTGGGTTGGGCCATTTCTTTCGTCTGTTTCCTTGCGCTACCTCGCAAACGCGGGAGACAGCGACAAAGCAAAAAAAAAAAAAAAAAAAAAATATATATATATATACTATATATATTATCCCTGGGGATAGGGGAGAAAGAATACTTCCCACGTATTCCCTGCGTGTCGTAGAAGGCGACTAAAAGGGAAGGGAGCGGGTGGCTGGAAATCTTCCCCTCTCGTTTTTTTTTAATTTTCCAAAGGAAGGAACAGAGAAGGGGGCCATGTGAGGATATTCCCTCTAAGGCCCAGTCCTCTGTTGATAACGCTACCTCGCTAATGCGGGAAATGGCGAATAGTACGAAAGAAAGAAAAAAGATATATATATATATATATATATATATATATATATATATATATATATATATATATATATATATATATATATATATATATATAAGTATACATATGTAAGTTATCCCTGGGGATAGGGGAGAAAGAATACTTCCCACGTATTCCCTGCGTGTTGTAGAAGGCGACTAAAAGGGGAGTGAGCGGGGGGCTGGAAATCCTCCCCTCTCGTTTTTTTTTTTTTTTTTTTTAATTTTCCAAAAGAAGAACAGAGAATTGGGCCAGGTGAGGGTAATCCCTCAAAGGCCCAGTCCTCTGTTCTTAACGCTACCTCGCTAATGCGGGAAATGGCGAATAGTTTGAAAGAAAAAGAAATATATATATATATATATATATATATATATATATATATATATATATATATATATATATATATATATATATATATATATATATATGTTTTGACAAAAATTGGAGAAAGGTTTTCAAGCAAGGTGACAGCAAGCTTGTGCTCGTGATAATTTTCGCAAGTTTGTTAATTAATGATTCCCTAGGACGTTTACGGCGTCGACCTTGAATCATTAATATGTGAGAAGTTATGTAGTGGACGGTGGTGACGACATAAACCGCACTGTGGCATTTGCTGACTGAAAACACACGGTGACCTCGACGCCTCTTGATTCCATGTTATGGAGGAGCCAGTGTCGGTGCTTTGAGAATTCAGATGATGATGCCTTGGATGATGTCGAGAACAACAGACTGAAAGCAAAGCTCGTCAGTAACCGTGATCCGAGGACAGCTGAAGGAATTCTGTACCAGGAAACCTTCACACTGTAAGCGTTTTGCAGATGTCAGGGTAACTAATGTTGCTGATGCTGTAAAAGAGGTGGCCATGGTGAGCATGTGTACCAGTCAACTGTGCTGTGGTTCATTTGACCTTAAGTACATTGCAAGCATTGTATAGTTCCCTGCTTTACTTATGGTATGGGATTGTTTCCGTTATTATGGTGTTGTGGACCTTCAAAACGTCGCAAAAGAATGAAACCTCAAGCTATTGTGTGGCCATCTTCCAGATTCATTCAAAAAGCGCATAGCTGAATTCTTCATGCAGGATGCAACTCCCCAAGACACTGCCAAACTAGTCACTGATTGGTTTAAGGACTGTGCAGTGAAGTTTTTCAGTGACTGGCCCAGGAAGTCACCAGATTTAAATCTAATAGAAAACTAAAGAGGACATCCCTGGGGATAGGGGAGAAAGAATACTTCCCACGTCTTCCCTGCGTGTCGTAGAAGGCGACTAAAAGGGAAGGGAGCGGGGGGCTGGAAATCCTCCCCTCTTGTTTTTTTTTTTTTAATTTTCCAAAAGAAGGAACAGAGAAGGGGGCCAGATGAGGATATTCCCTCAGAGGCCCAGTCCTCTGTTCTTAACACTACCTTGCTTATGCGAGAAATGGCGAATAGTTTGAAAAAAAAAAAAAAAAATATATATATATATATATATATATATATATATATATATATATATATATATATATATATATATATGTGTGTGTGTGTGTGTGTGTGTATTGATAGATTCATAGCGAGAAAAATTTGCTTAATGCATAAGCTAAATCTTTTAGAGATTTTCTTTTTCATTGTCAACTACAACGTCGACACCTCTTCTCCCTCCACATCGCCTAAAACATAAAAATCCTGCAAACAGTATGGCGATGCAGCTGACCACTCCTCCCGTAACAGATTAAAAAATGACCAGAATGCTTTCCCTGGGAACCCATCCTTTTCCGTGTTCTCTGGCTCTGTCTGGCGACGCACTGGCTAACCCGCCCCTAACCGAAAATTCAAAAAATCTGAAAACCTTCCGTGGGAACCAAAGATCATATAACTAAAAGATGCACGACTTCAGCTTTGCCGCATGAGGAACGTCCTACCCAGTTCAGCCCTCTGCTGACGGTAATACCATGACGTCACGAAGCATTGCCATGGCGACATGGAAACCTGAGGTAAACAATGTGTCGTCTGCTACACTTTTGCCTGCTGGTGTATGAAATGTTCCAATAGTTAGTTTGACTATAAAATGTTTAGTTATTGATGATTGTCTTTAACACTGTATATTCACCATTTGGTTATTCTTAAGTTTGCAAGTGATAATGACATGGAAAGAAATGAGAAAAAAAAATCATATTCGCGTTTATCTATAAACTGTATGAAGGAAAGAAATTACAGATGTACAATTTTCTTATATTTTCTGTTCCGTAAGTGTGTGAGGTTGGTCCTTCTATTTCATTGTTTCATTAATCTATCCTTATAGTTCCGCAAATTCTAACATTGCAATAGTTTTCGACAATTAGGTCAAGGGTATTGTGGCATTCTAGAAAGATTATACTAGACGTTTGTTTTAAAATGTTTTCTTTTAGTCTTTCATTACATTCAGTCTGTGGGACACTTGCAAAGATCTGTTCAAATTTTACTTCCACAGATACAGCAAGTCAAAAACATTATCTGATGATACATTTCAACTTCCTAACCGTTCTGCATTTTCTTGTGCTCTGAAATATGTAATCAGTTTATTGCACGAAACCACAGATGAATTGATTACAGGACTATGGCAATCTTCGCAGTTTACTTTCTTTTTAACTTTTCTGACAATGAACCTCCAATATAATGGAGAATGCTCTCCTTAACAACACCAGCTGGTTCATTATTTCCTCGGGCTCATCTATTGATTCATCACAGCTATCTACAGCACAGCTAACCTCTGGACTTGCTTCGGTAATACCTTTCACTGTTTGTTGGAAAATGATGAACATGAAGACTTGGATCTATATATTTACTACTAGGCAAAAGGGAACACAACAAACGTTGCAACCGCGTACTATAGAAGACGCCATGACGACTCTGTCATTCGATTGTGTTCGAAGCGTCAAAGCGCGACCTCGACCTCGAGCTTATGCTTATAATATTGAGTTCGTGGATTTTGTCAAAAGATATATACTTGAGGGGCACGTAACATTACAATAACAACAAAAACATTTTGAAATATACTGATGATTAGGTGGGAGGTACACTATTTTGAATTTCATTATCCCAGTGAGTAGAATAATGAAGGTTTCGGTTAATGAAAAAGAAAAGCCTATGATTGGTAGTACGTCCCTATGACGTCATAGACGATTAGTATAACCACCAGAGCGCACTAGTGAGGCCAGCAGGTACGCTGAATTTGAAGGGCTCAATCATCTATTACTTAAAAGATCGTTGGTGGGAACCTATCTATTCCCGCGTTATCTGGCCCTAGATTTTGTGGCATTGCTCACTTTTCTTATCAAAACAGTAAAGTCAGCCAATATTACAGTAAAACATTATTTTCAATGTTAACTACAGGTTGGATCAAATGAACTAAATTATGTCAGGTGGTTCCCGCTCAAGCACCTCCATTTGTGACCCATGACCAAACATGACCTCGGGTCTTTCCACGGTCACCAACGCTATCCTTTACGTGTTCCTCAAGTTTGTCTCACGCTCGTACATCAGTCATTAGTGAGACAACCAGCGGGTATAGCACAGTGAGCGACAGTGTTCATTATATTACTGTCATGGAGTACCATAACTTCGTGTTCAACCAGCCGACCATTGAGCAAACGCTTGCCATGGATCGTATAGTTTGTGCAACAGCGCAATATACCGGTCAACCACAGACTGCAACTCCTTGTATGGATCTACACGACGCTGGAAGAGGTGAATCTAATACAGATCTATGTCATCCAACCGCAGTGCCTGTTACACCCGTGCAGAACGAGTTTACCGTAGCTGACTGGCTTGACAAAGTAGACAAGGTCTGTGCTGAGGCAGAGGCTGCATTCCTCGACGCAGGTATGAGCAATACCTTACTTGTTCTTTCGGGTGAGGACGTGGAGTCTGTATTACCATCACCGTACTTTGAAGAATCTCTTTTTGATTTGGACGATTTCCTCGGCAGTACATCATCTCAACCCAACTGGAACCATGTGGCACGCAATAACGACTATGGAACCCACTATCAGCACGCTCAGGATGTGACTCACACTGCAGACACTCTCCAGCAATCCACATCTGCTCAGGTACTCGCTGCCAAGCAAGAATTTTCCCCTGACACAGATTCACCTGCTCCAGCGCAAAACACTGCCATGTATACAGTGTCAGCAGACGTAGGTCCCATCACCATAAGATATAGTCTTCCGGAGAAAACATCAGCATATAAAAGCAGTAGGGCTGTGTGTCATATTTGTAACAATAGGTTCGAAAATAAGTACAAGCTGAGTTTGCACATGAACAGTCACACTGGCAATCGCCCGTTCGTTTGTGATATTTGTGGTAAGCGGTTCATGCGTAGTACCACCTTGAACGCCCACGGAAATGTCCACAAGAAAGCTGAACTCAAGTGCACACATTGTGACCGTAGTTTCAAGCGTCAGCCAGAGCTTCTGTTGCTGTTTACTTACGGAAGTGTGCCTCAGGCAAAGGGAATTTCGTCGGACCCCGACAGGGTTTATGCGTGATCTTTGCGGGGAATTCTTAGCCAGTCGTACACTCGTACAAGAACACTGTCAACAGATGCACAAGAGTCCACAGCAGGTGTGCCCCGTGTGTGGAGAGGATTTCACACATCTGAAGAGGTTTAAGCTGCTTGCCCACGCCAGGGAGGCTCATCCTGATTACGTCAAAAGTTTGCAGTTCAGAAGATAACTATGTCATGAGAGTTTGGAAAATAACGGCCAGACTTAGAAATGACCTTACTTAAGCGATAATGTCCAGAGTCTTAAGGTTTTTGACCTGTGCCCTGCATAGCAAGGAAGACTTTATTCGTTAGTGTTTAAGTCAATTTTGTTTTCTAAGAAATGCAACTTAATAAAGACATGATTTTAAACGATATTGTCAGTGTCTTATGGTTTTTTTAGCTTTACCCTGTTTAACAGGCTGGACTTGATTCTCTATGTTTTAGACAATTTCCATTTCAAAGGAAATGCAACTTAAAGAGGATGTGATACTGTCAGTGTTTCATGATATTTGTCGTGTATCCAGATTGACAGACTAAACAAAGTATGTTCATTTGTGCTGAAGTCAATTTTGATTTTAAAGCAAAGGCAACTTATGTTTTTAGTAAGTTTTACATGATTCATGTTTTACTTCCAAAGACTTATTTTGGCGCTTACTGACTTGCCTCGTAACTTCTCAACTTGGCTTATGTAGATTTCAGTTATTTCCTCTGATTGGAGACTAAAGAGGCACATTGTAACTGATGCTTCTTGCACATTTATCTTATATGATTCATGTCATTATTTTCCATTGTTTTCAAATTGCTCACTTGACCCCTTCAGGTTTTCTAGTTAAACTAGATGTATCTTATTGTCTGTCAGCTACTTGGTGAGATATTTGTCAGAAGTAAAGATGGAGATGAAAAATTCGTTTCTTGTTTACCTTTTTCGATCATATGATGTCCTTACATTACTCTTGTCTTGTTCTTGTTTGATGTGGATGAAATACTGATGCTTAGACGTAGTCAACCTTGTCAGTGAAGGATTCCTGCATAATCTTAGTGAAGGGAACGTCTTTCAACAGAAGGAGAGTAGTTAGTTCCCTCATACTACTTGTACAATACAACATTAACCAATTTTGATACTATAGTTAAGCTTTGGGTTATAGTATCAAAATTTTGAAATATCTGGATTTGGATATAGTACGACTGAATAAAGAGCTGGATATGATACGATTGAATAAAGAATTGGAACTGATACGATTAAAGAATTGGATATGATACGATTAAATAAAGAATTGGATATACGTTTAAATAAAGAATTGGAAATGATACAATTAGATAAAGAATTGGCTATGATAAGATTAGATAAAGGATAGGATCTGATACAATTAAATGAAGAATTGGATATGACACGATTAAATAAAGAATTGGATATGATAAGTTTGAATAAAAGATTGGATATGATAGGATTAAATAAAGAATTGGCTATGATACGATTAAATAAAGAATAGGATATGATACGATTAAATAAAGAATTGGAAATGATACGATTAGATAAGAATTGGGTATGATACGATTAGATAAAGAATTCATGGGTTGATCGGACTTTCCTTCCATCCACATACATTTAGACATCTCTTGACAGCTTGTTTCTTATTTTCCCTCTGTATTATGTTTCTCGTGAGCGACATTACACTACGTTTTCATTTGTACGCTGTGTTCCCTTATCAGTATGGTATACCCTCCCTTATTCCTAATTTAGCCTGGGGTGACTTTATCTATCTCTGAGACATTTCGGTCAAAGACTAATCTGGGTGTCTTTATCTATCATCCTTGCAACATAGTCACGCATAAATTCAACATAATTTCACTATACTCACATCCAGCTTTATTTTCTAATTACACACTCATAATTTTCTTGTGAAACATAAATGAATATAGATAACCCACACCTTTGCTTGATATATATATCTAATGACTAAATGAATATTACGAGAATGAACGTAAAAAGAGGATTACTTGTTATAAGATGAATGCATTAGATGTGCATAGATATGAACAACCATTCTCTCTTAATGAGCCCTTTATTCGTCTTCCTTATACATTGTTCTTATCTCTAATGTGCAAACTGTCCTGAAGTAATAAGCATTACATTATCAAGTGAATACATATATATCTATATATTTCTTTTTATATCTATCTCTTATTTGTCGTTGTCTCCAGCGTTAGCGAGGTAGCGCAAGGAAGCAGACGAAAGAATGGCCCAACCCACCCACATACACATACATATACATACACGTCCACACACGCACATATATGTACCTACACATTTCAACGTATACATGTATATACATACACAGTCATATACATATATACATCTGTATATAATTCATACTGTCTGCCCTTATTCATTCTCGTCGCCACCCCGCCACACATGAAATGACAACCCCCTCCCCCGCATGCACACGAGGTAGCGTAAGGAAAAGACAACAAAGGACACATTCGTTCACACAGTTTCTAGCTGTTATGTATGTTTTATATATATGTATATATATATATATATATATATATATATATATATATATATATATATATATATATATATATATATATATATATATATATATATATGTGTGTGTGTGTGTGTGTGTGTGTGTGTGTGTGTGTGTGTGTGTGTGTGTTTGATAGAGTAGCATATATAAGGTGTTTTGGTCGAGGTGGTGTGCAAAGTGAGAGGGTTAGGGAGAATGCTTTGGTAAACAGACAAGAGGTAGTAAAAGCTTTGCAGAAGATGAAAGCCGGCAAGGCAGCCGGTTTGGATGGTATTGCAGTGGAATTTATCAAAAAAGGGGGTGACTGTATTGTTGACTGGTTGGTAAGGTTATTTAATGTATGTATCACTCATAGTAAGGTTCCTGAGGACTGGCGGAATGCTTGCATAGTGCCAATGTACAAAGGCAAAGGGGATAAGAGTGAGTGCTCAAATTACAGAGGTATAAGTTTGTTGAGTATTCCTGGGAAATTATATGGGAGGGTATTGATTGAGAGGGTGAAGGCATGTACAGAACATCAGATTCAGGAAGAGCAGTGTGGTTTCAGAAGTGGTAGAGGATGTGTGGATCAGGTGTTTCCTTTGAAAAATGTATGTGAGAAATACTTAGAAAAGCAAATGGATTTGTATGTAGCATTATGGATCTGGAGAGGGCATATGATAGAGTTGATAGAGATGCTCTGTGGAAGGTATGAAGAATATATGGTGTGGGAGGCAAGTTGTTAGAAGATGTGAAAAGTTTTTATCGAAGATGTAAGGCATGTGTACGTGTAGGAAGAGAGGAAAGTGATTGGTTCTCAGTAAATGTTGTTTTGCGGCAGGGGTGCGTGATATCTCCATGATTGTTTAATTCGTTTATGGATGGGGTTGTTAGGGAGGTGAATGCAAGGGTTTTGGAAAGAGGGGCAAGTATGAAGTCTGTTGTGAATGAGAGGGTTTTGGAAGTGAGTCAGTTGTTGTTCGCTGAGGATACAACGCTGGTGGCTGATTTGGGTGAGAACCTGCAGAAGTAGGGTTGAGGGACAAGTCAACTGGGAGGTAAGTTTGAATTGAGAAAAACTGGAGGAAATAAAGTAATTTAGATATCTGGAAGTGGATTTGGCAGCGGATGGAACCATGGAAGCGGAAGTGAATCATAGGGTGGGGGAGGGGGCGAAAGTTCTGGGAGCGTTGAAGAATGTGTGGCAGTCGAAAACCTTATCTTGGAAAGCAAAAATTAGTATTTTTGAAGGAATAGCTGGTTCCAACAATGTTATATGGTTGCGAGGCGTGGGCTATAGATAGAGTTGTGCGGAGGAGGGTGGATGTGCTGGAAATGAGATGGTGTGAGATGGTTTGATCGAGTAAGTAATGAGAAGGTAAGAGAGATGTGTGGTAGTGAAAAGAGTGTGGTTGAGAGAGGAGAAGAGAGTGTTTTGAAATGGTTTGGTCATATAGAGAGAATGAGTGAGGAAAGACTGACAAAGAGGATATATGTGTTAGAGGTGGAGAGAACGATGAGAAGTGGGAGATCAAATTGAAGGTGGAAAGATGGAGTGAAAAGGATTTTGAGCGATCGGAGCCTGAACATGCAGGAGGGTGAAAGGCGTGCAAGGAATACAATGAATTGGAACGATGTGGTATACCGGGGTCGACGTGCTGTCAATGGATTGAACCAGGGCATGTGAAGCGTCTGGGGTAAACCATGGAAAGTTCTGTGGGGCCTGGATGTTAAAAGAGAGCCGTGGTTTCAGTGCATTATACATGACAGCTAGAGACTGTGTGAACGAATGTGGCCTTTGTTGTCTTTTCCTAGCGCTACCGCGCGCACATGCAGGAGGAGGGGGTTTTCATTTCATGTGTGGCGGGGTGGCGACGGAAATGAATAAGGGCAAACTATATGAATTATACACATGTGTATATATGTATATGTCTGTGTGTGTGTATATATGTATACGTTGAGATGTATAGGTATGTATATGTGCGTGTGTGCACGTGTATGTATATACATGTGTATGTGGGTGGGTTGGGCCATTCTTTCGTCTGTTTCCTTGTGCTACCTCGCTAACGCGGGAGATAGCGACAAAGCAAAATAAATAAATAAATGAATATATATATATATATATATATATATATATATATATATATATATATATATATATATATATATATATATATATATATATATATATATATATATATATATATTTATATGTATATATATATATATATATATATATATATATATATATATATATATATATATATATATATATATATATATATATATATATATATATATATATATATATATATATATATATACATATAAATATATATATATATATATATATATATATATATATATATATATATATATATATATATATATATATATATATATATATATATATATATATATTTCCTTTCATACTATTCGCCATTTCCCGCGATAGCGAGGTAGCGTTAAGAACAGAGGACTGGGCCTTTGAGGAAATATCCTCACGTGGCCCCCTTCTCTGTTCCTTCTTTTGTAAAACTGAAAAAAAAAAAAAAAAGAGAGGGGAGTATTTCCAGCCCCCCTTTTAGTTACCTTCTACGACACGCAGGGAATACGTGGGAAGTATTCTTTTATATATGTATATATATATATATATATATATATATATATATATATATATATATATATATATATATATACATATAAAATTTAAAATTTATATATATATATATATATATATATATATATATATATATATATATATATATATATATATATATATATATATATATATATATATATATATATATATATATATATATATATATATATATATATATATAAAAGAATACTTCCCACGTATTCCCTGCGTGTCGTAGAAGGTGACTAAAAGGGGGGCTGGAAATCCTCCCCTCTATCATTAAATTTTAGGGAGAATAAAAAGATGTTCTGGAAGGAGGTAAATAAAGTGCGTAAGACAAAGGAGCAAATGGGAACTTCAGTGAAGGGCGCAAATGGGGAGGTGATAACAAGTAGTGGTGATGTGAGAAGGAGATGGAGTGAGTATTTTGAAGGTTTGTTGAATGTGTTTGATGATAGAGTGGCAGATATAGGGTGTTTTGGTCGAGGTGGTGTGCAAAGTGAGAGGGTTAGGGAAAATGATTTGGTAAACAGAGAAGAGGTAGTGAAAGCTTTGCGGAAGATGAAAGCCGGCAAGGCAGCAGGTTTGGATGGTATTGCAGTGGAATTTATTAAAAAAGGGGGTGACTGTATTGTTGACTGGTTGGTAAGGTTATTTAATGTATGTATGACTCATGGTGAGGTGCCTGAGGATTGGCGGAATGCGTGCATAGTGCCATTGTACAAAGGCAAAGGGGATAAGAGTGAGTGCTCAAATTACAGAGGTATAAGTTTGTTGAGTATTCCTGGTAAATTATATGGGAGGGTATTGATTGAGAGGGTGAAGGCATGTACAGAGCATCAGATTGGGGAAGAGCAGTGTGGTTTCAGAAGTGGTAGAGGATGTGTGGATCAGGTGTTTGCTTTGAAGAATGTATGTGAGAAATACTTAGAAAAGCAAATGGATTTGTATGTAGCATTTATGGATCTGGAGAAGGCATATGATAGAGTTGATAGAGATGCTCTGTGGAAGGTATTAAGAATATATGGTGTGGGAGGAAAGTTGTTAGAAGCAGTGAAAAGTTTTTATCGAGGATGTAAGGCATGTGTACGTGTAGGAAGAGAGGAAAGTGATTGGTTCTCAGTGAATGTAGGTTTGCGGCAGGGGTGTGTGATGTCTCCATGGTTGTCTAATTTGTTTATGGATGGGGTTGTTAGGGAGGTAAATGCAAGAGTTTTGGAAAGAGGGGCAAGTATGAAGTCTGTTGGGGATGAGAGAGCTTGGGAAGTGAGTCAGTTGTTGTTCGCTGATGATACAGCGCTGGTGGCTGATTCATGTGAGAAACTGCAGAAGCTGGTGACTGAGTTTGGTAAAGTGTGTGGAAGAAGAAAGTTAAGAGTAAATGTGAATAAGAGCAAGGTTATTAGGTACAGTAGGGTTGAGGGTAAAGTAAATTGGGAGGTGAGTTTGAATGGAGAAAAACTGGAGGAAGTGAAGTGTTTTAGATATCTGGGAGTGGATCTGGCAGCGGATGGAAGCATGGAAGCGGAAGTGGATCATAGGGTGGGGGAGGGGGCGAAAATTCTGGGGGCCTTGAAGAATGTGTGGAAGTCGAGAACATTATCTCGGAAAGCAAAAATGGGTATGTTTGAAGGAATAGTGGTTCCAACAATGTTGTATGGTTGCGAGGCGTGGGCTATGGATAGAGTTGTGCGCAGGAGGTTGGATATGCTGGAAATGAGATGTTTGAGGACAATGTGTGGTGTGAGGTGGTTTGATCGAGTGAGTAACGTAAGGGTAAGAGAGATGTGTGGAAATAAAAAGAGCGTGGTTGAGAGAGCAGAAGAGGGTGTTTTGAAGTGGTTTGGGCACATGGAGAGGATGAGTGAGGAAAGATTGACCAAGAGGATATATGTGTCGGAGGTGGAGGGAGCAAGGAGAAGAGGGAGACGAAATTGGAGGTGGAAAGATGGAGTGAAAAAGATTTTGTGTGATCGGGGCCTGAACATGCAGGAGGGTGAAAGGAGGGCAAGGAATAGAGTGAATTGGAGCGATGTGGTATACCGGGGTTGACGTGCTGTCAGTGGATTGAATCAAGGCATGTGAAGCGTCTGGGTTAAACCATGGAAAGCTGTGTAGGTATGTATATTTGCGTGTGTGGACGTATGTATATACATGTATATGGGGGGGGTTGGGCCATTTCTTTCGTCTGTTTCCTTGCGCTACCTCGCAAACGCGGGAGACAGCGACAAAGTATAAAAAAAAGAGAGAGAAAAAAAATATATATATATATATATATATATATATATATATATATATATATATATATATATATATATATATATATATATATATATATATATATATATATATATATATATATATATATATATATATATATATATATATATATATGTATATATATATATATATATATATATATATATATATATATATATATATATATATATATATATATATATATATATATATATATATATAATAGTGATGGGTGATTTGAATGCAAAGGTGGGTAATGTGGCAGTTGAGGGAATAATTGGTATACATGCGGTGTTCAGTGTGTTGTAAATGGAAATGGTGAAGAGCTTGTAGATTTATGTGCTGAAAAAGGACTGGTGATTGGGAATACCTGGTTTAAAAAGCGAGATATACATAAGTATACGTATGTAAGTAGGAGAGATGGCCAGAGAGCGTTATTGTATTAAGTGTTAATTGACAGGCGCGCGAAAGAGAGACTTTTGGATGTTAATGTGCTGAGAGGTGCAACGGGAGGGATGTCTGATCATTATCTTGTGGAGGCTAAGGTGAAGATTTGTATGGGTTTTCAGAAAAAAATAGTGAACGTTGGGGTGAAGAGGGTGGTGAGAGTAAGTGAGCTTGGGAAGGAGACTTGTGTGAGGGAGTACCAGGAGAGACTGAGTACAGAATGGAAAAAGGTGAGAACAATGGAAGTAAGGGGAGTGGGGGAGGAATGGGATGTATTTAGGGAATCAGTGATGGATTGCGCAAAAGATGCTTGTGGCATGAGAAGAGTGGGAGGTGGGTTGATTAGAAAGGGTAGTGAGTGGTGGGATGAAGAAGTAAGAGTATTAGTGAAAGAGAAGAGAGAGGCATTTCGACGATTTTTGCAGGGAAAAAATGCAATTGAGTGGGAGATGTATAAAGGAAAGAGACAGGAGGTCAAGAGAAAGGTGTAAGAGGTGAAAAAGAGGGCAAATGAGAGTTGGGGTGAGAGAGTATCATTAAATTTTAGGGAGAATAAAAAGATGTTCTGGAAGGAGGTAAATAAAGTGCGTAAGACAAGTGAGCAAATGGGAACTTCAGTGAAGGGCGCAAATGGGGAGGTGATAACAAGTAGTGGTGATGTGAGAAGGAGATGGAGTGAGTATTTTGAAGGTTTGTTGAATGTGTTTGATGATAGAGTGGCAGATATAGGGTGTTTTGGCCGAGATGGTGTGCAAAGTGAGAGGGTTAGGGAAAATGATTTGGTAAACAGAGAAGAGGTAGTAAAAGCTTTGCGGAAGATGAAAGCCGGCAAGGCAGCAGGTTTGGATGGTATTGCAGTGGAATTTATTAAAAAAGGGGGTGATTGTATTATTGACTGGTTGGTAAGGTTATTTAATGTATGTATGACTCATGGTGAGGTGCCTGAGGATTGGCGGAATGCGTGCATAGTGCCATTGTACAAAGGCAAAGGGGATAAGAGTGAGTGCTCAAATTACAGAGGTATAAGTTTGTTGAGTATTCCTGGTAAATTATATGGGAGGGTATTGATTGAGAGGGTGAAGGCATGTACAGAGCACTAGATTGGGGAAGAGCAGTGTGGTTTCAGAAGTGGTAGAGGATGTGTGGATCAGGTGTTTGCTTTGAAGAATGTATGTGAGAAATACTTAGAAAAGCAAATGGATTTGTATGTAGCATTTATGGATCTGGAGAAGGCATATGATAGAGTTGATAGAGATGCTCTGTGGAAGGTATTAAGAATATATGGTGTGGGAGGCAAGTTGTTAGAAGCAGTGAAAAGTTTTTATCGAGGATGTAAGGCATGTGTACGTGTAGGAAGAGAGGAAAGTGATTGGTTCTCAGTGAATGTAGGTTTGCGGCAGGGGTGTGTGATGTCTCCATGGTTGTTTAATTTGTTTATGGATGGGGTTGTTAGGGAGGTGAATGCAAGAGTTTTGGAAAGAGGGGTAAGTATGAAGTCTGTTGTGGATGAGAGAGCTTGGGAAGTGAGTCAGTTGTTGTTCGCTGATGATACAGCGCTGGTGGCTGATTCATGTGAGAAACTGCAGAAGCTGGTGACTGAGTTTGGTAAAGTGTGTGAAAGAAGAAAGTTAAGAGTAAATGTGAATAAGAGCAAGGTTATTAGGTACAGTAGGGTTGAGGGTCAAGTCAATTGGGAGGTAAGTTTGAATGGAGAAAAACTGGAGGAAGTGAAGTGTTTTAGATATCTGGGAGTGGATCTGGCAGCGGATGGAACCATGGAAGCGGAAGTGGATCATAGGGTGGGGGAGGGAGCGACAATTCTGGGAGCCTTGAAGAATGTGTGGAAGTCGAGAACATTATCTCGGAAAGCAAAAATGGGTATTTTTGAAGGAATAGTGGTTCCAACAATGTAATATGGTTGCGAGGCGTGGGCTATGGATAGAGTTGTGCGCAGGAGGACGGATGTGCTGGAAATGAGATGTTTGAGGACAATATGTGGTGTGAGGTGGTTTGATCGAGTAAGTAACGTAAGGGTAAGAGAGATGTGTGGAAATAAAAAGAGCGTGGTTGAGAGAGCAGAGAGGGTGTTTTGAAATGGTTTGGGCACATGGAGAGAATGAGTGAGGAAAGATTGACCAAGAGGATATATGTGTCGGAGGTGGAGGGAACGAGGAGAAGTGGGAGACCAAATTGGAGGTGGAAAGATGGAGTGAAAAAGATTTTGAGTGATCGGGGCCTGAACATGCAGGAGGGTGAAAGGAGGGCAAGGAATAGAGTGAATTGGATCGATGTGGTATACCGGGGTTGACGTGCTGTCAGTGGATTGAATCAGGGCATGTGAAGCATCTGGGGTAAACCATGGAAAGCTGTGTAGGTATGTATATTTGCGTATGTGGACGTATGTATATACATGTGTATGGGGGTGGGTTGGGCAATTTCTTTCGTCTGTTTCCTTGCGCTACCTCGCAAACGCGGGAGACAGCGACAAAGCAAAAATAAAAAGAAAAAAAAAGATATATATATATATATATATATATATATATATATATATATATATATATATATATATATATATAGATAGATAGATATACAGATAGATAGATTGATAGATAGATAGATGAAACGTAGCTAGATACATTACCTTGATACTTAATGTAAATGTTTTAGAGATTTTCTTTTATATTGTCAACTACAACGATTTAGATAGTCATATGTTAAAATGATTGTAAGGAGACTTTAAGTCGAAGATATAAAGGGTTAATGTCCTACTGACCTTCCATTGGTCGCTGCCCGTTAGAATTCAACATTCGTCTTCGTCTTACTAACAAGGTCATATATGCAGTGAGAGCGTGCATGGTCTTAGATTTATTCTGAACCCCTGGGAAAACGTTCACAATGACCTGTGTGGCGTTAACCAACTGTCGTTTACCACATCTTTGACCCTGTTAGTCGATAGGGCTGAAACACCAAAACACCAATCAACCGCACATTTATATGGGCCAGATAATTAGTGAGTGTGTATGGCCCTGCAGTTATCGCTAAAACATGGTGTTCATGAATATTCTAGTGGTGTTTATAGCTAACATATTTGCCTTATTGACTCTGGCAGTCGAAAAGTCCAGGGTGCAAATATCCAATCAAACTCACGATTATTCTGGATATCTTGATCTATTGACCATTGAGCACCTGGGATGAGCCCCAGGACTTGTTATCCTCATCCGTTCTCTTTTTTATCTTTTTTTCCTCATGACTTTCCTGAAATCCTCCAAAATGCACCTCCCGACTTCATTGTCATTTTCTCCCGAAACCCTTCCCTGTAGTCAGTAATCAAGAAAGACATTTATAGCTTTATATGCAGCTACCTGCTGGACCTGGACGATCATTTTATGTTGAACTTAAGGTTCACATTCTGGCTTCATGACCTTTAGCTGATGCTCCTTATATCCAACAACATATATACATCCTGTTATACATTTGATGTTACTGTGAGTGTCTGATGTATGTATGGTGTGGATTATGGTTTGATGAACTTAGCTGGTAATGGTTATTGAGTAAAACATATCATCATGTTGCAAAAATTTTGTGATTTGTATGTTTTGTCGTATGGTACAGACTTTGGTTTCATGAACATTACCTGTTAAAAACCAGTAAATTCAACGATAGATGTACGTATTTACATGTTACAGAGCCGGTGTGATAAGGACCCGTGCCAGTCAAAGGCCTGACGAATCTAAACGAAAATTTGTCAGTTGGTCGAGATCAGAGGACGAGCCGTCTAAACTCTAGAGGGAGGAGGTGAACCTAGAACATTTAGCAACGACAACAAATAACTGTTAGGTGAAGACCTAGCTGATCTGGCAGTGACAATAAGTAACTAACAATAACATAATTATACAGAAAAAAGGACTTTCTGAGAATGGGCTCTCGTCTTCCAATCATTGCCCTTTTGATCCAATAATTGGTGGTCAGTGACGGTCGGTGTACTAGACTGGTTGAGGCCAGTGTGACCAGGTGGGGCTTGTGACTGGGGCGTTGACGTGTTGTGGTCGGCGTCCTCCAGGTCGTTATCTTAGTATTTTGGTAACGGAGAAAGATCCACAGTGGACGTTTTACAAACATATTGCTGAATCAACACAACTTTTACAGAATCTAATTGAAGTCATTACGTTAAACATTTCAAATGTTAAGAAAAGAGTAAGACAAAAGAAAAAGAGTGTTTATTAATTTTTTTCATTCTTTCTCACGAATATCTGAATTAATTACCTGATACTCAAACCTTAGTCACAGTTTCTCTTTGTCTCATGTAGTCATAACCTGTCTTTACCATGAATGGAAATGATCTATGAGGCATTACATTTAGTTTGGATCCAATTGGTTCTTTCATTCTTTATATATAATGAAACTTGTCAATAGAAATTAAAGGGCAGAGGAGGAGAAACAGTTCTACTTTTTCATTACTAATGGTGTTGTTCTTCGACAATATACTGTACATACCTAAGTTTATACGTGTTAAAGTAGTTGTGCGAGAAGTTGATCATATTCAAGCTAGAATCTAATAAACATCACAAAACATACCTCTTACATATCACCCCTAACCCTGCGCCCTGTGAGGGAAAGAAACTCTCAAATGTTAATGTGTTCATTTGGAAGGACTCTAATGCCCGGTATCAAGGAAATGATATGCATACTGTATTATGGTGACCAATATTGGACAATATAATGTGTGTGACTGAAGCTACCTATAACTGTAATATTACCTTTACATTCTTGCTACTAACGCTCATAGACATGACACGAAGTTCCCTGTTAGTCTTATTATCTAATCATTATATCTTTTTATTTCATTATACTCAATTGCCGTCTCCCACGTTAGCGAGGTAGCGCAAGGAAACAGACATATACGCATGTATATGTATAAACGCCCACACACGTACACATACATCCCTATACACTTCAACGTATACATACATATACATACACAGACATATACATATATACACATGCACATATTCATACTTGCTGCCTTCATCCATTCTCGTCGCCACCCCGTCATACATAAAATAACACACACCTTATTACGTACATTAATACACTGCTGTCTTGGCTTTAGATCTCTTCTAATAATGACACCTAAATCCCCCTCCTTCCTTGATAGTTCTATTCCCACACCTTAAGATGGTACTGTAGTTTGCTTGTTATGTAAACCCAGTCTAAACATGCTGCATATGTCTCCGGTGAATATCACTGGTCATTGTACACTGACGTTGTTCAGCGATGTAAACCCTAGAGTGAACCTTAGACAGCATTACGGTATTTTGTGATGGACGAAGGCTTTATTCAAAAACAAAAACAAAAGAAAAACGAATTACACACTTACTGTAAGAACCTATCATTGATTACCATAGAATACAGATGTAAAAGTGCATTTTGCTAGTGGATTTCTATTGAAATTATTTCATACGATAATGAATAAAATCTCATGACTGTTCTGAAGCACAGAATACAGAAATGTATGAACCGTGAAACCGGTAGCACTAACATATCTAACACAAAGATTTCTATTCTGCAGATAACGTAAATGTTTTGCATGTAGAAATCAGTAATATCTTCAACAACATAAACGTAATACCATCAAATCTCATGTTACAGGCCCTTTATCTACATTTTGCAAATCATGAAAGAGATATTGCATAACGAAAAGTAATATAATTATTATCAACATAAGGTTTCAAAGATCTTAAACAAGTTATGAATTTCTACTCTTCAAAACTTTAGTAAGATCCAGCGAATATACTTTGAAAAATAGACTTGTTTATTATGTGGTGATGAACACTTACGAAAAAATAATCAATTTTCTCCCTATGAGTATTCTTTATGAACTGAATTAAGATATCTTTATAAGGAAAATGTATATCAATATCAACAAGACAAAACCAATTGAGTTCTATAAACTAAAGTTCGTTGAATGATAGATAAGGAATATGATATATGAATTTCAACAATCTTACCAATATCATATAACCAAATATGATACCAAAATTTTTCAAATCATCAAAAGTAATAAAATGAGAAGCCTTCCGGAGGTGGCTTCTTACTCCCGACGTAAACACCTATAGGCGGAATCCGGTAACACCTCTTGCATAGCATGTGGCAAGCAGAGTGGCTAGGCTCAGAAGCATGTTCTCCACTTCAGCTGACTAATGATATGTTAAGGACAAAGAGAACATAAATCACATACATCGATTGTGAGGGTCGAATCAGGGATGAAGCATCACTAACTAGAAATTCTAGGTCAAGGAAACAATGATGGCACAATACCTTTACCTGGGATCACTAGCACCTGTGGGAATGAACACAGCTTTGTGATACTTGATAAGTTACAAGAGAAAAACGTTGATACGAAAGTCTTAAGTATTGTCCCTCAGGAGAGCGTTTTGCAAATATTTATGAAATACATAACTGTCAGGTATCCGTTATTTCTAGAGTATATATTTACACGGAACGTGTGACACTTGTTTGGATAGAAACAACTTTGTAATGCATGATCCATTACACGAAATGAGCTTCACTAACGAAGAGTTATGCAACGCGTCGTTGGAGAACATTAATCATATAACTATATCAAATTTTTATGTTAGATAAATGGCATTTCCTGGAAGTAAACACAAAAAATGACAATGAAAGAAAAAGACGTAGAAGTGAATATTTTGTTAAAAGATGAAGTACTCCTGCCTTGAATTAGCTCTTTTATTGGACTTTTCGATACCCGAAGGAAAATATATATTGTGATTCATAATTATGAATATTTACGTTTTTGATGAATATATCTCTGTTTCTTATAATATCTTACGGATTCTAGCTAAATTTCATAATTCTAAACAACCATTATAATGCAACACAATACTTATTTATCATAAACAAATCCTTTATCACTGTAACCATCACGGTTGTACCAGATTCTTTCAGTCGTCAGTCACCTTTGTTGATATGTAAGGAATTTTCCCCCACATCTCGATGTATGCACATATATCCACACGTATGTAAATATATGTATATGTTTTCAGTTTCTCTTCTTGTCTATTTGAATTAAAGTGAAAGATATCTGTCTAAATAAAATACTAGATTAGAACATAGGTTAGGTTATGACAGGGTGATAGTTGTCAGGCTGAGGTCCTAAACATAAACGTTATACATAATACTAAATCTATAATTCTCTCTGTTCTCTGGAAAATATGTTCATCCACCAAAGGATTTGTATCAATAATCAACTGACAAATGCTTCCTACCAAATCTAATATTTCTGTTGCATGAGTTCATCATTTGATTTCGTAGGTAACGTCTCCCAAATGATTCTCAATACAGAACTTTAGGTGAATAACATTATGTTCCAGAGAACAGAGCGAATGGTTGGAACAGTGTGTGGATGAGGGATGTTCACACAGACAAATGATTCTTCCACTCCCGTGTGGTCTAGTGGCTAGGATACCTGGCTTTCACCCAGGAGGCCCGGGTTCGATTCCCGGCACGGGAAGGATTTTATTCTTAGAGAGAGAGAGAGAGAGAGAGAGAGAGAGAGAGAGAGAGAGAGAGAGAGAGAGAGAGAGAGAGTCCAAAAGGTCTGATACATCAATTGTCCAGTACGTAACATCACCAACGAAACATATGCATGTTCACAGCAAATACTTGTTGTGTTGTAGTGATTTCTCATTACTCCTAGTGAGGGAGTCCGAGAAACCCTGTCACGAGGCCTAAAAGAGTGAGTGGAACAGTAAGTGAGTGAGGAGTAAGTGAAGGAATCAATACAGCTTCAAGGTTAAGATATCTGGCTTCCAGTCAGGAGGAACCTGCAGAGCGAGATCAATGTTTAGTGAGGCCCAAGACCAGGCCATATTTGCCCTTCCCATATACTCCATAAAATGATAAAATAGTCATAACACTATGACAAATTTCATGACCATTTTGGATATTGTACAACAAAGACTCTATTCTACCAGTTTTACCAACAGCATTCTGTTTACCCTTGAGTGACCAGCGGGGCTCCTGTTAGGCCGGAGGCCAAGACGCTCGTCCAGGACCCCTGTATGGCTGGAGGCCAAGACCCTGGTCCAGAGCCCCTATAAGGCCAGGGCGCAAGGCCCAGACCAAGGTGGGCCATGCGTTAATCCGGTACCGGGAATCTGGGTTCCTTTTCTGTGGCTGGAGTGATCAGTTACGTAAGAACAACACAACAACATGATGATTATGATATTAACGTGTAGGGGTAAGAGACAATATGGTTCCAACAGTTAAAGTAAAACAATACTTGCATCTTGTTCAGCCGTCATGAACGTCAGAAAAAAAGACTGCCCCGGGTGAGGGTCGAACTCACGACCTTGAGATTATGAGACTCACGCGCTGCCTACTGCGCCACCGAGGCTTCTAAACCTATTTACCATATCTAGATTAATTGGTTCATACAAGAGTAGTACTCCTGACCTGTCCTTCAGTGTGCACGTACGTTCTTTTAAAGTTTTATGATCCGCTAATTTGGTAATTCTGTGCAAGTATGGAACACAGCAGGCAAATTCAAGCCTCCTCTTGATCACCCTTGATCTACCCTTGCATGAGCCCATCCCACAACCAAACCAAGAGCCTAAGGTTGCTGCTATTTTTCCTTTAGTGGCGTTGGGGTGCAGTTCAGTGACTTTGTGTCCACTGACATTCACAATTACTAAAAGGCGTACACACACCGGTCAGGGAAACATATCTATTAGACTTTCAGAGACACTGGTAGTGAGTTCTTTGACGAGACTGCAGTCTATTGTTCAAGGTAAACTTGGAAATAAAAAAAGACTTTGAATCCTGCAAGGGGGGTGTGAGCAGTCAGAGAGATAAGTTCGGTCGGGAGCTGAACTTGTCATGTCCCCGTTCGTTCATCTCCCCCACCTCTACTCCTGTACAAGCAATAGCAACTGAACGCGTCTTGTACCCATCTGTTCATCCTTCCCACTCATATATACGGGTTGTGCCAGCAATGACTCCAGGACGAATCGTGTTGCTGCCACGGTGGTGAACACTGCGTCTTGCAGCCAGGTATTAGCTATTCCTCCCGTGCGAGTGCTTACCCTTGCTTTGTTTATAAGGCTTGATATCTGTTGTGTGTAACCTTCATTCATAAAGTTGGCTCTGCAGGATTGAATTTTCACTGACCGGGTGTCCGCAGGAGAACTCAGCCTGGCCTTTGTGCGACCGGCCCCACCCTGAGAACCTTACTGCTCGACCAACTGCCTCATCCTTTTTGGGGGGTAAGGTAGTTCTTTTTCCCCGCTGTCTGGGGTGGCTTGCCACTCCAGTTCGGGACTAGGTCCCTGTTAGGATGGATAACGGGAAACCATCCACTGCCCCCGTAAGGGGTAGTGGTGGTGAACGACTCAACATCAAAGCTAGGAAAGCTCAATTTGTTAACATACATGCGACTGGTTCAACGACCCTGGCCTCCCTCAGTTCCTTCTTGATCAGGAAGGTCATTGATGGCTGGCCAGGGCCCGTTGACATGGTCAGTAAACTGGCAAGTGGTGATCTGGTCAAAGCCAAGTCGGCGAATCAGGTAGCAGATTTGCTCAAGTTGACCCAGTTCCATACTCACAAGGTCGTGGTCACAATTCCAGTAGCCATGAACTCTTGCAAGGAAATCATCTACTGTCCGGAACTCATGGATATGTCGGAGGACGAAAGTCTGAAGGACTTGGCAAACGTTGATGTCGTGGCTGCCCGGTTCATCACCAGATTCGTAAATGGCGAACAACGTAGGACCCCCTTGACAAATTTGACATTTGGAAAATCAAAGCTCCCGAATGAAATCTTCGTTGGTTGCTTACGTTGCCAAGTAAGACCTTACATCCCGAACCCTTTGCGTTGCTTCAAATGCCAGCAATATGGTCACCCAGAAATATGTTGTTCGCTTTCTGTTAAATGTGGGAAGTGCGCTACAGAGGGTCACACTGCTGACAGCTATACAAATGGTAGGATGTTGTGTGTCAATTGCAAAGGCAACCATCCGAGCTCGGACCGGGAATATCCCCGCTTTAAGTTCGAGAGGGAAGTCTGTGAGGTGAAGACACGTAACAACATTTTGTATGGCGAGGCTAGGAAGAGGGTCAAGGAGTCTTGTGAGACTCCCAAACCCAATGAATCCTATGCTTCGGCATTGACAAACAAGCCTGTTATGTGTACAGTTGTGACACAGACTCCTTCCGTCACAGAGAACATCGCCACCGAAAAACCCACACCTTCTCCTCGAACAAAACCCAAAGTTCAAACATCCTCTTACGCCCAAGCCACGTCCTCCATCCAAGCCAAGTCCTCTGTCCGACCCAAACACAAGAAAGAGGACAAAGTTAACTGGACAAAATTTAAAAAAGATAATGCGTCGCACCTTAAAGTTCCGGTGGCTCCGTCGAGGGTGCCTGCATTTCACGGCCTCGTCGACGGAGTCACTCAACTCGATGGAGACCAGTTTCTCCACTTGCAGGGGCGGATCACGCTCCCATGGGGACTCGCCCAAATCCCGAAAATAACGGGCTGAGAAAGTTGCTCGGTTAAATAGCCCTTAAACCAACACATTCATTGTCATCCAATGGAATTGTAGAGGCCTTAGGTATAAACAAGCATAACTACAAATGTTGCTTGCAATGTATAGGCCATCCGTTATCTGTCTACAAGAGACTAATCTAAATATCACAATCGAAGACTGTTACAGAAAAACTGTTATAGATAGCTACCATTCGTGTAGAAGAGATGAAGATCATGGGGTAGCTATCTCCGTCTACTCTAGAAGCCGTCGCATGTAGAGTAAAATTTGATAACACGTACCTGGCCATTTGTTAGTTATACTGCCAAGGCGCCAATGAACTTGATGGTGAGCTGAATTCAATTACTAATCAGTTACTCCACAGGAAATCAATTTTAGCAGACTTCAATGATCATCGTCAGTGGGGAAGTACTCGGACAGACTGTAGAGAGAGACAAATGGTTAACTTTATACTCAACTCAAACCTCACTCTTTTGAACGATGGTAGTGGAACTCCGGTAGACGACCGGACTGGCAATATCTCAGCAATTAATTTATCCTTGTTATCACCAGACGTACTGAGTAATATCACTTGGGGTACTTACGACGACTCCCTAGGGAGTAACCATTTCCCGATCTGTCTTTCCTATACATGCGACACCACCACGAATCCGTCTCCACCAAAACTCAATTATACGAAAACAGATTGGTTGTAATTTGTTAGTCAAGCTGTCCTAGATATGTCTGGTGATAACATTGGTACAAAAGTCGTCAATGTAACTACTACTGCTGAGAATTCTATACCTAAGCTTTCTACAATTTCCAGTAAGCATAGAGTTCCTTGGTGGACACCAGATTGCTAAAATGCACTACGTGATCGCAATAGGAGATACAGGATTTTCGATAAAAAGCCTCAAATAACAACTTTATAGCCTACAAACATGCGAGGGCTCAGGCAAAAGACTCCAGGCGTGGCTATGCCTCAACTGTAAACAAGGACACACCCATCAGTCAGGTCTGGTCCACAATCAAAAGAATCGATAAAAATACAAACCATCTCTACCTCCGCACCTCACCACCGAAGAAGGCTACATAGACGACCCAGTTGACATAGCCAACGCTCTCGCTAGATTCTCAGAAATCAGTAGCTCGGCCAATTACGACCAACGTTTTCTCCACCACAAACGCCAAGCTGAGGTAAATGAAATTGACTTTGCCACAGAACATCCCGAGAGAACATCCATACAATAAACCATTTATAATGCAAGAACTTCTTGCCCTGAAATCCTGTAAAGATTCTAGCCCGGGACCCAGCGGGGTCACTTACGGGATGATTCAGCATCTTAGTCAGGCCAACCTGACTAAGGTGTTAGCATTGTACAATGAGATTTGGACGTCTTAAACGTTTCCAAACTCATGGCACTTTGCGCACGTCATCCCCATCCCAAAAGGCTCCGCACGCCTTACGAATATTAATTCGTTACGACCTATTGCGCTAATGAGCTGCATTTGTAAGGTCATGGAAAGAATAATAAAGAGAAGGCTACTTTTTTTGTAGAATCGAAAAATCTACTAAATGATCTGCAGTGTGCTTTCCGTAGCAACAGAAGGACAATGGATCATTTAGTAAATATTGAAAATTCTATTTTAGATTCATTTAGTAAAAAACATTATCTAATTGCAGCATTTTTGGATTTAGAAAATGCCTTCGACATGATATGGCGAAATGGAATCTTAAGGAAACTTTATGCTTTTGGTTTGAGAGGCTATTTACCCATTTTGTTAAGATTTTTTAAAGTAATAGAACATTTGCTGTCAAAATTGCTGCACTCAACGTCACTTCGGACATATTTGTTCAAGAATGTGGTGCCGCAAGGCAGTGTTCTTATCCCAACACTTTTTTGTATAATCATTAATGATATTCTGACTCCAGCTTCTGTCCCGCGAAATCTTAAATGCTCAATTTATGCTGATGATTGTGCACTATGGCATTCATCGCCTTCTGCACAATTTTCGGCTGAGCGGGTTGAAGCTGCGCTTGAATCCGTTCATCGTTGGGCGCTACAATAGGGATTAAAGTTTTCACCCAACAAAAGTATTAAGGTTGTTTTTTCCCGGAAAAATATTATCCCGAATTTGCAGTTAACGTTAGATAACATCCTGATCCCTTTTCACAATAATGTTAAATTCCTTGGACTGTATTTTGATAAAAGATTGAACTGGAAAAGTCATATTGGCTACTTAGTGGTAAAACACTTACTCAGCGAGAACTCAGGCATCAAAGTGAATGAAGTAGACTCGCTGGTCAAGAGGAAATTACCTCCATGGGAGGTTAAAAGAACAAAAATTATGACAAGTTTCGTGACATCTTCATCAATCATCTGTCATGTTATCACTTCTACATTGACGGGTTGAAGATGAACGAATGTGTGGGTGCAGCAAGTGTATGGATGTTGGAGTGTGCCCTCAGGTACCGTTTGCCAGACCAGACATCTATTTTTGGCGCGGATTTATTTGCTACTGATCGAGCCATAGAGTGCATAACCAAGTCAAATTATGACAAAGCAATTATCTTTTCTGATTCACTCTTGGCCCTTAAGGCAATTAACTCTGGCCATACAGGGTCAACTGATATTCAGGGCAATATCATTAATAAACTTAATACATGTAATAAAGATATTATCTTGATGTAGGTACCTGGGTCATTGCAATATATACGGCAATTAGCAGGCAGACAAACTGGCTAAGTCGATCTCAGAACTCGAGGAGGTCGTTCCGATCCCTCAGGAGCTGGGGTCTTGCCTCTCGTTGGGAAAGAATTCAAAGTTTCTTCTGTGGCAAAGTCAGTGGACCAGCCTGACTATACCAAGAAAATATAAACCACAAGTAGCGGACTGGACGACCTCGTACAAGAAGAATAGAAGAGAGGAAGTCGTTCTGGCCCGTCTACATCTCAACTGTACCTACAGCACCCACCTACAACCATATGTAAACAGAAACCTTCCAGCAAGATGCGAAACTTGCCAATCCAATTTGACAATAGACCATCTCCTCACACTGTGTACGAAACATTGTGAAAACAGGAAGAAGCTGATAAATCATTTGAAAAAAAAAAAAACATTTCACCATCTACAATCTACTTGGTGATGATAACAACATTATTAACCAATTGTTTATCTTTCTCAAGTAAAAGGAAATAATCAAGATGATATAAGGTGGTTCGTTGGTTCGACTCTGTGCCGTGTGGCTTCGGAGCGTGGCTACTTTCGCTCTGGGCTGGTTGTGTGTTGGGCTGAGCAATTTGCTCATTATGCTGCTGGCCAGGATCGGGGGAGGTTCGGCCTAGGGTTGCTTCCGTTATGGTGTCCGGCTGACGAGTTGCCGAAGCCATTATGTTATATATTTCATATATACGTTCCATGTTTTGGTGAAGGACTATCTCTAATCTGTCCTATCTTTTCGCAGTCCTTCTGGCAGCTGCACCAATGTATGTTGTGCCGACTGGCTGGTGTTTGCTGCCACGTCGACACAATAACCATTTACCAACATTTTTTCTCTTTTTTTTAGGACTAGGTAGTACTTATAGGTGTTGATATAATCATTATGTAGGGACTTTACACAGTCAAAAATCAAACAAGGTGAAAGGCTTAATGACCTTACTTATAGGTCACTGGCCGTTAAACACAACAACATAACTCCAGTTACGTCAACACAGCAGCAGAGGTTTGTGGTATGTCGTAAAATTATTTCAACTGCTAGTACGTAAACCGAGTATTGCAGTTTTATCATTTTTTCTGCAAGCTTGTTGTTTGCTAAACTTGAAATATATTGTCTTTTGTTTGTTCATTAAAAATGTTAATTCCAGTCTAGCCTACAAAACTTATTAGCAAACCCCTCTTCATTGTTGATGTTGCGCATCTAAGCTCGTGTGTGACGTATATGAACAGCAAAAGCTCTTAAGATCATAGAATAAGTTATCAGCCATGTGTGTGTGTGTGTGTGTGTGTGTGTGTGTGTGTGTATGTATGTGTGTGTGTGTGTGTGTATGTATGTGTGTGTGTGTGTGTGTGTGTGTGTACAGTATATCTAGTTCTTCTCGTATATAGATTCGATTGATGTATTGGGGATTAGGACTGAGTTTTTGTCTGTAATGGTTGAACTCATTATTTGGGGAGTTTATTTATGAAGCATGAAATATTATTCATGAGCATCTTCGATCCGTCAATACTCAAAAGTACAGCTTGAACTTATCTTTAATTAAGATTTTTGTCCATAATCTATTTATATTCGCTATGATGGGTTTTGAATGCAATAGTATCAGTTACAGATAAGGTACCATATGTTTTACTTTTTTGCTATTTACAGAACACCCGAAAAAAACTGGCTCAGCAAAGGAAAACTCGGAAATACGTTGAAAACTATCTGAAATTTGGTTTCACATCGCTAAGTAAGGGAGATTTTGATGTACCTGAGTGTGTTATATGCCTTAAAATCTTGAGCAATGGTGCCATGCGTCCAACAAGAATGAAACATCACCTCAGTGGCAACCATCCAGACTTAGTTGACAAGCCAGAAGACTATTTTCCAGCTAAGAGAGAAAGTCTTAAAAGATAAAGACTGACAGGTCAGGAACATTTTGACAATAGTCAAGAAAAATGTTAGAGACGTCACATGAATTATCACTCATGATAGCTAAAGCTAAAAAGCCTCATAGCATTTGTCAAACACTTGTGAAACTATTATTCTACCTGCTGCAAAACTACTACATCCAGATGAGAGCAACCAGAAATTGGCTATGATTTTATTATCTGATTCTACAGTAAAACTTTGGCTTGCTGAAATGGCAGAGGATATAAAACTCACAGGCTGGAGAAGGTAAAAATCTTCCCCAGACCTTGCAATACAATGTGGCGAGACCACAGATGTAGCCCAATGCTCTCATTTGGTGGTTTACACACGATTCCTGTGGAAAGAATATGTGGAGGAGGAAATGTTCCGCTACCCTTTAGAGACCAGAACAACAGCTGATGATATTTTCAATGCTGTATCTAACTTTATTTTTTTCAAGATCATGACGTATCCTAGGAAATTCTAATTGTCGTGTGCACATACGGAGCTCCACCCATGTTGGGATCTTGCTCAGGTTTCATTAGCAAGGTGAAAAAGAAGAGTCCATTTGCAGTTTCCCAAAACTGCTTCATACATCGTCAAGCTTTGGCACCAAAGACTTTACCTTCACATCTCCAGGAACGTTTGAACATCATGATCAAGATCGTTGATTACATAAAGAACAATGCCATCAATACACAACTGTTTGCACAACTTTGTCACGATTTAGGAACAGCATAAGACATTGTTTTTTCACATGAACGTACGCTGGCTCTCAAAGGGCAATATGTTGGCGCGCTCGTTTGGACTTCGAAAAGTAAAAACGTTTCAGGAAATTGAGGAAAAACAGTGCTTCGCCACTTTTAATTCTGATCAAGTTAACTTTTCCCTGGCTTACCTAGCAGATGTTTATCAAGTCTTAAATGACATGAACCTGAAGCTACAAGGAAGAGACACAACTATGGTTGGTCTCTGTGATGCAATTATGACATTCATTGGGAAGTTGCAACTGTGGAGGTGTGGCATACAGAAGAATACAGCATCCTTTCCTCGTCTGGATGAAGTCGTGAAGCTTTGTAGTGCATGATCCATTACACGAAATGAACTTCATTAACGAAGAGTTATGCAACGCGTCGTGGGAGAACATTAATCAGATACCTTTATCAATTATTTATATTAGATAAAAGGTATTTCCTGGAAGTAAATAGGAAATGGCGACGAATGAAAGGACGTAGAAGTAAATATTTTGTTAAAAGATGAAATACTCCTGTCTTGAAATAGTTTTCTTGCATTGGACTTTACGATACCCTGAGGAAAACACATATGTCGTTTATGATTATGAATGTTTACGTTTTTGATATATTTTTTCTCTTCATTATAATATCTTACGGATTCTAGCTTAAATATCTTAATTCTAAACAACCTTTATAATGCAACTCAATACTTATTTATCATAAACAAATCCTTCATCACAATGACCATCACGGTTGTACCAGATTATTCAAGTTCTCAATCACGTTTCATAATATATGAGGAATTTTCTCCACATCTCGTTGCATACACATATATCCACACGAATGCAAATATATATATATGGTTTCAGTTTTTCTTCTTGTCTTTTTAAATCAAAGAGTAAGGTATCTGTCTAAAAAAAAAAATACTAAATGAAAACATAGGTTATAACACGGTGATGGTTGTAAAGATGAGATCCTAAATGTAAACATTATACAAAATACTAAATCTATAATTCTCTGTTCTCTGGAGCGTATGGTTATCCAGAAAAGGATTTGAATCAATAATCAGCTGGCAAATTCTGTTGCAGGAATTTATCATTTGATTTGGTAGTTAACGACTGCTAAGTGATTCTCGATACAGACCTTTAGGTGAATAACACTATGCTCCAGAGAACAGAGTGAATGTCTGGAGCATTGTGTGGGTGAGGGATGTTCATATACATAGACTGGTAACCTTACCAGTCCCGTGTGGTCTAGTGGCTAGGATACCTGGCTTTCACCCAGGAGGCCCGGGTTCGATTCCCGGCACGGGAAAGATTTTATTCTGAGAGAGAGAGAGAGAGAGAGAGAGAGAGAGAGAGAGAGAGAGAGAGAGAGAGACGCACACGCAGACAGTGTCCAAAAAATCTGCTTCATCAGTTGTCCAATACGTAACATCACTAACGAAACATATGCATCTTCATAGGAAATACTTGTTGTGTTGTAGCGATTTTTGATAACTCTTAGTGAGGGAGTCCGAGAAACCCTGTCACGAGGAAGAAATGAGAGAAACTGAATGAGTGAGTGGGTCAGTAAGTGAGCGAGGAGTAAGTGAAGGAATCAATACAGCTTCAAGGTTAAGATATCTGGCTTCCAGTCAGGAGGAACCTGCAGAGCGAGATCAAGGTTTAGTGAGGACCAAGACCAGGCCACATTTGCCCTTCCCATATACTCCATAACATGATAGAATAGTCATAACATTATGACAAATTTTATTACCATTTTGGATATTGTATAACAACGTCTCTACTCTATTAGTTTTACCATCAGCATTTTCTTTACCCTTGAGTGACCAGCGGGCTTCTGTTAGGCCGGAGGCCAAGACCTTGGTCCAGAGCCCCTATAAGGTCGAGGCCCAAGGCCCAGACCGAGGTGTGCCATGCTTTAACCCGGTACTGGGAATCTGGGTTCCTTTTCTGTGGCTGGAGTCTCCAGTTACGTAAGAACAACACAACAACATGATGCTAACTTGTTGGGTAAGAGACAGTATGGTTCCAACAGTTAAAGTAAAACAATACATGCATCTTGTTCAGCTGTCTAGAGACATTCACAATTACTAAATGGCGTATACACACTGTTCAGGGAAACATATTTATTAGACTTTCAGTAGACACTGGTAGTGAGTTCTTTGACGAGACTGTAATCTATTGTTCAAAGTAAACTTGGAAATGAAAAAAGACACAACTTTAAATCCTCCAAGGGGGGTGTGAGCAGTCAGAGAGATAAGTTCGGTCGGGAGCTGAACTTGTCATCTACCCGTTTGTTCATCACCCCCACCTCTACCCCAGTACAAGCAATAGCAACTGAACGCGCCTTGTACCCATCTGCTCATCCCTCCCACTCATATATAAGGGTTGTGCCAGCAGTGACTCCAGTCACGTCAACACAGCAGCAGAGTTTGTAGTAAGTCTTAGAATTATTTCAACCGCTAGTGTGTAAGCTGGGCATTACAGGTTTATCAATTTTCTGAATTTTTTGTTTGCTTAATTTGAAATATATTGTGTTTCGTTTGTTCATTAAATATCTTAATTCCAGCTTACAATATGTACTAGCAAACCCTTCTTCATTGTTGATGTTGGGCAGACAAAAGTTAATCACGTGTAATTTTGTGCATCTAAGCTCGTGTGTGACGCATATGATCATGATATGAGCTATCAGCAATGTGTGTGTGTGTGTGTGTGTGTGTGTGTGTGTGTGTGTGTGTGTGTGTGTATGTACAGTATGTCTATTTCTTCTCGTATGTATAGTAGTTTGATTTATTTAGGGTTTGGACTGAATTTTGTCCGTAATGGTTGAACTCATTACTTGGGAATTTATTTGTGGGGCTTATGATATTCATAATTATCTTGAATATATGATTACTCAAAGTTATAGCTTGACCATATCTTCTATCAATATTTTTGTCAATAATCTATCTATATTCGCTATGATGGATTATGAATGTAATAAAATGACAGTTACAGATAAGGTACCATATGTTTTACTTTTTATTATTTCAGAACGAGCAAAAAGAAAAAAAAAGAAAAAAGGCTCAACAAAGGTAGATTCGGAAATACATTGAAAACTACCTGAAATATGGTTTCGCATCACTAAGTAAGGGAGATAATGATGTACCTAAGTGTGTTATGTGCCTCAAAATCTTGAGCAATGGTGCCATGCGCCCAACAAGAATGAAACATCACCTCAGTGGCAACCATCCAGACTTAGTTGACAAGCCAGAAGGCTATTTTCCAGCTAAGAGAGAAAGTCTTAAAATATAAAGACGTGACAAGTCAGGAACATTTCGACAGTAGTCAGCAAAGATTATAGAGACGTCACATGAATTATCACTCATGATAGCTAAAGCTAAAAAGACCCATAGCATTTGTCAAACCCTTTTGAAACTAGGCATTCTACCTGCTGCAAAACTACTACTTCCAGATGAGAGCAACCAGAAATTGGCAATGATCTTATTATCTGATTCCACAGTAAAACTTCGGCTTGCTGAATTGGCACAGCATATAAAACTCACATGCCGAAGCTGAAAATCTCCCCCAGAATTTGCAGTATAATGTGGCGAGACCACAGATGTAGCCCAATGCTCTAAGTTGTTGGTTTACACACGATTTCTGTGGAAAGAATATGTGGAAGAGGAAATGTTCCGCTACCCTTTTGAGACCATAAGCTGATGACATCTTCAATGCTGTTTCTAATTTTCTTTTTCAATAGCATGACGTTTCCTGGGAGACCTAAATTGGCGTGTGCACTTATGGAGATCCACCCATATTAGGATCTCGCTCATGTTTCATAAGCAAGGTGAAAATAAAGAGTCCAATTGCAATTTCCATACACTTCTTCATACATCGTCAAGCTCTGACACCAAAGAATTTACCTTCACATCTCCAGGAACGTTTGAACATCATGATCAAAGATCGTTAATTACATAAAGAACAGTGCCATCAATACACGACTCTTTGCACAACTTTGTCACGATTTAGGAACAGCATAAGACATTGCTTTTTCACATGAACGTACGCTGGCTCTCAAAGGGCAATATGTGGGCGCGCTCGTATGGACCTAGAGAATTAAAAACTTTTCAGAAATCGAGGGAAAACAGTGCTCATACAGAAGAATACAGCATCCTTTCCTCGTCTGGATGAAGTCGTGAAACTTTGTAGTGCATGATCCATTACACGAAATGAACTTCATTAACGAAGAGTTATGCAATCCGTCGTTGGAGAACATTAGTCGGATACCTTTATCAATTTTTTGTTAGATAAATGGGATTTCCTGGAAGTAAACAGGAAAAGGCGATGAATAAAAAGGACATAAAGTAAATATTTTGTTAAAAGATGAAATACTCCTGCCTTGAATTAGCTCTCTTTTATTGAACTTTTCGACACCCAGAGGAAAATATATTATGTGGTTTATGATTATGAATATTTACGTTTCTAACCTCTTTTATCTATTTCTTATAATATCTTGTGGATTCTAGCTTAAATATTGTAATTCTAAACAACCATTATAATGCAACACAATACTTATTTATCATATAGAAATCATTTGTCACAATAACCATCACGGTTGTACCAGATTCTTTCAGTCGTTAGTCACCTTTGTTAATATATAAGGAATTTTCCCCCACATCTTGATGCAACCATATATCCACACGTATGTAAATATATGTATATGTTTTCAGTTTTTCTTCCTGTCTTTATAGATTAAAGTGTAAGGTATCTGACTAAAGAAAATATGCTGGCGCGCTCGTATGGACATACAAAAGTAAAAACTATTCAGGAAATCGAGGGAAAACAGTGTGATAGTTGTCAGGCTAAGGTCCTAAACATAAACGTTATACAAAATACTAAATCTATAATTCTCTCTGTCTCTGGAGCGTATGGTTATCCACCAAAGGATTTCCATCAATAAATAACTGGCAAACGTTACATACCGAATCTAATAATTCTACTGTATGAGTTTATCATTTGATTTGGTGGGTAACGTCTGCCAAATAATTCTCAGTAGAGAACTTTAGGTAAATAACACTATGCTCCAGAGAGCAGAGCGAATGGATGGAACAGTGAGTGGGTGAAGGATGTTCACATACATAGACTGATGACCTTCCCAGTCCCGTGTGGTCTAGTGGCTAGGATACCTGGCTTTCACCCAGGAGGCCCGGGTTCGATTCCCGGCACGGGAATAATTATAATCTTAGAGAGAGAGAGAGAGAGAGAGAGAGAGAGAGAGTCCAAAAGATTTGATGCATCAGTTATCCTGTACGTAACATCACTACGAAACATATGCATCTTCACAGCCAATACTTGGGTTGTAGTGATTTCCGATTACTCTTAGTGAGGGCGTCCGAGAAACCCTGTCACGAGGCCTAAATGAGAGAAACTGAATGAGTGAGTGAGTCAGTAAGTAAACGAGGAGTAAGGAAAGGAATCAATACAGCTTCAAGGTTAAGATATCTGGCTTCCAGTCAGAAGGAACCTGCAGAGCGAGATCAAGGTTTAGTGAGGCCCAACAAGACCAGGCCATATTTGCCCTTCCCATATACTCCACAACATGATAGAATAGTCATAACATTATGACAAATTTTATTACCATTTTGGATATTGTATAACAACGTCTCTATTAGTTTTACCATCAGCATTTTCTTTACCCTTGAGTGACCAGCGGGCTTCTGTTAGGCCGGAGGCCAAGACTCTGGTCCAGGACCCCTGTATGGCCGGAGGCCAAGACCTTGGTCCAAAGCCCCTATAAGGTCGAGGCCCAAGGCCCAGACCGAGGTGTGCCATGCGTTAACCCGGTACTGGGAATCTGGGTTCCTTTTCTGTGGCTGGAGTCCCCAGTTACGTAAGAACAACACAACAACATGATGCTAACTTGTTGGGTAAGAGACAGTATGGTTCCAACAATAAAAGTAAAAGAATACATGCATCTTGTTCAGCTGTCTAGAGACATTCACAATTACTAGATGGCGTATACACACTGTTCAGGGAAACATATTTATTAGACTTTCAGTAGACACTGGTAGTGAGTTCTTTGACGAGACTGTAATCTATTGTTCAAAGTAAACTTGGAAATGAAAAAAGACACAACTTTAAATCCTCCAAGGGGGGTGTGAGCAGTCAGAGAGATAAGTTCGGTCGGGAGCTGAACTTGTCATCTACCCGTTTGTTCATCACCCCAACCTCTACCCCAGTACAAGCAATAGCAACTGAACGCGCCTTGTACCCATCTGCTCATCCCTCCTACTCATATATAAGGGTTGTGCCAGCAGTGACTCCAGTCACGTCAACACAGCAGCAGAGTTTGTAGTAAGTCTTAGAATTATTTCAACCGCTAGTGTGTAAGCTGGGCATTGCAGGTTTATCAATTTTCTGAATTTTTTGTTTGCTTAATTTGAAATATATTGTGTTTCGTTTGTTCATTAAATATCTTAATTCCAGCTTACAATATGTACTAGCAAACCCTTCTTCATTGTTGATGTTGGGCAGACAAAAGTTAATCACGTGTAATTTTGTGCATCTAAGCTCGTGTGTGACGCATATGATTATGATATGAGCTATCAGCAATGTGTGTGTGTGTGTGTGTGTGTGTGTGTGTGTGTGTGTGTGTGTGTGTGTATGTACAGTATGTCTATTTCTTCTCGTATGTATAGTAGTTTGATTTATTTAGGGTTTGGACTGAATTTTGTCCGTGATGGTTGAACTCATTACTTGGGAATTTATTTGTGGGGCTTATGATATTCATAATTATCTTGAATATATGATTACTCAAAGCTATAGCTTGACCATATCTTCTATCAATATTTTTGTCAATAATCTATCTATATTCGCTATGATGGATTATGAATGTAATAAAATGACAGTTACAGATAAGGTACCATATGTTTTACTTTTTATCATTTCAGAACGAGCAAAAAGAAAAAAAAAAGAAAAAAGGCTCAACAATGGTAGATTCGGAAATACATTGAAAACTACCTGAAATATGGTTTCGCATCGCTAAGTAAGGGAGATAATGATGTACCTGAGTGTGTTATGTGCCTCAAAATCTTGAGCAATGGTGCCATGCGCCCAACAAGAATGAAACATCACCTCAGTGGCAACCATCCAGACTTAGTTGACAAGCCAGAAGACCATTTTCCAGCTAAGAGAGAAAGTCTTAAAATATAAAGATCTGACAACTCAGGAACATTTCGACAGTAGTCAGCAAAGATTATAGAGACGTCACATGGATTATCACTCATGATAGCTAAAGCTAAAAAGCCTCACAGCATTTGTCAAACACTTGTGAAACTAGGCATTCTACCTGCTGCAAAACTACTACTTCCAGATGAGAGCAACCAGAAATTGGCAATGATCTTATTATCTGATTCCACAGTAAAACTTCGGCTTGCTGAATTGGCACAGCATATAAAACTTACCTGCCGGAGAAGGTAAAAATCTTCCCCAGACTTTGCCATACAATGTGGCGAGACCACAGATGTAGCCCAATGCTCTGAGTTGTTGGTTTACACACGATTCCTGTGGAAAGAATATATGGAAGAGGAAATGTTCCTCTACCCTTTAGAGACCAGAACAACAGCTGATGATATCTTTAATGTTGTTTCTATCTTTCTTTTTCAAGAGCATGACACATCCTGGGAAAATTTAATTGGCGTGTGCACATATGGAGATCCCCTCAAGGTAGGATCTCGCTCATGTTTCGTTAGCAAGGTAAAAAAGAAGAGTCCATTTGCAATTTCTATATACTTCTTCATACATCGTCAAGCTTTGGCAGCAAAGACTTTATCTTCACAACTACAAGAACGTTTGAACATCATGATCAAGATCATTAATTACATAAAGAACAGTGCCATCAATACACGACTGTTTGTACAACTTTGTCACGATTTAGGAACAGCATAAGACGTTGCTTTTTTTCACATGAACGTACGCTGGCTCTCAAAGGGCAATATGTTGGCGCGCTCGTATGAACTTAGAGAAGTAAAAACGTTTCAGGAAATCGAGGGAAAACAGTGCCTCACTACCTTTAATTCTGATGAAGATAACTTTTCCCTGGCTTACCTAGCAAATGTTTATCAAGTCTTAAATGACTTGAGCCTGAAGCTACAAGGAAGAGACACAAGGAAGAGTTATGCAACGCGTCGTTGGAGAATATTAATCGGATACCTTTATCAATTTTTTATGTTAGATAAATGGCATTTCCTGGAAGTAAATAGGAAATGGCGATGAATGAAAGGACGTAGAATAAATAATTTGTTAAAAGATGAAATACTCCTGCCTTAAATTAGCTCTCTTTTATTGAACTTTTCGATACCCAGAGGAAAATATATTATGTGGTTTATGATTATGAATATCTACGTTTCTAACCTCTTTTATCTATTTCTTATAATATCTTGTGGATTCTAGCTTAAATATTGTAATTCTAAACAACCATTATAATGCAACACAATACTTATTTATCATATAGAAATCATTTGTCACAATAACCATCACGGTTGTACCAGATTCTTTCAGTCGTTAGTCACCTTTGTTGATATATAAGGAATTTTCCCCCACATCTTGATGCAACCATATATCCACATGTATGTAAATATATGTATATGTTTTCAGTTTTTCTTCCTGTCTTTATAGATTAAAGTGTAAGGTATCTGACTAAAGAAAATATGCTGGCGCGCTCGTATGGACATACAAAAGTAAAAACTATTCAGGAAATCGAGGGAAAACAGTGTGATAGTTGTCAGGCTAAGGTCCTAAACATAAACGTTATACAAAATACTAAATCTATAATTCTCTCTGTCTCTGGAGTGTATGGTTATCCACCAAAGGATTTCCATCAATGAATAACTGGCAAACGTTACATACCGAATCTAATAATTCTACTGTATGAGTTTATCATTCAATTCGGTGGGTAACGTCTGCCAAATGATTCTCAGTACAGAACTTTAGGTAAATAACACTATGCTCCAGAGAGCAGAGCGAATGGATGGAACAGTGAGTGGGTGAAGGATGTTCACATACATAGACTGATGACCTTCCCAGTCCCGTGTGGTCTAGTGGCTAGGATACCTGGCTTTCACCCAGGAGGCCCGGGTTCGATTCCCGGCACGGGAAGGATTTTATTCTTAAAGAGAGAGAGAGAGAGAGAGAGAGAGAGAGTCCAAAAGATTTGATGCATCAGTTGTCCCGTACGTAACATCACTACGAAACATATGCATCTTCACAGCAAATACTTGGGTTGTAGTGATTTCCGATTACTCTTAGTGAGGGCGTCCGAGAAACCCTGTCACGAGGCCTAAAAGAGAGAAACTGAATGAGTGAGTGGGTCAGTAAGTAAACGAGGAGTAAGTGAAGGAATCAATACAGCTTCAAGGTTAAGATATCTGGCTTCCAGTCAGGAGGAACCTGCAGAGCGAGATCAAGGTTTAGTGAGGACCAGGACCAGGCCATATTTGCCCTTCCCATATACTCCATAAAATGATTAAATATTGATAACATTATGACAAATTTCATTACCATTTTTGACATTGTATGACAATCTCTATTCTCCCAGTTTTACCAACAACATTTTGTTTACCCTTGAGTGACCAGCGGGGCTCCTGTTAGGCCAGAGGCCATGATCCTGGTCCAGGACTTTTGTATGGCCGGAGGCCAAGACCCTGGTCCAGAGTCCCTATAAGTCCGGTGCCCAAGTCCCAGACCGAGGTGGGCCATGCGTTAATCCGGTACTAGGGATCTGGGTTCCTATTTTGTGGCTGGAGTCATCAGTTACGTAAGAACAACACAACAACATGATAATGATAATGATATTATCTTGTAGGGTAAGAGACAATATTGTTCCTACAGTTAAAGTAAAACAATACTTGCATCTTGTTCAGCCGTCAATGAAAGTCCGAAAAAAAAAAGACGACCTTAAGATTGTAAGACTCACGCGCTGCCTATTGCGCCACCAAGGCTTCTAAAACTACTTACCATATCTAGACAAATTGGTTCATACAAGAGTTGTACTCTTGATCTGTTCTTCAGTGTGCACGTACGTTGTTTTAAAGTTTTATGATCCGCTAATTTGGTAATTCTGGTCAAGTATGGAACACAGCCATCAAATTCAACCTCGTGTTAATCTTCCCTGATCTACCCTTGCATGAGCCCATCCCACAACCAAACCGAGAGCCTAAGGCTGCTGCTATGTTTCCTCTAGTGATGCTGGGGTGCAGTTCAGTGGCCTTGTGTCCAGTGACATTCACAATTACCAAATATGTTTTACCATATGTTTTACTTTCTTATCATTTACAAAACGCCCGAAAAAAGAAATGGCTCAGCAAAGGAAGACTCGCAAATACGTTGACAAGTACCTGAAATATGGTTTCACATCGCTAAGTAAGGAAAATGTTGATGTACCTGAGTGTATTATATGCCTCAAAATCTTGAGCAATGGTGCCATGCGTCCAACAAGAATGAAACATCACCTCAGTGGCAACCATGCAGACTTAGTTGACAAGCCAGAAGACTATTTTCCAGCTAAGAGAGAAAGTCTTAAAATATAAAGACGTGACAACTCAGGAACATTTCGACAGTAGTCAGCAAAGATTTTAGAGACGTCACATGAATTATCACTCATGATAGCTAAAGCTAAAATTCCTCACAGCATTTGTCAAACACTTGTGAAACTATGCATTCTGCCTGCTGCAAAACTATTACTTCCAGATGAGAGCAACGAGAAACTGGCTATGATCTTATTATCTGATTCCACAGTAGAACTTCGGCTTGCTGAATTGGCAGAGGATATAAAACTCACATGCCGGAGAAGGTAAAAATCTCCCCCAGAATTTGCAATATAATGTGGCGAGACCACAGATGTAGCCCAATGCTCTGAGTTGTTGGTTTACACACGATTCCTGTGGAAAGAATATGTGGAAGAGGAAATGTTCCGCTACCCTTTAGAGACCAGAACAACAGCTGATGATATCTTTAATGCTGTTTCTATTTCTTCTTTTTTTTTTCAAGAGCATGACGTCTCCTGGGAAAATTTAATTGGCGTGTACACATATGGAGATCCACTCAAGCTGGGATCTCGCTCATGTTTCATTAGCAAGGTGAAAAAGAAGAGTCAAATTGCAATTTCCATATACTTCTTCATACATCGTCAAGCTTTGGCAACAAAGACTTTATCTTCACAACTACAAGAACGTTTGAACATCATGATCAAGATCATTAATTACATAAAGAACAGTGCCATCAATACACGACTGTTTGTACAACTTTGTCACGATTTAGGAACAACATAAGACATTGCTTTTTTCACATGAACGGACGCTGGCTCTCAAAGGGCAATATGTTGTGGTGCTTGTATGAACTTCGAGAAGAAAAAACGTTTCTGGAAGCTGAGGAAAAACAGTGCCTCACCACCTTTAATTTTGATGAAGTTAACTTTTCCCTGGCTTACCTAGCAGATGTTTATCAAGTCTTAAATGACTTGAACCTGAAGCTACAAGGAAAAGACACAACTATGGTTGGTCTCTGTGATGCAATTATAACATTCATTGGGAAGTTGCAACTGTGGAGGTTTGGCATACAGAACACAACATGCTCTCCTCGTCTGGATGAAGTTGTGAAAGAGAAGAAATATTTCAGTGACAAAATAAGAACAGAAACTGAGGATCACTGTGAAAGACTGACAACGAATTTCATCACTATTTTCTCAACATTAGCAACAGCAGTTTTGAATTTAACCTTGCCAGGAAATTCTATTCTGTAGCAAACAATGATTTGACTTGTCTTGGTTTAGAGAAGTTTTGGCTGAAGTATCACTGAGTGTACCAGAAAGTAAGTCTGTCAGTCCTAAAAGTCTGTCCCGTTTTCATCTACTTTCCTGAGTCACCATCTCATTGATGAGTACTATCCAGCCACCCCACTTAGGTCAACATATGTAATTTACCGTCTCGTTTATGACCTACTGATTTAAGCAGTAGCGGTGGGGGAAGTATGTGAAAGTTTGGTTTTATTGTAATTACATTCTTCTGTTTTCCAATGACTTTTCATTTGATTGCATTATGATCATGAAACATATGGACAGAATATGCATAAAAATCATTACTCTTGTACTAATGCACACAGTAACTGTCTTAAATGTAAGAATTTCTTTGATTTCCGTGTAATGAATAATTTCTCATTTCTATTGATCACTGCTATGGAAATAAGAGTAATATTTGTTTATTTACTATTTCCAGTTAATGATATAATTTTCATTGAAACTAGGAGCATAAAGATGATAAGATAGACCTAAGATAAAGAAGCAGAAAAACTTTCATGCATCCAAAAACTTAAACTCAAGTAAGCAATAAGTTTATTAGTATAAAGATCCACTGCAGGTAATCCCGCCTAAGCAATTAAGTACTGTATACTGGTATAAAAATCACTTATTATTATTCAGTAAAACTCAATTACTTTATTGAGTCATTTTACGCTGTCAGTCGAACAATGTCAAACTAAAAATGTTTCCAAGAAAGCAAAATTGTTTTCATGGAATACTTTTTGGTGCTAATTATTTTTATGTGTTTGTAGTTGATGTCTAACTTTTCCTCAATAGTTATTGTAATTCTACTCATCTCTGATTATTAATTTTCTCTCATTATGAAATCATTCAATTTTGTATCTAGCTCATTTTCATTTTTGTTCTCTTTTTGCAGGTCTGAGTAAATGCCGGAACATTACTAATTAGCCCAGAACTGTTCTTATTCTCAAAAGACCTCGAAAAGAAAATGAAACAGAATCAAATTTACGTACTGGAGAAGCTCACCTATGAGTATTTTTTGTTTTTATTCTATTTTCTTCCCATTCCGGCCAAGAAGAAAAACTTGGTAGTAATAGAAGGTCAGGCAATACCTGTTTTGAAGGTCTCAGCTCAGTCAAATGAACGTCATCTTTGTAGTCAAGAGAATACAAAAGAAAATCAACCTTTACAATTACGTTCCGGTATCCGAAGAACGAAACTGTCAAATCATCCGAAATACTAGGTTAGAATCTTTTAGCTCATCCGGAATGACATATAGATTAAATGAGTGTGATCTATACAGCCATAAGAAATAACCAGACCTTTCAAATTCTGTCCCGTTTTCTATTAAGCATTACTGACGAATCGTCCCAGAACTACCAGCTCAGAAAGTCTCAGTTCGGTCAGCTCAGTCACTACAAATATTGCTTAAATGAATATAATCCACACAGTTATATATAGACTAACAAAACACATATCAGGGTTCTAAAGAGTATGATTGACAAATTCAATAACGAAACGTTCCGAAACATAGTTGAGAAAGCCTCAACACAGCAAAATTGAGACATTACTTTGATCACTGTCATGTAGTCAACCCTAAAGCAAAGAATGCTTTTTAGGACTGTTCTGGACTCTGAAGGTCATCATCGACCAATCCAGTAATAAAAGGTCCCGGAACACACGGTTCTGTAGGTCTCAGCTTACCCAGCTTAGGTGACCGTGATCGATGCAGCCATTACTCGCTCAGGTAATGTGTGTGTGTCACTCTGGGTGTAACGTGTGGCCACCGGAGGCGGATGATCCAGAAACCTTTAAAATTGGAAGCAAAGAATTTCGGATGGAACAGGTCAAAACAAAGTCAGAATTAAAGTAAAAGCATTGGCATTATAGACTTTTTCATGTACCTTTCTTTTTTTAAGTGCAGCCCCGGGTTATTCCATGCTGTTCCTGAATTTACCAAAGCCTTAAGATATATGCCTAACACTCCTCCAAGAACTCTCTTGTTTCCAATCACTTTCGTATGGCTGATGGTTTCCCACTAGAATAAATGGGAGACAGTTGAAATATGGACACTGCATAACATCATGAATGGTAGTGTCCCAATATATATCTATATGAGATGTAACGTTAGAATGGCACATGATCAGCACAACCATGGAACAAGAGTTAGTGTATTCATCATGCGTCGCACCTTGAGTAAACGTTTGGCGTGAGATCCTTTGTATTTTAAGATCAATTTTTCAATTAATTAAAGTAGGCACTAATGATCTTAATGTGCATGTAACTAATTCTAAATTCTTCTACAATAGTGCCGGTAACTGCGTTCAGCTCTTTGACATCAGATTTTAGCTGTGAAGTCATTGCAAAATGAGCGCATAGATTCGAATCCTGGTCGCAGCATTCGGTACACAGTCAACCCAGCTGTTCACCCACCTTTAGGGGTTGGTCGATAAGATAGGTACCTGACTCAATCTAGGATACAAGTAAATATAGCATTAATGGGATGACCTCGATTAGGGCTGCAGTTGCTCGTGCCGTCTCAACTAACGTAGAAAAAAGAGAAAGAAGGATTCTGTTACCTGTATATACTGTACTTGGTAAAATATCTATACATGTACGTTGTATATTCTTTTTCATGCTTGACTGCAGTTTCTGGCATTATTTAGGGAGTAGTGGAAACAGTCAAAGAAAGGCCACATTCGCTCACATCCATTTTCTAGTTGTCATGTGTAATGCACCGAAACCACAGCTCCCTATCCACAGACCTTTCCTTGGTTTATCCCAAATGCTTCATATCCCCATGCTCAGTCCAATAATACATGTAGACCTCTGTGTACATCTGTCCAATTCATTTCAAATTCTCCGATTTGCCTCGTATCTATTGTGTCAAATAAACTCAAATTCAAATAAAATCTCTTTTCTCATATGAATAGAGGAGTTAGTCATTATTGCTCGTTTTCTGAGACAAACTACCACAAGAAACTCAACATTTATAGATGACTAATATATTATTAGATTTTATCTAGTTTTCTTTAGACCAGGGGTTTTCAATTTTTAATCTACCACGTACCCTTTGTACATTATCTGTGATATTTATATAACCCTTAGAAGAGTGAGTGTCTTGAAAAACCATAACATATAGTGATGTGTATTAACGTTCAAAACACTGTATGTATAATGGTAATTTCTTTGGTTCATATTTCGTTATGTCAGCATATTTCAGGGTTTTGTTATACTGCCAAGACCATAATTATCATAACTTTATGGAACGGCATTGCTCATCCGTCTTTCAATACTATAAAACTAAAAGATGAATGAAAGTTATTGTTGAGCATGTCAACAAAACGTGATTTTCAAAATTTTTGAAATCATTATTTCTGATTCCTGAACTTTACAGGACATATTAACATTAGTGAGAGGCCTACTGAAGTGTTTCCTTTACTCAGTGTGCGAGTCGTGGAGCAGGTTTTCCTAAGTCACAAGGCACGTCTGCTTCACAGACAATCGATATATTATCTCAGATTTCCTGAAGAGTAAGCGTGAAAAACTGATTCACATTCGTATGTTGATGGCGAGAGAACTAGAAAGCTAAGAAACTTCCCCTGCAACATGTGTATTCGACATCAGAATCGAATTCACACTTCTTTAAATCGGTCTCCCCCATTCGGTCATTTCATTAACAGAGCAACATTTGTGTTGAAAGGTTTTCTAAAAAGTTGAAAATTAACTTTCGACAGATCAGAAAAAGAATCTCTTTATATCTCGTTGAAATAAGTGAGGATTTTTTTTTTATTATTATGTTGCTCTACTGTTGTTCATTTTTTCAGCGTGCGTCAGACTTATAAGAAAAACAAAAGGATTTGTATGTAGCATTTATGGATCTGGAGAAGGCATATGATAGAGTTTATAGAGATGCTCTGTGGAAGGTTTTAAGAATATATGGTGTGGGAGGCAAGTTGTTAGAAGCAGTGACCAACGTGAGACGAAGGGTATTCGAGTACATATTGTTCGAATAGTTATTTCTTATTAGTCAGGCCCATAGCCTTGCGGTAGCATTCCCACCTGTTGAACAGGGGTCTCGGGTTCGATCCAGGCTGTTGGAGGTTTGTATGTTCTATGAAGGTGCGCGTTCATATGCACTTTCTCTCTCTCTATATATATATATATATGATGTTGGAAAGGATCACAATTTTGCGCGTGATCAAGATGTTCCTGTGCGTCCAGGGGGAAAATGAAACACGATAAATTCCCAAGTGCACTTTCGTGTAATAATCACATCATCAGGGGAGACACAAGATAGAAATATAAGTCAGTTGATATACATCGAAGAGACGAAGCTAGGACGCCATTTGGTAAACATGCGATTGTCCAAGACGTACAACTAGCGTTCAGAAACTTATCATTTTACAATTCTTATCAACAATAAAGTTATCTAATTTGTATAGACCATCTCTGATATTAAGATTAAAATTCTTTGTGTATTTGATGATAGAAGATTCAATGATATTTCTCGTGGTAATCAAGTTAAGAGTTAATAACTGAGATGGCATCACTCTAGTCAATACAATGATCATAGTTTTTAACGTGATTAAACAAGGCATTTGATTCTTGTCCCGTTCTTATACTACATTTATTCATGTTGCTTAAGTCTAACAGAAAGATCCTTACCAGTCTGACCAACATAAAATTTTTCACAATTTCCACATGGCACTTTATAGATGCATCAAAGGGAATTTTCTGGTGAATTCCCGATTAAGATATTCTTTATAGTATTACTGTTGCTAAAGGCATCATTTACATTAAAGGATTTAAGCTACATTGGAAGAAAAGTAAAATTATTATTAAAGGGGGAACTAAAAGATTCTTGGTGTCAATGGGAGGTTTGGGCTCAACTCTATAAAATGATTTCTTTGCTAACTTAAGGGATTTATCTATGAAAGATCTAGAGTACTTTAACTTAGATCCAATGGAATGTATCTTCTCAAACTCATCATCAATAAACTCTGAACTGCAAAATACGTAATGCCCTAAGGAACATAGATTGAAATGATGATGATTTAACGCTGTCATGTTGAGATGAGTAATAATGGCTATATGAGCATACATTGGTAGGTTTTATGTATATCCTAAACTTAAATTTGTTTCCTTGTCTATGGATCATGTAATCTAGAAATAGTAACATACCATTATTTTCATTTTCTACAGCAAATTTGATAGAAGGTACTAAATTGTTAAGTAAGGGGAGAAATATTGGTAAATTTTCATTTGTTGGCCAAACACAAACAATATCATCTGCATACCTAAACCAAATTGCATTAGAAGGTAGGATATCCTTTAGTAATTTTGTTTCAAAAAGTTTCATCAAGATCAATTAGTACTGGTGAAAGAGGATTACCCATTGCCATACCAAATTTTTGAGCATAATAATCTCCATTAAATAGAAATACACAGTATTTTATACACAATTTTATCAGCTCAATAAAAACAGACTTTGAAATAGGTAAATGAATATCATCCAAGACATCAAATAAATATTCTAAAAGGTCATCAACTGGAACTTTAGTGAAAAGTGAGGAAACATCAAAGCTAACTAGTTTGAAATCAAAATTAACATTGATATTGTTTAGCTTGTTGACTAAATCTACATTGTTCATGATATTAGAAATTCATACCTTACCCACTAAAGGGCTTAATAAAGAAACTAACCATTTTGACAATTTATATGTGATGGAGCCTACTGAACTCACTATAGGTCTTGCTGGAAAATTCTGTTTATGTGTTTTGATAAGTCCATACATATATGGTAATGAAGGGGACAAAGATGACAAACTTTTGATAAGAGAACTATTACTTTTCGACAACTTCATTTCTTTATTGAAATGGGAATTAACTGCTTCTAGGGGATTTTTACTAAGTTTAGAATATGTTGTGTCATCATTTAAAAGATCATTCATTTTAGATAAATAGTTACTTTGTCTAAAATCACAACAGTGTTAGCCTTACCTGCTTTAGTAATATGTATATCTTTGTCTTTTTTTAAGGTGCTAACAGCTCTTATAAATCTTTTATGGCAATTAGGTTCCACTGGTTTTGATATACTGGCATACACTAAGCCCTTACAGATATTAATTTCATCATTACTTAAAATACTGTATTTCTCTAAATTACAACTAGACTTTGTGACATCAACACAGCTGGCTTCACTGTTAGTGCGCACAAAACTTAAACCATAGCCTAATGCACACAAGGAATCCTTATCTAGTTGTTTATTAGACAGGTTTATTATGAAAGAAGGGTTTGTGTTCTTGGTCCAGTCGTTGTTGTTAATAAGATGGTCCAACTTACAATTTAGTGTCATTTGTAGCCTGTTGCGTTCTATCCTTAATCTATCATAGCAATAATCAAACATGCGGTTCTTCCAGTATGCCTGTATTGCCATTTGAAAGGCACGTTTCTTCTCTCTTGTAATGCGAAAAGCCTCCTCCATTTCAAGCTTCTTTAATTCAATGTGTTTCTTTAAAATAATGTTTTGGAATTGGTCAAATGGTCGACCAGAAAGTGGAAATAATGGTATGTTACCATTTTTAGATTGCATGATCCATAGGCAAGGAAACAAGTTTTTGTTTAGCATATGCAGAAAACCTACCAATGTATGCTCATATATCCATTATTACTCATCTCAATATGACAGAGTTAAATTATCATCAATTCAATCAATGTTCCTTAGAGCATAACGTATTTGCAGTCCAGAGTTTATTGATGATGAGTTTGAGAAGTTTGGATGGTATTGCAGTATTGCAGTGGAATTTATTAAAAAAGGGTGTGACTGTATTGTTGACTGGTTGGTAAGGTTATTTAATGTATGTATGACTCATGGTGAGGTGCCTGAGGATTGGCGGAATGCGTGCATAGTGCCATTGTACAAAGGCAAAGGGGATAAGAGTGAGTGCTCAAATTACAGAGGTATAAGTTTGTTGAGTATTCCTGGTAAATTATATGGGAGGGTATTGATTGAGAGGGTGAAGGCATGTACAGAGCATCAGATTGGGGAAGAGCAGTGTGGTTTCAGAAGTGGTAGAGGATGTGTGGATCAGGTGTTTGCTTTGAAGAATGTATGTGAGAAATACTTAGAAAAGCAAATGGATTTGTATGTAGCATTTATGGATCTGGAGAAGGCATATGATAGAGTTGATAGAGATGCTCTGTGGAAGGTATAAAGAATATATGGTGTGGGAGGCAAGTTGTTAGAAGCAGTGAAAAGTTTTTATCGAGGATGTAAGGCATGTGTACGTGTAGGAAGAGAGGAAAGTGATTGGTTCTCAGTGAATGTAGGTTTGCGGCAGGGGTGTGTGATGTCTCCATGGTTGTTTAATTTGTTTATGGATGGGGTTGTTAGGGAGGTAAATGCAAGAGTTTTGGAAAGAGGGGCAAGTATGAAGTCTGTTGGGGATGAGAGAGCTTGGGAAGTGAGTCAGTTGTTGTTCGCTGATGATACAGCGCTGG
>NC_092240.1:39266419-39268919 GCF_036320965.1 Panulirus ornatus
CGAGACATGCACGTTATTTCTGCTATTGTGAGTAGACTTAGATGCTTAAGCATTTATGTTAGGATGCATGTGATATTATTTCTGATACTGGGAGTAGCTTTAGATATTTAATGCAATAACGTTCGCGGACCCATGCATAACGGCTGATCACGTTAGTAGTGTTGTAACCAGTTAGATATTAAGATTCCAGTTACTGCGGGCAAACGCATATTTAATTGTCATGTTATATGTACCCATGTCATTCTGTTTGTGTATTAAATGTAAGAAGGATATCGGCTGGTCCTTAGCTTACAAGGAAGTAAGTAGTCACAGTATGCTTGGCAGTCCATTGGCCTACATGGATCATTAATGTCTGAATTAAGGGACTATAATACTTAAACCATGGCTATGGGCCTCCATAGCAATCTCACTTGAACATCATCAACTATCAAAAAATAATCTCTAGTAAGTACTACTAGCAATAATAGCCACTTAAGTACAGTGTCTTCTTGTATCACTCTTTGTATTCTTATTTTTTCCAAACATATATATACAAATATATATATATATATATATATATATATATATATATATATATATATATATATATATATATATATATATATATATATATATATATATATATATATATATATATATACCTAAGAGTCCACGGGGAAAATGAAACGCGATAAGTTCCCAAGTGCACTTTCTTATAATAATCACATCATCAGGGGAGACACAAGAGAGAAATATAGCAGTCAGTTGACATACAACAAAGAGACGTAGCTAGGACGCCATTCGGTAAACATGCGATTGTCCAAGACAGACAACGAGCGTATCATAAACTTATCATTTTGCAAATTCTATCAACAATAAAGTTATCTAATTTGTATAGACCATCACTAACATTAAGATTATAATTCTTTGTGTATTTGATAATACAAGATTCATTACTCCTGTCAATACAATGCTCATAGTTTTTAACGTGATTAAACAAGGCATTTGATTCTTGTCCCGTTTTTATACTATATTCATGTTGCTTGGGCCTAACAGAAAGATCCTAACCAGTCTGCCCAACATAAGACTTATCACAATATCTACATGGCAATTTATAGATGCACCCAGGAGAATTTTCTGGTGAACTCCTGATTAAGATATTCATTATAGTATTATTGTTGCTTAAAGCAACATTTACATTAAAGGATTTAAGCAACATGGGAAGTAAAGTGAAATTATCATTAAAAGGGAGAACTAAAGATTCTTGGAGTCAATGGGAGGTTTGGGCTCAACTCTATAAAATGATTTCTTTGATAACTTGAGGGATTTATCAATAAAAGATCTAGGGTACTTTAACTTAGATCCAATAGAATATATCTTCTCAAACTCATCGTCAATATACTCTGGACTACAAATACGTAATGCCCGAAGGAACATAGATTGAAATGATAATTTAACTCTGTCATGTTGACATGAGTAATAATGGATATATGAGCATACATTGGTAGGTTTTCTGTATATGCTAAACTTGAACTTGATTCCTTGCCTATGGATCATGCAATGTAAAAATGGTAACATACTATTATTTTCATTTTCTACAGTAAATTTGATGGAAGGTACTGAATTGTTAAGTGAGGGGAGAAATATTTGTACATTTTCATTTGTTGGCCAAACACAAACAACGTCATCTATATATCTAGACCAAATTGCATTAGAAGGTAAGATATCCTTTAGTAATTTTGTTTCAAAAAATTCCATATAAAGATTACTTATTACAGGTGAAAGATGGTTGCCCATTGCCATACCAAATTTTTGAGCATAATAATCTCCATTAAATAGAAATACACAGTATTTTATACACAATTTTATCAGTTCAATGAAAACAGACTTTGAAATAGGTAAATGAATATCATCCAAGACATCAAATAAATATTCTAAAAGGTCATCAACTGGAACTTTAGTGAAAAGTGAGGAAACGTCAAAGCTAACTAGTTTGAAATCAAAATTAACATTGATATTGTTTAGCTTGTTGACTAAATCTACATTGTTCATGATATTAGAATTTCATACCTTACCCACTAAAGGGCTTAATAAAGAAACTAACCATTTTGACAATTCATATGTGATGGAGCCTACTGAACTCACTATAGGTCTTGCTGGAAAATTCTGTTTATGTGTTTTGATAAGTCCATACATATATAGTAATGAAGGGGACAAAGATGACAAACTTTTGATAAGAGAACTATTACTTTTCGACAACTCCATTTCTTTATTGAAATGGGAATTAACTGCTTCTAGGGGATTTTTACTAAGTTTAGAATATGTTGTGTCATCATTTAAAAGATCATTCATTTTAGATAAATAGTTACTTTTGTCTAAAATCACAACAGTGTTAGCCTTATCTGCTTTAGTAATATGTATATCTTTGTGTTTTTTTAAGGTGTTAACAGCTCTTATAAATCTTTTAGGGCAATTAGGTTCCAGTGGTTTTGATATACTGGCATACACTAAACCCTTACAG
>NC_092240.1:39273919-39561419 GCF_036320965.1 Panulirus ornatus
TATTTTGAAGGTTTGTTGAATGTGTCTGATGACAGAGTGGCAGATATAGGGTGTTTTGGTCGAGGTGGTGTGCAAAGTGAGAGGGTTAGGGAAAATGATTTGGTAAACAGAGAAGAGGTAGTGAAAGCTTTGCGGAAGATGAAAGCCGGCAAGGCAGCAGGCTTGGATGGTATTGCAGTGGAATTTATTAAAAAAGGGGGTGACTGTATTGTTGACTGGTTGGTAAGGTTATTTAATGTATGTATGACTCATGGTGAGGTGCCTGAGGATTGGCGGAATGCGTGCATAGTGCCATTGTACAAAGGCAAAGGGGATAAGAGTGAGTGCTCAAATTACAGAGGTATAAGTTTGTTGAGTATTCCTGGTAAATTATATGGGAGGGTATTGATTGAGAGGGTGAAGGCATGTACAGAGCATCAGATTGGGGAAGAGCAGTGCGGTTTCAGAAGTGGTAGAGGATGTGTGGATCAGGTGTTTGCTTTGAAGAATGTATGTGAGAAATACTTAGAAAAGCAAATGGATTTGTATGTAGCATTTATGGATCTGGAGAAGGCATATGATAGAGTTGATAGAGATGCTCTGTGGAAGGTATTAAGAATATATGGTGTGGGAGGAAAGTTGTTAGAAGCAGTGAAAAGTTTTTATCGAGGATGTAAGGCATGTGTACGTGTAGGAAGAGAGGAAAGTGATTGGTTCTCAGTGAATGTAGGTTTGCGGCAGGGGTGTGTGATGTCTCTATGGTTGTTTAATTTGTTTATGGATGGGGTTGTTAGGGAGGTAAATGCAAGAGTCCTGGAAAGAGGGGCAAGTATGAAGTCTGTTGGGGATGAGAGAGCTTGGGAAGTGAGTCAGTTGTTGTTCGCTGATGATACAGCGCTGGTGGCTGATTCATGTGAGAAACTGCAGAAGCTGGTGACTGAGTTTGGTAAAGTGTGTGGAAGAAGAAAGTTAAGAGTAAATGTGAATAAGAGCAAGGTTATTAGGTACAGTAGGGTTGAGGGTCAAGTCAATTGGGAGGTGAGTTTGAATAGAGAAAAACTGGAGGAAGTGAAGTGTTTTAGATATCTGGGAGTGGATCTGGCAGCGGATGGAACCATGGAAGCGGAGGTGGATCATAGGGTGGGGGAGGGGGCGAAAATTTTGGGAGCCTTGAAAAATGTGTGGAAGTCGAGAACATTATCTCGGAAAGCAAAAATGGGTACGTTTGAAGGAATAGTGGTTCCAACAATGTTGTATGGTTGCGAGGCGTGGGCTATGGATAGAGTTGTGCGCAGGAGGATGGACGTGCTGGAAATGAGATGTTTGAGGAAAATGTGTGGTGTGAGGTGGTTTGATCGAGTAAGTAACGTAAGGGTAAGAGAGATGTGTGGAAATAAAAAGAGCGTGGTTGAGAGAGCAGAAGAGGGTGTTTTGAAATGGTTTGGGCACATGGAGAGAATGAGTGAGGAAAGATTGACCAAGAGGATATATGTGTCGGAGGTGGAGGGAACGAGGAGAAGAGGGAGACCAAATTGGAGGTGGAAAGATGGAGTGAAAAAGATTTTGTGTGATCGGGGCCTGAACATGCAGGAGGGTGAAAGGAGGGCAAGGAATAGAGTGAATTGGAGCGATGTGGTATACAGGGGTTGACGTGCTGTCAGTGGATTGAGTCGGGGCATGTGAAGCGTCTGGGGTAAACCATGGAAAGCTGTGTAGGTATGTATATTTGCGTGTGTGGACGTGTGTATGTACATGTGTATGGGGGGGGGGGGGGGTTGGGCCATTTCTTTCGTCTGTTTCCTTGCGCTACCTCGCAAACGCGGGAGACAGCGACAAAGTATAAAAAAAAAAAAAAAAAAATATATATATATATATTCCTATGAGTCCACGGGGAAAATGAAACACGAAAAGTTCCCAAGTGCACTTTCGTGTTATGATCACATCATCAGGGGAGACACAAGAGAGAAATATAACAGTCAGTTGATATATATATATATATATATATATATATATATATATATATATATATATATATATATATATATATATATATATATATATATCACTGGTTGGTGATGTGAGAAGGAGATGGAGTGAGTATTTTGAAGGTTTGTTGAATGTGTTTGATGATAGAGTGGCAGATATAGGGTGTTTTGGTCGAGGTGGTGTGCAAAGTGAGAGGGTTAGGGAAAATGATTTGGTAAACAGAGAAGAGGTAGTGAAAGCTTTGCGGAAGATGAAAGTCGGCAAGGCAGCAGGCTTGGATGGTATTGCAGTGGAATTTATTAAAAAAGGGGGTGATTGTATTGTTGACTGGTTGGTAAGGTTATTTAATGTATGTATGACTCATGGTGAGGTGCCTGAGGATTGGCGGAATGCGTGCATAGTGCCATTGTACAAAGGCAAAGGGGATAAGAGTGAATGCTCAAATTACAGAGGTATAAGTTTGTTGAGTATTCCTGGTAAATTATATGGGAGGGTATTGATTGAGAGGGTGAAGGCATGTACAGAGCATCAGATTGGGGAAGAGCAGTGTGGTTTCAGAAGTGGTAGAGGATGTGTGGATCAGGTGTTTGCTTTGAAGAATGTATGTGAGAAATACTTAGAAAAGCAAATGGATTTGTATGTAGCATTTATGGATCTGGAGAAGGCATAAGATAGAGTTGATAGAGATGCTCTGTGGAAGGTATTGAGAATATATGGTGTGGGAGGAAAGTTGTTAGAAGCAGTGAAAAGTTTTTATCGAGGATGTAAGGCATGTGTACGTGTAGGAAGAGAGGAAAGTGATTGGTTCTCAGTGAATGTAGGTTTGCGGCAGGGGTGTGTGATGTCTCCATGGTTGTTTAATTTGTTTATGGATGGGGTTGTTAGGGAGGTAAATGCAAGAGTCTTGGAAAGAGGGGCAAGTATGAAGTCTGTTGGGGATGAGAGAGCTTGGGAAGTGAGTCAGTTGTTGTTCGCTGATGATACAGCGCTGGTGGCTGATTCATGTGAGAAACTGCAGAAGCTGGTGACTGAGTTTGGTAAAGTGTGTGGAAGAAGAAAGTTAAGAGTAAATGTGAATAAGAGCAAGGTTATTAGGTACAGTAGGGTTGAGGGTCAAGTCAATTGGGAGGTGAGTTTGAACGGAGAAAAACTGGAGGAAGTGAAGTGTTTTAGATATCTGGGAGTGGATCTGGCAGCGGATGGAACCATGGAAGCGGAAGTGGATCATAGGGTGGGGGAGGGGGCGAAAATTCTGGGGGCCTTGAAGAATGTGTGGAAGTCGAGAACATTATCTCGGAAAGCAAAAATGGGTATGTTTGAAGGAATAGTGGTTCCAACAATGTTGTATGGTTGCGAGGCGTGGGATATGGATAGAGTTGTGCGCAGGAGGATGGATGTGCTGGAAATGAGATGTTTGAGGACAATGTATGGTGTGAGGTGGTTTGATCGAGTGAGTAACGTAAGGGTAAGAGAGATGTGTGGAAATAAAAAGAGCGTAGTTGAGAGAGCAGAAGAGGGTGTTTTGAAGTGGTTTGGACACATGGAGAGAATGAGTGAGGAAAGATTGACCAAGAGAATATATGTGTCGGAGGTGGAGGGAGCAAGGAGAAGAGGGAGACCAAATTGGAGGTGGAAAGATGGAGTGAAAAAGATTTTGTGTGATCGGGGCCTGAACATGCAGGAGGGTGAAAGGAGGGCAAGGAATAGAGTGAATTGGAGCGATGTGGTATACCGGGGTTGACGTGCTGTCAGTGGATTGAATCAAGGCATGTGAAGCGTCTGGGGTAAACCATGGAAAGCTGTGTAGGTATGTATATTTGCGTGTGTGGACGTATGTATATACATGTGTATGGGGGGGGGTTGGGCCATTTCTTTCGTCTGTTTCCTTGCGCTACCTCGCAAACGCGGGAGACAGCGACAAAGTATAAAAAAAAAGAAAAAAAAAAAAATATATATATATATATATATATATATATATATATATATATATATATATATATATATATATATATATATATATATATATATATATATATATATATATATATATATATATATATATAACCGCCCATACACGCACATATACTAACAAAGACATATACATGTATACACATGTATATATTTATACTTCCTGCATTCATCCATTCATGTCGCCACCCTGCCACACAGGAAAGAGCTTTTCAATCTATCCTTCCAGCTATAATTTGGTCTCCCGCTTCTCCTCGTTCTTTCCTTCTCTGACATATATATCCTCTGTGTCAATCTTTCGTCACTCGTTCTTTGTGTCCAAATAATTTCAACACACTCTCTTCTGCCCTCTCAACCACACTCTTTTTATTGCCACACACCCCTTTTACCCTTTCATTATTTACTCGATCAAACCCCCTCACACCAAACATTGTCCTCAAACATCTCATTTCCAGCACATCCACCCTCCTCCGCACAATCCTCTCTATAGCCCATGCCTCGCAACCATAGAACGTTGTTGGAACCACTATTCCTTCAAACATATCCATTTATGCTTTCCGAGATAACGTTCTCGCCTTCGACACATTCTTCAACGCTCTCAGAACCTTCACTCCCTCCTCCACCCTGTGACTCACTTCCGCTTCCATGTTTCCGTTCGCTGCTAATTTCACACCCAGATATCTAGAACACTTTACTTCCTCCATTTTTTCTCTATCCAAACTTACCTCCCGTTTAACTTGCCCTTCAACCCTACTGAACCTAATAACTATGCTCTTATTCACGTTTACTCTCAACTTTCTCCTTTCGCACACTTTACCAAACACGGTCACCAATCTCTGCAGTTTCTCGCCCGAATTAGTCACCAGCGGTGTATCATTAGCGAACAACAACTTCCCAAGCCCTCTCATCCACAACAGACTGCATACTTGTCCCTCTCTCCAAAACTCTTGCCTTCACCTCCCTGACAACCTCATCCATAAACAAATTAAACAACCATGGAAACATCAGGCACCCCTGCTGCAAGCCGACATTTACTGGGAACAAATCACTTTCCTCTCTTCCTACTTGTACACGGGTCTTACATCCTCGATAAAAACATTTCACTGCCTCTAGCAACTTAGCTCCCTCACCATATACACTTAAAACCTTCCAGGAAAGCGTGAACCCTATCATATGCCTTCTCCAGATCGATAAATGCTACGTGGAAATCCATCTGTTTCCTTAAGTATTTCTCACATACATTCTCCAAAGCAAACACCTGATCCACACATCCTCTACCACATCTGAAACCACACTGCTCTTCCCCAATCTGATGCTCTGTATATGACTTTACCCTCTCAATCAATACCCTCCCATGTAATTTCCCAGGAATACTCAATAAGCTTATGCCTCTGTAATTTGAACACTCATCTTTATCCCCTTTGTCTTTGTCAATGGCACTATGTATGCATTCCGCCAATCTTCAGGACTTCACCATGATTCATACATACATTGAATATCCTTACCAACCAACCAGTAACACAGTCACCCCATTTTTTCATAAATTCCACTACAAACCCGCTGCCTTGCCGGCTTTCATTTCTGCAAAACTTTGACTACCTCTTCTCTGTTTGCCAAACCATTCTCCCTGACCCTCTCACATCGCATACCACCCTCCCAAAACATCGTATATATGCCACTTTATCATCAGACACATTCAACAAACCTTCAAAATACTCACTCTATCTCCTTCTCACTTCATCACTACTTGTTATTACTTGCCCATTTGTCTCCTTCAATAATGTTCCCATTCTATCTCTTGTGTTACGCACGTTATTTACCTCCTTCCAAAACATCTTTTTATTTTCCCTAAAATCTAATGATACTCTCTCACCCCAACCCTCATTTGCTGTCTTTTTCTCCTCTTTCACCTTTCTTTTGACCTCCTGCCTCTTTCTTTTATACATCTCCCAGTCATTTGCACTACTTCCCTGCAAGAATCGTCCAAACGCCTCTCTCTTCTCTCACTATCAACCTTACTTCTTCATCCCACCACTCACTACCCTTTCTAATCTGCCCACCTCCCACCTTTCTCATGCCGCATGCATCTTTTGCCCAAGCTATCACTGCTTCCCTAAATATATCCCATTCCTTCCCCACTCCCCCTACGTCATTTCCTCCCACCTTTTGTCATTCTACACTCAATCTCTCCTGGCACTTTCTCACACAAATTTCCTCCCCAGGCTCACTTACTCTCACAACTCTCTTCTCCTCAACATTCTTCTTTTCTGAACACCTCCACAAATATTTACCTTTACCTCCACAAGATAGTGATCAGACATCCCTCCAGCTGCCCCTTTCAGAACATTTCCATCTGAGAGTCTCTCTTTTGCACGCCTGTCAATTAACACGTACTCCATTAACGCCCTTTGACCATGTATACTTATGTATATCTCTTTTCAAACCAGGTATTCCCAGTCACCAGTCCTTTTTCAGCACGCAAATCCACAAGCTTTCTACCATTTCCGTTTGCAACACTGAACAGCCCATGTACACCAATAAACCCTCAATTGTCACATTACTCGCCTTCGCATTCAAATCACCCATCACTATAACCCGGTCTCGTGCATTAAAGTTACTGTCACACTCACTCAGCTGCTCTCAAAACACTTGCCTCTCATGATCTTTCATCTCATGACCAGATGCATAAGCACCAATAATCACCTATCTCTCTCTGTCCACTTTCAGTTTTACCCACATCAATCTAGAATTTACTTTCTTACACTCTATCACATACTCCCACAACTGCTTCAGTTGTCCTCTCACCAACCCCTGCCTTCACTCCCAAGACATTCCCAAATCACTCTTCCCCTTTACCCTTGAGATTCGTTTCACTCACAGCCAAAACATTAAGGCTCCTTTCTTCTCACTTTGGTTACATCCACACACATTCTGATACCCCAGTCTGAGCCTTCTTGGAGGATAAGCACTCCCCGTTTGACTCCTTCTGTTTCCCCTTTTAGAAGTTTGAATACACTTCTGTGAGTCCACGGGGAAATGAAACACAATAAGTTCCTAAGTGCACTTAGGGGAGATACAAGAAAGAAATATAACATTCAGTTGATATGCAACGAAGAGACGTGGCTAGGATGCCATTTGGTAAACAAGTGACAACCCGAATGGAGGTCGGGTGTGTCTCATAAACTTATCATGTAGACAAGAAGGGAACTGTTTACAAGTTTTATCAACAATAAACCTATCCAATTTGTATAGACCTTCACTAATATTAATGTTGCAGTTCTTTGTGTATTCAATAATAGAAGATTCAATGATATTTTTCGTTGTACAGGAGTGGGAGTTAATAACTGAGATGGCATTATTCAGTCAATGCAATGATCATAATTTTCAACATGATTAAACAAGGTAATTGAATCTTGTCCTGTTCTTATACTATATCTATATGGCTTAAGTTTGACAGAAAGGTCTGCCCAACATAAAACTTATCACAATTTCTACATGGTACTCTATAGATGCATCCTGCAGAACTTTCTGGTGAGGTCCTGTTAAGATATTCTTTATAGCATTGTTGTTGCTGAAGGCAACATTTACAATAAAGAATTTAAGCAACATGGGAAGTAAAGTAAAATCATTGATTCACCTCCCATGTTGCTCGAATCCTTTAACGTAAATGTTGCCTTAACAGAATTTCAAGTCACGCAGTACACAGACGAGACGCAATGTCAGTTAAGTACTCTACTTCCTTGGAGACAAATACCTAACCTGGGCGGCATAGCATTCAACATCCACTAAGTAATCCCGGTAAGCTAGCACCAGGATTTGTTACAAAAGATGTCTTTATACAGTTTGCATTGCTCACCCTCTGTGAGGATAATGGGCCAATAATGGGTCTACAAGAGACACTGATAACTTCGATTCCAACAACTTGTGTGTGGGAGGAGCAGCTTGTGTGGGAGGGGCAGCTTGTGTGGGAGGAGCAGCTTGTGTGGAAGGAGCAGCCTGTGTGGGAAGAGTAGCTTGTGTGAGGCGAGGAATTTCGTGAGCCGAGTAGCTGTAAGAGTATCAAGGACGTCCTTTTGGTGTGAATGACCTATCGCCGTTTGAGGAAACGCGAGCACAGACCGACTTGATGTGGAGGACGAGGGTCCATTGCTTGGCCACAGACACACTCTCGGCCATAGACCCGGCTATTAAAAATCCAGCTGAAACCATGTGTCGCACACTCAAGTGAATTTTCAGCACCAGAGAACAAGAAGTCTCTTGCAATTGTGAATTAGGATGTTTAGTTACTATTACCATTTGTGTTACGAGACATGCACATTATTTCTGCTATTGTGAGCAGACTTAGATGCTTAAGCATTTATGTTAGGATGCATGTGATATTATTTCTGATACTGGGAGTAGCTTTAGATATTTAATGCAATAACGTTCGCGGACCCATGCATAACGGCTGATCACGTTAGTAGTGTTGTAACCAGTTAGATATCAAGATTCCAGTTACTGCGGGCTTACGCATATTTAATTGTTATGTTATATGTACCCATGTCATTCTGTTTGTGTATTAAATGTAAGAAGGTTATCGGCTTGTCCTTAGCTTACAAGGAAGTAAGTAGTCACAGTGTGGTTGGCAGTCCATTGGCCTACATGGATCATTAATGTCTGAATCAAGGGACTATAATACTTAAACCATGGCTATGGGCCTCCATAGTAATCTCACCTGAACATCATCAACTATCAAAAAATAATCTCTAGTAAGTACTACTAGCAATAATAGCCACTTAAGTACAGTGTCTTCTTGTATCACTCTTTGTATTCTTATTTTTCCAAAATGATATATACAAATATATATATATATATATATATATATATATATATATATATATATATATATATATATATATATATATATATATATATATATATATATATATATATATACCGAAGAGTCCACGGGGAAAATGAAACGCGATAAGTTCCCAAGTGCACTTTCTTATAATAATCACATCATCAGGGGTGACACAAGAGAGAAATATAACAGTGAGTTGACATACAACAAAGAGACGTAGCTAGGACGCCATTCGGTAAACATGCGATTGTCCAAGACAGACAACGAGCGTATCATAAACTTCTCATTTTGCAAATTCTATCAACAATAAAGTTATCTAATTTGTATAGACCATCACTAACATTAAGATTATAATTCTTTGTGTATTTGATAATACAAGATTCATTACTCCTGTCAATACAATGATCATAGTTTTTAACGTGATTAAACAAGGCATTTGAATCTTGTCCCGTTTTTATACTATATTCACGTTGCTTGGGCCTAACAGAAAGATCCTAACCAGTCTGCCCAACATAAGACTTATCACAATATCTACATGGCAATTTATAGATGCACCCAGGAGAATTTTCTGGTGAATTCCTGATTAAGATATTCATTATAGTATTACTGTTGCTTAAAGCAACATTTACATTAAAGGATTTAAGCAACATGGGAAGTAAAGTGAAATTATCATTAAAAGGGAGAACTAAAGATTCTTGGAGTCAATGGGAGGTTTGGGCTCAACTCTATAAAATGATTTCTTTGATAACTTGAGGGATTTATCAATAAAAGATCTAGGGTACTTTAACTTAGATCCAATAGAATATATCTTCTCAAACTCATCGTCAATATACTCTGGACTACAAATACGTAATGCCCGAAGGAACATAGATTGAAATGATAATTTAACTCTGTCATGTTGACATGAGTAATAATGGATATATGAGCATACATTGGTAGGTTTTCTGTATATGCTAAACTTAAACTTGTTTCCTTGCCTATGGATCATGCAATGTAAAAATGGTAACATACCATTATTTTCATTTTCTACAGTAAATTTGATGGAAGGTACTGAATTGTTAAGTAAGGGGAGAAATATTTGTACATTTTTATTTGTTGGCCGAACGCAAACAACGTCATCTATATATCTAAACCAAATTGCATTAGAAGGTAAGATATCCTTTAGTAATTTTGTTTCAAAAAATTCCATATAAAGATTACTTACTACAGGTGAAAGAGGGTTGCCCATTGCCACACCAAATTTTTAGCATAACAATCTCCATTAAATTGGAATACACAGTCTTTTATGGACAATTTTATCAGTTCAATGAAAACAGACTTTGAAACAGGTAAATGAATATCATCCAAGAGGTAGCGCAAGGAAACCGACGAAAGAATGGCCCAACCCACCCACATGCTCATGTATATACATACACGTCCACTCACTCACATATACATACCTATACATCTAAACGTATACATATATGTATATACACACAGACATATACATATATATACATGAACATAATTCATTCTGTCTGCCCTTATTCATTCCTGTCGCCACCCCGCCACACATGAAATACACATGAAATAAGCAGAAGAGGGTATTTTGAAATGGTTTGGTCACATGGACAGAATGAGTGAGGAAAGATTGACCAAGAGGATATATGTGTTAGAAGTGGAGGGAACGAGGAGAAGTGGGAGACCAAATTGGAGGTGGAAGGATGGAGTGAAAAAGATTTTGAGTGATTGGGGCCTGAACATGCAGGAGGGTGAAAGGCGTGCAAGGAATATAGTGAATTGGAACTACGTGGTATACTGAGATCGACGTGCTGTCAATGGATTGAATCAGGGTATGTGAAGCGCCTGGGGTAAACCATGGAAAGTTCTGTCGGGTCTGGATGTGGAAAGGGAGCTGTGGTTTCGATGCATTATTACATGACAGCTAGAGACTGAGTGTGAACGAATGTGGCCTTTGTTGTCTTTTCCTAGCTCTACCTCGCGCAGGTGAGGGGGAGAGGGAGTTGTTATATTCATCTGTGGCGGTTGGCGATGGAAATGAATAAAGGCAGACAGTATGAATTATGTACATGTGTATATATGTATATGTCAGTGTGTATATATATGTATACGTTGAGATGTATAGGTATGTGTATTTGCGTGTGTGGACGTGTATGTATATACATGTGTATGTGGGTGGGTTGGGCCATTCTTTCGTCTGTTTTCTTGCGCTACCTCGCTAACGCGGGAGACAGCGACAAAGCAAAATAAATATATATATATATATATATATATATATATATATATATATATATATATATATATATATATATATATATATATATGGTGAAAATGATTGCAAACCTATGCACCAGAAATGCCCGGAGCACTGGAGGAAAATTTGCGGTATCTTTCGTATACTACATCTTCAGAGCAAATTCATACGTATTAAGGATAAAGTGTCCTGTAAATATAGCATATATGTATATGCACATAGAAGGCACACACATGCAAGTCATAGTGAAGTAACCTAAGGTTAGCAAGGGGTCGGAAGATTCCATCTGACCAAGCCCATTATCCTGAAGTAACGCCAGGAAAAATTTTTCACATATCAGGTCTGTTACTCGCGTAGCATATCCAAAACACTCTTAGGTTACCTTTTTATCTCAAAGACACTTGCGTCCCTTCTAGAGCATAGTTTCAATTTGCTATGGTAGAAGTGTTTTTCCCCATCTACATGGCGTTCAAATTTGGTTTTATGTTGTAACTTATCAAGACATTATCATGTTGCCTGTTCCTGACAGCATATTCATGTTCGGTAGTGCTTGTCGCCAACACTTTGCCTGTTTGATCAACTTAAAACCTATCACATCCTTTATGCACACTCTCTGTGACAACCTTTGGACTAAAAGGTATATTTTCCTGTGTTACTGTATGTGAAAGCCACTTGGACAGCACTGCTAAGAACCGGTCATGGAAGAGTAACTGATAAATACAAGGAAATGGCTTTTACACGAAATATATCGTTGAACTTTGCCTATTCAAGCGTAGAAGAATCATGCATTCTTCAACCACAATAAGCAACAAAAAAAGAAAAAATTGGAATGACTGAAGAAGAAAAATTATAGGTAGCGGAGTTTGAGCATTACAAAACTAATTATGACTTCGACCAAATTAACAGACAAATCGGCTGTCCCTGATAACCTAATCCCAAGATTCTTGAGAGAGGTTGAATGACAATTGATATATCCAGTGATAAAAATATCTAAAGAATCACTTTACGAAATATCACATCTATATGTAAGAACGAAAACAAGAAATGTCGTAAAGTACAGCCCACTTCGCCTCACGTCAGATTTACATAGAATGATGGAAAAAAATAATAAAACAAAAAAAATTTACATCTATAGATCATGAGTTAATATCGGATAAGCAGCGCGGATTCCATAACAAAAGACCTTGTCTAACAAGTTTATTAGAATCAGTGTTGTGTATGACAGTTGGGACTCAAATGATATTCTCTAATGCAACACATCCAGACTTTGAAAAAGAATTCATTAGATTAACTCACAAGAGATTGCTATATATAATGAGATAACAATGAATATGGGAAGAACTATGTGCATGAGTTAGTGACTGACTCACCGACAGAAAATAACGTGAAGTGTTAAACATCAAAACCTCAGTCAGACTGGTTGATCGTGTGCCACAAAGGTCGGTCCTTGACCCTAATCATATTTTGATATACATTAATGATTTAGAATTGAGTTCATCATCTAAAATTTCCAACTCTTTGATGATATCGACTAGGAAGTTGAGCTGTGTATGGCCAGGACTTTGAAGTAATCCAAAGAGATCTTAACAAACTCGTAAACTGGTCAGACAAATGGCATATGAAATCTAATGTAGACATAATGAAAAGTTATTCACTTTATAGATAATGCTGCTGAACACGACTATCAGGTATTGGATAACTGAAGAGAAGGAATTGCTATTACTAACGATCTTGAGTACACGTATACTAACAGTGACTTGGCTTCACCTTAACCAGGAACATCGACCACAAGTAACAGCAACAGCTCTGACCTTTTTTAAGCCCCTATTTTAGACACCTTCAATATACAGTACAGTGTTGGTTCCTAAATTACAAGCACTATGAGGAATAACTGGAAAAAGTGCAAAGATGGGCAACGAAACTGATTCCTGCTTTGATAATTATGATGTACGACGAGAGACTTAGAAAGTTAGAGCTCTATTCTCCGTAGATTTCTTGGCGACCAAATACAAGTTCGCGAAATTTAGAATAAACTTGACGACGTAACTCATGAAGATCATTTTGAAGCATCAAAAAAAGAAATAATCATCAGGACAAATGGAATAAAGATCAAAGTTAAAAGACGTGACACTGACTTGGGGAAAAAAAAGTCTTTAATGAAAGAAGCGTTGAACGCTGGAGTGAGTTACCATTACGCGTTATCAATCACTATTAAAGTAAAGACAGAAATATATTAGTTTCTTCTCCCACTGCGATCCAAGAAGTACCAGCACTTGGAGACCATGTTTAGTTGAGATGAATATCCATAAAAAAAACATTAAACTGAACAGACATTTATTCATATATCAGTGACCTAAGAAGCACAGTGGAGATTTGAAGTGTACGTTGTCACTAACAAAAACAGTTTGGCTTGTAGCGATGTATCTGTTATTGAGAGAACAAGCAACTAGAATTTGATTTAGGAACTTTAGATTATCATCACAATGTTCCATCATTTCACGAGTGTTTCATAACGCCTAGAAGCATTTCTAAATGTTGATGAAAAGTAACTCCCACAGGGAAAAAAGTGCTACCTTCTTTAGTTCTAAGTGAGAATTATGATAATAAATAATTGATCTTCACGGCGTTTTTTGCTTTCTTTTTTTTGTTACATCCAGACTCAGAAGTTTGTCTCTGGACGCTTCTCGATCCAGTCCTTGATCTTGGGGAGGTCCTCCACCTTGTGGACGTGAGCGAGGAGGGCGGGGAAGTTGTCCAGCACCGAGGCACTGGTCTCCCTCACCAGCCCCATGACTGTCGTGATCAGCAGATCACCCCACGTAACCTGTGGGTTCCAAGTCTGAGTGTCAGATACGTTTTGATATTTCATGACAGTGATTACATTTATTGTGTGATTACATTTGAAACAAGAACAAATAATTTGTTTGGTGTATTTTGACAGCAGTTCTATGAATTAAGTTTTGAGAGAGGTCATTTTTTTCTGAAAATATGTACGGACTTTGTACTCACTAGTGTTCTCAACAGAAACCGATGAAGCTCTCTGTAGATACCAAGACCTAGAACACTGACCTGGAAGTACTTAACACTGACCTAAAAGTACTTAGTGCTGACCAGAAAGTGCCTGACACTAACTTAGATATGTCCGACACTGACCTCTAAATATCTGACACTGACCTGTACGTACTTAACACTGACCTGAAAGTACTTAACACTGACCTGAAAGTACTTAGTGCTGACCTGAAAGTACTTAACAATGACCTGAAAGTACTTACTGCTGAGCAGGAAGTGCCTGGCACTGACCTGGAAGTACTTAGTACCGACCTGAAAGTATTCAGCATCTACTTGGAACTACCTAAGTCTGACCTGCAAGTATATGGCACTGACCTGAAAGTTCCTGGTACTGACCTTGTCTGAGATGAACCACTCCCTCTCTTGCAGCCGGTTGTCAAGCCGGGTCATGAGAGGTTCCAGGAACTTCGGGTAGAGCACTTCGTTAAACTCTTCCATCTTATCCTCCTCTGTCTTTCCAGAGGTTCTGATGAAGAAAACCCAGTCATTCTAGGTATAAATCATCCATATTAACTACATGAACGTAAATCTGAATTTCACTTCAAAAAATCCAAAATACTACTATAATCCTGTTGATGTAATACATTATGATTGAAGTTATATCATGATAAATCTATAGTTGCTTTACCAAAGGAAGTTTTCATAGATTCGTTTCTACTTCTATAAAAGGGTTTCAATGAGCCTTTCAGTGCGTCTCCTTGGGACGAGGCAAGTCGTAGGGTGATAATGGGTACTGTGCGGTGATGCTGAAATACTCTATAATAAACAAAGAAAAGTATTGATCAAAACAACAGTGATAAACGTACATCAGCTTGATCCACTCCTCCACAACATCGTTCACAGTGTCAGCCAGGGCGTCACAGTAGGCCGCTTGCAGGTCGTCTTCAGGTACAAGTCCGGCTTGCTTGGCCACGTAGCGGGCGATGGCCAGCGACTGTGTCAGGGCCACGTCATCCACCATAAGCACCGGCAGTTTACCACCCATGGTATCTGCCAGTATATATAAACATATATATATATATATATATATATATATATATATATATATATATATATATATATATATATATATATATATATATATATATATTTTTTTTTTTTTTTCATACTATTCGCCATTTCCCGCGATAGCAAGGTAGCGTTAAGAACAGAGGACTGGGCCTTTGAGGGAATACCCTCACCTGGCCCCCTTCTCTGTTCCTTCTTTTGGAAAATTAAAAAAAAAAAAAAAAAAAAAAAAAAAGGGAGCGGAGGATTCCCAGCCCCCCGCTCCCTTCCCTTTTAGTCGCCTTCTACGACACGCAGGGAATACGTGGGAAGTATTCTTTCTCCCCTATCCCCAGGGATATATATATATATATATATATATATATATATATATATATATATATATATATATATATATATATATATATATAGCAATACTCCTGAAACAGGAGTTGTGGGAGTATGTGATAGAGTGTAAGAAAGTAAATTCTCGATTAATATGGGTAAAACTGAAAGTTGATGGAGAGAGGTGGGTGATTATTGGTGCATATGCACCTGGGCATGAGAAGAAAGATCAAGAGAGGCAAGTGTTTTGGGAGCAGCTGAATGAGTGTGTTAGTGGTTTTGATGCACGAGACCGGGTTATAGTGATGGGTGATTTGAATGCAAAGGTGAGTAATGTGGCAGTTGAGGGAATAATTGGTATACATGGGGTGTTCAGTGTTGTAAATGGAAATGGTGAAGAGCTTGTAGATTTATGTGCTGAAAAAGGACTGATGATTGGGAATACCTGGTTTAAAAAGCGAGATATACATAAGTATACTTATGTAAGTAGGAGAGATGGCCAGAGAGCGTTATTGGATTACGTGTTAATTGACAGGCGTGCGAAAGAGAGACTTTTGGATGTTAATGTGCTGAGAGGTGCAACTGGAGGGATGTCTGATCATTACCTTGTGGAGGCTAAGGTGAAGATTTGTATGGGTTTTCAGAAAAGAAGAGTGAATGTTGGGGTGAAGAGGGTGGTGAGAGTAAGTGAGCTTGAGAAGGAGACCTGTGTGAGGAAGTACCAGGAGAGACTGAGTACAGAATGGAAAAAGGTGAGAACAATGGAAGTAAGGGGAGTGGGGGAAGAATGGGATGTATTTAGGGAATCAGTGATGGATTGCGCAAAAGATGCTTGTGGTATGAGAAGAGTGGGAGGTGGGTTGATTAGAAAGGGTAGTGAGTGGTGGGATGAAGAAGTAAGAGTATTAGTGAAAGAGAAGAGAGAGGCATTTGGACGATTTTTGCAGGGAAAAAATGCAATTGAGTGGGAGATGTATAAAAGAAAGAGACAGGAGGTCAAGAGAAAGGTGCAAGAGGTGAAAAAAAGGGCAAATGAGAGTTGGGGTGAGAGAGTATCATTAAATTTTAGGGAGAATAAAAAGATGTTCTGGAAGGAGGTAAATAAAGTGCGTAAGACAAGGGAGCAAATGGGAACTTCAGTGAAGGGCGCAAATGGGGAGGTGATAACAAGTAGTGGTGATGTGAGAAGGAGATGGAGTGAGTATTTTGAAGGTTTGTTGAATGTGTTTGATGATAGAGTGGCAGATATAGGGTGTTTTGGTCGAGGTGGTGTGCAAAGTGAGAGGGTTAGGGAAAATGATTTGGTAAACAGAGAAGAGGTAGTGAAAGCTTTGCGGAAGATGAAAGCCGGCAAGGCAGCAGGTTTGGATGGTATTGCAGTGGAATTTATTAAAAAAGGGAGTGACTGTATTGTTGACTGGTTGATAAGGTTATTCAATGTATGTATGACTCATGGTGAGGTGCCTGAGGATTGGCGGAATGCGTGCATAGTGCCATTGTACAAAGGCAAAGGGGATAAGAGTGAGTGCTCAAATTACAGAGGTATAAGTTTGTTGAGTATTCCTGGTAAATTATATGGGAGGGTATTGATTGAGAGGGTGAAGGCATGTACAGAGCATCAGATTGGGGAAGAGCAGTGTGGTTTCAGAAGTGGTAGAGGATGTGTGAATCAGGTGTTTGCTTTGAAGAATGTATGTGAGAAATACTTAGAAAAGCAAATGGATTTGTATGTAGCATTTATGGATCTGGAGAAGGCATATGATAGAGTTGACAAAGATGCTCTGTGGAAGGTATTAAGAATATATGGTGTGGGAGGAAAGTTGTTAGAAGCAGTGAAAAGTTTTTATCGAGGATGTAAGGCATGTGTACGTGTAGGAAGAGAGGAAAGTGATTGGGTCTCAGTGAATGTAGGTTTGCGGCAGGGGTGTGTGATGTCTCCATGGTTGTTTAATTTGTTTATGGATGGGGTTGTTAGGGAGGTGAATGCAAGAGTTTTGGAAAGAGGGGCAAGTATGAAGTCTGTTGGGGATGAGAGAGCTTGGGAAGTGAGTCAGTTGTTGTTCGCTGATGATACAGCGCTGGTGGCTGATTCATGTGAGAAACTGCAGAAGCTGGTGACTGAGTTTGGAAAAGTGTGTGGAAGAAGAAAGTTAAGAGTAAATGTGAATAAGAGCAAGGTTATTAGGTACAGTAGGGTTGAGGGTCAAGTCAATTGGGAGGTGAGTTTGAATGGAGAAAAACTGGAGGAAGTGAAGTGTTTTAGATATCTGGGAGTGGATCTGGCAGCGGATGGAACCATGAAAGCGGAAGTGGATCATAGGGTGGGGGAGGGGGCGAAAATCCTGGGGGCCTTGAAGAATGTGTGGAAGTCGAGAACATTATCTCGGAAAGCAAAAATGGGTATGTTTGAAGGAATAGTGGTTCCAACCATGTTGTATGGTTGCGAGGCGTGGGCTATGGATAGAGTTGTGCGCAGGAGGATGGATGTGCTGGAAATGAGATGTTTGAGGACAATGTGTGGTGTGAGGTGGTTTGATCGAGTGAGTAACGTAAGGGTAAGAGAGATGTGTGGAAATAAAAAGAGCGTGGTTGAGAGAGCAGAAGAGGGTGTTTTGAAGTGGTTTGGGCACATGGAGAGGATGAGTGAGGAAAGATTGACCAAGAAGATATAAGTGTCGGAGGTGGAGGGAACAAGGAGAAGAGGGAGACCAAATTGGAGGTGGAAAGATGGAGTGAAGAAGATTTTGTGTGATCGGGGCCTGAACATGCAGGAGGGTGAAAGGAGGGCAAGGAATAGAGTGAATTGGAGCGATGTGGTATACCGGGGTTGACGTGCTGTCAGTGGATTGAAGCAAGGCATGTGAAGCGTCTGGGGTAAACCATGGAAAGCTGTGTAGGTATGTATATTTGCGTGTGTAGACGTATGTATATACATGTGTATGGGGGGGGGGGGGTTGGGCCATTTCTTTCGTCTGTTTCCTTGCGCTACCTCGGAAACGCGGGACACAGCGACAAAGTATAATAAAAAAAAAAAAAATAAGTTTGTTAAGTATTCCTGGTAAATTATATAGGAGGGTATTGATTGAAAGGGTGAAGGCATGTACAGAGCATCAGATTGGGGAAGAGCAGTGTGGTTTCAGAAGTTGTAGAGGATGTGTGTATCAGGTGTTTGCTTTGAAGAATATATGTGAGAAATACTTAGAAAAGCAAATGGATTTGTATGTAGCATTTATGGATCTGGAGAAGGCATGTGATAGAGTTGATAGAGATGCTCTGTGGAAGGTATTAAGAATATATGGTGTGGGAGGCAAGTTTTTAGAAGCAGTGAAAAGTTTTTATCGAGGATGTAAGGCATGTGTACGTGGAGGAAGAGAGAAAAGTGATTGGTTCTCATTGAATGTAGGTTTGCCGCAGGGGTGTGTGATGTCTCCATGGTTGTTTAATTTGTTTATGGATGGGGTTGTTAGGGAGATGAATGCAAGAGTTTTGGAAAGAGGGGCAAGTATGAAGTCTGTTGGGGATGAGAGAACTTGGGAAGTGAGTCAGTTGTTGTTCGCTGATGATACAGCGCTGGCGGCTGATTCATGTGAGAAACTGCAGAAGCTGGTGACTGAGTTTGGTAAAGTGTGGGAAAGAAGAAAGTTAAGAGTAAATGTGAATAAGAGCAAGGTTATTAGGTACAGTAGGGTTGAGGGTCAAGTCAATTGGGAGGTAAGTTTGAATGGAGAAAAACTGGAGGAAGTGAAGTGTTTTAGATATCTGGGAGTGGATCTGGCAGCGGATGGAACCATGGAAGCGGAAGTGGATCATAGGGTGGGGGAGGGGGCGAAAATTCTGGGGGCCTTGAAGAATGTGTGGAAGTCGAGAACATTATCTCGGAAAGCAAAAATGGGTATGTTTGAAGGAATAGTGGTTCCAACAATGTTGTATGGTTGCGAGGCGTGGGCTATGGATAGAGTTGTGCGCAGAAGGATGGATGTGCTGGAAATGAGATGTTTGAGGACAATATGTGGTGTGAGGTGGTTTGATCGAGTAAGTAACGTAAGGGTTAGAGAGATGTGTGGAAATAAAAAGATCGTGGTTGAGAGAGCAGAAGAGGGTGTTTTGAAATGGTTTGGGCACATGGAGAGAATGAGTGAGGAAAGATTGATCAAGAAGATATATGTGTCGGAGGTGGAGGGAACGAGGAGAAGAGGGAGACCAAATTGGAGGTGGAAAGATGGAGTGAAAAAGATTTTGTGTGATCGGGGCCTGAACATGCAGGAGGGTGAAAGGAGGGCAAGGAATAGAGTGAATTGGATCGATGTGGTATACCGGGGTTGACGTGCTGTCAGTGGATTATATATATATATATATATATATATATATATATATATATATATATATATATATATATATATATATATATATATATATATATATATATATATATATATATATATATATATATATATATATATTTATATATATACATATATATATATATATATATATATATATATATATATATATATATATATATATATATATATATATATATATATCTTTTTTTTTTTTTTTTTTGCTTTGTCGCTGTCTCCCGCGTTTGCTAGGTAGCGCAAGGAAACAGACGAAAGAAATGGCCCAACCCACCCCCATACACATGTATATACATATGTCCACACACGCAAATATACATACATACACAGCTTTCCATGGTTTACCCCAGACGCTTCACATGCCTTGAATGGAAAATATATATATATATATATATATATATATATATATATATATATATATATATATATATATATATATATATATATATATATACATTTTTTTTTTTATACTTTGTCGCTGTCTCCCGCGTTTGCGAGGTAGCGCAAGGAAACAGACGAAAGAAATGACCCAACCCCCCCCATGCACATGTATATACATACATCCACCCACGCAAATATACATACCTACACAGCTTTCCATGGTTTACCCCAGACGCTTCACATGCCTTGATTCAATCCACTGACAGCACGTCAACCCCGGTACACCACATCGCTCCAATTCACTCTATTCCTTGCCCTCCTTTCACCCTCCTGCATGTTCAGGCCCCGATCACACAAAATCATTTTCACTCCATCTTTCCACCTCCAATTTGGTCTCCCTCTTCTCCTTGCTCCCTCCACCTCCGACACATATATCCTCTTGGTCAATCTTTCCTCACTCATCCTCTCCATGTGCCCAAACCACTTCAAAACACCCTCTTCTGCTCTCTCAACCACGCTCTTTTTATTTCCACACATCTCTCTTACCCTTACGTTACTCACTCGATCAAACCACCTCACACCACACATTGTCCTCAAACATCTCATTTCCAGCACATCCATCCTCCTGCGCACAACTCTATCCATAGCCCACGCCTCACAACCATACAACATTGTTGGAACCACTATTCCTTCAAACATACCCATTTTTGCTTTCCGAGATAATGTTCTCGACTTCCACACATTCTTCAAGGCCCCCAGAATTTTCGCCCCCTCCCCCACCCTATGATCCACTTCCGCTTCCATGGTTCCATCCGCTGCCAGATCCACTCCCAGATATCTAAAACACTTCACTTCCTCCAGTTTTTCTCCATTCAAACTCACCTCCCAATTGACTTGACCCTCAACCCTACTGTACCTAATAACCTTGCTCTTATTCACATTTACTCTTAACTTTCTTCTTTCACACACTTTACCAAACTCAGTCACCAGCTTCTGCAGTTTCTCACATGAATCAGCCACCAGCGCTGTATCATCAGCGAACAACAACTGACTCACTTCCCAAGCTCTCTTATCCCCAACAGACTTCATATATATATATGTAGCAAAGATGAGAAAAAACGAGATATAGGTAGTATGTTTGGGGAAAGGAACCTAGATATTTTGGCTCTGAGTGAAACAAAGCTCAAAGGTAAAGGGGAAGAGTGGTTTGGGAATGTCTTGGGAGTAAAGTCAGGGGTTAGTGAGAGGACAAGAGCAAGGGAAGGAGTAACACTACTCCTGAAACAGGAGTGGTGGGAGTATTTGATAGAATGTAAGAAAGTAAACTCTAGATTGATATGGGTAAAACTGAAAGTGGATGGAGAGAGATGGGTGATTATTGAAGCATATGCACTTGGGCATGAGAGGAAAGATCATGAGAGGCAAGTGTTTTGGGAGCAACCGAGTGAGTGTGTTAGCAGTTTTGAAGCACGAGAGCGGATTATAGTGATGGGTGATTTGATGTAAAAGTGTGTAATGTGGCAGTTGAGGGAATAATTGGTGTACATGGGGTGTTCAATGTTGTAAATGGAAATAGTGAAGAGCTTGTAGATTTATGTGCTAAAAAAGGACTGGTGATTGGGAATACCTGATTTAAGATGAGAGATATACATAAGTATTTATATATAAGTAAGAGAAATGGCCAGAGAGTGTTATCGGATTACGTGTTGATTGATAGGCGCGCGAAAGAGAGACTTGTGCATGTTAATGTGCTGAGAGGTATAACTGGAGGGATGTCTGATCATTATCTTGTGGAGGCGAAGGTGAAGATTTGTAGAGGTTGGGGAGGAGACTTGTATGAGGAAGTACCAGGAGAGACTGAGTACAAAATGGAAAAAGGTGAGAACAAAGGAGGTAAGGGGAGTGGGGGAGGAATGGGATGTATTTAGGGAAGCAGTGATGGCTTGCGCAAAAGATGCTTGAAGCATGAGAAGTATGCGAGGTGGGCACATTAGAAAGGGTAGTGAGTGGTGGAATGAAGAAGTAAGATTATTAGTGAAAGAGAATACAGACGCATTTGGACGATTTTTGCAGGGAAAAAATGGAAATGACTGGAATATGCATAAAAGAATGAGACAGGAGGTCAAGAGAAAGGTGCAAGAGGTGAAAAAGAAGGCAAATGAGAGTTGGGGTGAGAGAGTATCATTAAACTTTAGGGAGAATAAAAAGATGTTTTAGAAGGAGGTAAATGAAGTGCGTAAGACAAAGGAACAAATGGAAACTTCAGTGATGGGGGCTAATGGGGAGGTGATAACAAGTAGTGGTATGTGAGAAGGAGATTTAGTGAGTATTTTGAAGGTTTGTTGAATGTGTTTGATGATAGAGTGGCAGATATAGGGTGTTTTGGTCGAGGTGGTGTGCAAAGTGAGAGGGTTAGGGAAAATGATTTGGTAAACAGAGATGAGGTAATAAAAGATTTGCGGAAGATGAAAGCCGGCAAGACAGCGGGTTTGGATGGTAATGCAGTGGAATTTATTTAAAAAGGGGGTGACTGTATTGTTGACTGGTTGGTAAGGTTATATAATGTATGTATGACTCATGGTGAGGTGCCTAAGGATCGGCGGAATGCTTGCATAGTGCCATTGTACAAAGGCAAAGGGAATAAGAGTGAGTGCTCAAATTACAGAGGTATAACTTTGTTGAGCATTCCTGAGAAATTATATGGGAGAGTATTGATTGAGAGGGTGAAGGCATGTACAGAGCATCAGATTGTGGAAGAGCAGTGTGGTTTCAGAAATGGTAGAGTATGTGTGGATCAGGTGTTTGCTCTGAAGAATGTATGTGAGAAATACTTAGAATAGATAGCATATGGATCTGTATGTAGCATTTATGGATCTGGAGAAGGCATATGATAGAGTTGATAGAGATGCTCTGTGGAAGGTATTAAGAATATATGGTGTGGGAGGCAAGTTCTTAGAAGCAGTGAAAAGTTTTTATCGAGGGTGTAAGGCATGTGTACGTGTAGGAAGAGAGGAAAGTGATTGGTTCTCAGTGAATGTTGGTTTGCGGCAGGGGTGTGTGATGTCGCCATGGTTGTTTAATTTGTACGTGTATGGGGTTGTTAGGGAGGTGAATGCAAGAGTTTTGGAAAGAGGGGCAAGTATGCAGTCTGTTGTGGATGAGAGAGCTTGGGAAGTGAGTCAGTTGTTGTTTCCTGATGATACTGCGCTGGTGGCAGATTAGTGTGAGAAACTGCAGAAACTGGTGACTGAGTTTGGTAAAGTGTGTGAAAGAAGAAAGCTGAGAGTAAATGTGAATAAGAGCAAGGTTATTAGGTACTGTAGGGTTGTGGGACAAGTCAACTGGGAGGTAAGTTTGAATGGAGAAAAACTGGAGGAATTGAAGAGTTTTAGATATCTGGGAGTGGATTTGGCAGCAGATGGAACCATGGAAGCGGAAGTGAATCATATGGTGGGGGAGGGAGCGAAAGTTTTGGGAGCCTTGAGGAATGTTTGGAAGTCGAGAACATTATCTTAGAAGGCAAAAATGGGTATGTTTGAAGGAATAATGGTTCCAACAATGTTATATGGTTGCGAGGCGTGGGCTTCACATAGAGTTGCGCTGAGGAGGGTGGATGTGTTGGAAATGAGATGTTTGAGGACAATATGTGATGTGAGATGGTTTGATCGAGTAAGTAATGATAGGGTAAGAGAGATGTGTTGTTATAAAAAGAGTGTGGTTGAGAGAGCAGAAGAGGGTGTTTTGAAATGGTCTAGTCACATGGAGAGAATAAGTAGGAAGAATTGACCAAGAGGATATATGTGTCAGAGGTGGAGGGAACGAGGAGAAGTGGGAGACCAAATTGGAGGTGGAAACATGGAATGAAAAAGATTTTGAGTGATTGGGGTCTGAACGTGCAGGAGGGCGAAAGGCGTGCAAGGAATAGACTGAATTGGAAAGATGTGGTATACTGGCGTCGTCGTGCTGTCAATGGATTGAACCAGGGCATATGAAGCGTCTGGGGTAAACCATGGAAAGTTCTGATTGGCCTGGATGTGATAAGGGAGCTGTGGATTCGGTGCATTATTACATGACAGCTAGAGACTGAGTGTGAACGCATGGGGCCTTTGTTGTCTTTTCCTAGCGCTACCTTGCATAGATGAGGGGGGAGGGTGTTGTTATTTCATGTGTGGCGAGGTGGCCATGGAAAAAAATAAAGGCAGGCAGTATGAATTATGTACGTGTATATATGTATATGTCTGTGTGTGTATATATATGTATACGTTGAGATGCATAGTTAGTTATATTTGCGTGTGTGGACGTGTATGTATGCACATGTGTATGTGGGTGGGTTGGGCCATTCTTTCGTCTGTTTCCTTGCGCTACCTCGCAAACGCGGGAGACAGCGACAAAAAAAAAGAAAAATTATATATGTATATATATATATATATATGTATGTATGCATATTTCTTTCTTTCTTTCAAACTATTCGCCATTTCCCGCATTAGCAAGGTAGCATTAAGAACAGAGGACAGGGCCTCTGAGGGAATATCCTCACCTGGCCCCCTTCTCTGTTCCTTCTTTTGGAAAATTAGAAAAAAAAAAAAGGGAGGGGGGGAGGATTTCCAGCCCCCTATCCCTCCCCTTTTAGTCGCCTTCTACGACACGCAGGGAATACGTGGGAAGTAAACTTTCTCCCCTATCCCCAGGGATAATATATATATATATATATATATATATATATATATATATATATATATATATATATATATATATATATATATATATATATATATATATATATATATATATATATATATATATATATATATATATATATATATATATATATATATTTATATATATAGGGAGGTGAATGCAAGAGTTTTGGAAAGAGGGGCAAGTATGAAGTCTGTTGGGGATGAGAGAGCTTGGGAAGTGAGTCAGTTGTTGTTCGCTGATGATACAGCGCTGGTGGCTGATTCATGTGAGAAACTGCAGAAGCTGGTGACTGAGTTTGGTAAAGTGTGTGAAAGAAGAAAGTTAAGAGTAAATGTGAATAAGAGCAAGGTTATTAGGTACAGTAGGGTGGAGGGTTAATTCAATTGGGAGGTGAGTTTGAATGGAGAAAAACTGGAGGAAGTGAAGTGTTTTAGATATCTGGGAGTGGATCTGGCAGCGGATGGAACCATGGAAGCGGAAGTGGATCATAGGGTGGGGGAGGGGGCGAAAATTCTGGGAGCCTTGAAGAATGTGTGGAAGTCGAGAACATTATCTCGGAAAGCAAAAATGGGTATGTTTGAAGGAATAGTGGTTCCAACAATGTTGTATGGTTGCGAGGCGTGGACTATGGATAGAGTTGTGCGCAGGAGAATGGATGTGCTGGAAATGAGATGTTTGAGGACAATGTGTGGTGTGAGGTGGTTTGATCGAGTAAGTAACGTAAGGGTAAGAGAGATGTGTGGAAACAAAAAGAGCGTGGTTGAGAGAGCAGAAGAGGGTGTTTTGAAATGGTTTGGTCACATGGAGAGAATGAGTGAGGAAAGATTGACCAAGAGGATATATGTGTCGGAGGTGGAGGGAACGAGGAGAAGAGGGAGACCAAATTGGAGGTGGAAAGATGGAGTGAAAAAGATTTTGTGTGATCGGGGCCTGAACATGCAGGAGGGTGAAAGGAGGGCAAAGAATAGAGTGAATTGGAGCGATGTGGTATACCGGGGTTGACGTGTTGTCAGTGGATTGAATCAAGGCATGTGTATGGGGGTGGGTTGGGCCATTTCTTTCGTCTGTTTCCTTGCGCTACCTCGCAAACGCGGGAGACAGCGACAAAGCAAAAAAAAAAAAATATATATATATATATATATATATATATATATATATATATATATATATATATATATATATATATATATATATATATATATATATATATATATATATATATACATAAACACCCATGCACACACATATACATATAGTCGCCTTCTACGACACGCAGGGAATACGTGGGAAGTAAACTTTCTCCCCTATCCCCAGGGATAATATATATATATATATATATATATATATATATATATATATATATATATATATATATATATATATATATATATATATATATATTTTTTTTTTTTTGCCGCTGTCTCCCGCGTTTGCGAGGTAGCGCAAGGAAACAGACGAAAGAAATGGCCCAACGAACCCCCATACACATGTATATACATACGTCCACACACGCAAAATATACATACCTACACAGCTTTCCATGGTTTACCCCAGACGCTTCACATGCCTTGATTCAATCCACTGACAGCACGTCAACCCCGGTATACCACATCGCTCCAATTCACTCTATTCCTTGCCCTCCTTTCACCCTCCTGCATGTTCAGGCCCCGATCACACAAAATCTTTTTCACTCCATCCTTCCACCTCCAATTTGGTCTCCCTCTTCTCCTCGTTCCCTCCACCTCCGACACATATATTCTCTTGGTCAATCTTTCCTCACTCATTCTCTCCATGTGCCCGAACCATTTCAAAACACCCTCTTCTGCTCTCTCAACCACGCTCTTTTTGTAACAACACATCTCTCTTACCCTTACGTTACTTACTCGATCAAACCACCTCACACCACACATTGTCCTCAAACATCTCATTTCCAGCACATCCATCCTCCTGCGAACAACTCTATCCATAGCCCACGCCTCGCAACCATACAACATTGTTGGAACCACTATTCCTTCAAACATACCCATTTTTGCTTTCCGAGATAATGTTCTCGACTTCCACACATTCTTCAAGGCTCCCAGAATTTTCGCCCCCTCCCCCACCCTATGATCCACTTCCGCTTCCATGGTTCCATCCGCTGCCAGATCCACTCCCAGATATCTATATATATATATATATATATATATATGTTTTGGTCGAAGTGGTGTGCAAAGTGAGAGGGTTAGGGAAAATGATTTGGTAAACAGAGAAGAGGTAGTAAAAGCTTTGCGGAAGATGAAAGCCGGCAAGGCAGCAGGTTTGGATGGTATTGCAGTGGAATTTATTAAAAAAGGGGGTGACTGTATTGTTGACTGGTTGGTAAGGTTATTTAATGTATGTATGACTCATGGTGAGGTGCCTGAGGATTGGCGGAATGCGTGCATAGTGCCATTGTACAAAGGCAAAGGGGATAAGAGTGAGTGCTCAAATTACAGAGGTATAAGTTTGTTGAGTATTCCTGGTAAACTATATGGGAGGGTATTGATTGAGAGGGTGAAGGCATGTACAGAGCATCAGATTGGGGAAGAGCAGTGCGGTTTCAGAAGTGGTAGAGGATGTGTGGATCAGGTGTTTGCTTTGAAGAATGTATGTGAGAAATACTTAGAAAAGCAAATGGATTTGTATGTAGCATTTATGGATCTGGAGAAGGCATATGATAGAGTTGATAGAGATGCTCTGTGGAAGGTATTAAGAATATATGGTGTGGGAGGCAAGTTGTTAGAAGCAGTGAAAAGTTTTTATCGAGGATGTAAGGCATGTGTACGTGTAGGAAGAGAGGAAAGTGATTGGTTCTCAGTGAATGTAGGTTTGCGGCAGGGGTGTGTGATGTCTCCATGGTTGTTTAATTTGTTTATGGATGGGGTTGTTAGGGAGGTAAATGCAAGAGTCCTGGAAAGAGGGGCAAGTATGAAGTCTGTTGTGGATGAGAGAGCTTGGGAAGTGAGTCAGTTGTTGTTCGTTGATGATACAGCGCTGGTGGCTGATTCATGTGAGAAACTGCAGAAGCTGGTGACTGAGTTTGGTAAAGTGTGTGGAAGAAGAAAGTTAAGAGTAAATGTGAATAAGAGCAAGGTTATTAGGTACAGTAGGGTTGAGGGTCAAGTCAATTGGGAGGTGAGTTTGAATGGAGAAAAACTGGAGGAAGTGAAGTGTTTTAGATATCTGGGAGTGGATCTGTCAGCGGATGGAACCATGGAAGCGGAAGTGGATCATAGGGTGGGGGAGGGGGCGAAAATTTTGGGAGCCTTGAAAATGTGTGGAAGTCGAGAACATTATCTCGGAAAGCAAAAATGGGTATGTTTGAAGGAATAGTGGTTCCAACAATGTTGTATGGTTGCGAGGCGTGGGCTATGGATAGAGTTGTGCGCAGGAGGATGGATGTGCTGGAAATGAGATGTTTGAGGACAATGTGTGGTGTGAGGTGGTTTGATCGAGTAAGTAACGTAAGGGTAAGAGAGATGTGTGGAAATAAAAAGAGCGTGGTTGAGAGAGCAGAAGAGGGTGTTTTGAAATGGTTTGGGCACATGGAGAGAATGAGTGAGGAAAGATTGACCAAGAGGATATATGTGTCGGAGGTGGAGGGAACGAGGAGAAGAGGGAGACCAAATTGGAGGTGGAAAGATGGAGTGAAAAAGATTTTGTGTGATCGGGGCCTGAACATGCAGGAGGGTGAAAGGAGGGCAAGGAATAGAGTGAATTGGAGCGATGTGGTATACAGGGGTTGACGTGCTGTCAGTGGATTGAATCAAGGCATGTGAAGCGTCTGGGGTAAACCATGGAAAGCTGTGTAGGTATGTATATTTGCGTGTGTGGACGTGTGTATGTACGTGTGTATGGGGGGGTTGGGCCATTTCTTTCGTCTGTTTCCTCGCGCTACCTCGCAAACGCGGGAGACAGCGACAAAGTAAAAAAAAAAAAAAAAAAAAAAAAAAAAAAATATATATATATATATATATATATATATATATATATATATATATATATATATATATATATACATATATATATATATATATATATATATATATATATATATATATATATATATATATATATATATATATATATATATATATATATATATATATAAACACCCATACACACACATATACACATGTACAGATTCACACTTGCTTGCCTTCATCAATTCCTGGTGGTACCCTGCCCCACAGAAAACAGTATCGCTACACCTTCTTCAGCCATTAAAAGCCACATTCGTTCACACTCAGTCTATAGCTACCATGTGCAATGCACTAAAACCACAGCTCCGTATCCACATCATATCAAACTGGCCTTCAGTGATAACCCCATGTATATCCTTATCCTATGTTAATAGCCTTATATCCTAAAGAAAATTATATCTACAAAAAGTAACAACAAAAATGTTATGTAGTAAAAAAGAGCCACCAACCTTTTGTTTCAAATCATGAACAAACAGAGACAAAAATATCAAATAAAATCAAATTACATTCTGATGTGATACAATCGAGTTGTGGGCTTTCTTTTTGAAGTACTTCACCAATGGGCATTATGTTTCTCTGCTACAGTTTGAATGAATTGTCTATGGCTGGCATAAAGGTTTAATTGCCTACTAATATCTTGCCACTTCACAGCTTTTGCATCATCTCCAGCATGTAACTGTAGACTGTATAGTATCCCATCCTCGTTATCTTCATGAAAGTTGTATGCAATCGTTTCCATCCAAGCATTGTCAGTGTTGCGTGGATCATCAACATAGCCAGAGTATACCTCTTCACCTCTTTGGAAGAGATCTTTCAGCTGCTGCTCAGTTTGTTTCTTCTTTTCTTCAGTCATTTCCAGAGAGTTAAGAGCCTCTTCTTGAAACTCTCGCTTGATTGTAGTACTGACTAGTTCTCCTGGGTCCATCATTCCTCCTGGGATGGCCCATTCACCACAGTCGCGACGCTGGATACAAATAAATTGTAGAACAAACCGACCAATTTCTTCATGAAAGACCTTTTTTCCAGACACCATCTTCCAACGAGTTACAATGGGATCTCCTGCGTGATTTGGTCCCCATCGACCAAGACGACCACGACCAGTAATGCCTGTGCGTCCATGAATGTTCCTCGGGAAACCATCAACAATGGTGTATGGTCCTTCATGTGAGCAGCGATTAACGTTGCCATCTTCACCATTCCGACGGGGTTTGAAGTATATTCATATATACACACACATATATATATATATATATATATATATATATATATATATATATATATATATATATATATATATTTATATATATTTTCATAGTATTCGCCATTTCCCGCGTCAGCGAGGTAGCGTTAAGAACAAAGGACTGGGCCTTTGAGGGAAGATCCTCACCTGGCGTCCTTCTCTGTTCCTTTTTTTGGAAAACTAAAAAAATAAAAAGAGGGGGGAGGATTTCCAGCCACCCACTCCCTCCCCTTTTAGTCGCCTTCTACGACACGCAGGGAATATGTGGGAAGTATTCTGACTCCCCAAACCCCAGGGAAATATATATATATATATATATATATATATATATATATATATATATATATATATATATATATATATATATATATATGTATATACGTTGACCCCGGTATACCATATCGTTCCAATTCATTCTATTCCTTGCATGCCTTTCACCCTCCTGCATGTTTAGGCCCCGATCACTCAAAATCTTTTTCATTCCATCTTTGCACCTCCAATTTGTTCTCCCACTTCTCCTCGTTCCCTCCACCTCTGACACATATATCCTCTTCGTCAATCTTTCCCCACTCATTCTCTCCATGTGACCAAACCATTTCAAAACACCCTCTTTTGCTCTCCCAACCACACTCTTTTTATTACCACACATCTCTCTTACCCTTTCATTACTTACTCGATCAAACCATCTCACACCACATATTGTCCTTAAACATCTCATTTCCAGCACATCCACCCTCCTCCGCACAACTCTATCTATAGCCCACGCCTCAAAACCATATAACATTTTTGGAACCACTATTCCTTCAAAGATACCCTTTTTTGCTTTCCAAGATAACGTTCTCGACTTCCACACATTTTTCAACGCTCCCAGAACTTTCGCCTCTTCCCCCACTCTATGATTCACTTCCGCTTCCATGCTTCCATCTGCTGCCAAATCAACCCCCAGATATCTAAAACACTTTACTTCCTCCAGTTTTTCTCCATTCAAACTTACCTCCCAATTGACTTGTCCCTCCACCCTACTGTACCTAATAACCTTGATCTTATTCACATTTACTCTCAACTTTCTTCTTTCACATACTTTACCAAACTCAGTCACCAGCTTCTGCAGTCTCTCACACGAATCAGCCACCAGCGCTGTATCATCAGCGAACAACAACTGACTCACTTCCCAAGCTCTCTCATCCACAACAGACTGCATATTTGCCCCTCTTTCCAAAACTCTTGCATTCACCTCCCTAAGAACCCCACCCATAAAAAAATAAAACAACCATGGAGACATGACGCACCCCTGCCGCAAACCAACATTCGCTGAGAACCAATCGCTTTCCTCCTACGCGCACACATGTTTTCATCCTCGATAAAAACTTTTCACTGCTTCTAACAACTTACCTCCCACACCATATATTCTTAATACCTTCCATAGAGCATCTCTATCAACTCTATCATATGCCTTCTCCAGATCCATAAATGCTACATACAAATCCATTTGCTTTTCTAAGTATTTCTCACATGCATTTTTCAAAGCAAACACCTGATCCACACATCCTCTACCACTTCTAAAACCACACTGCTCTTCCCCAATCTGATGCTCTGTACATGCCTTCACCCTCTCAATCAATACCCTCCCATATAATTTCCCAGGTATACTTAACAAACTTATACCTCTGTAATTTGAGTACACCCTCTTATCCCCTTTGCCTTTGTACAATGGCACTATGCAAGCATTCCGCCAGTCCCCAGGAACCTCACCATGAGTCATACATACATTAAATAACCTTACCAACCAGTCAACAATACAGTCATCCCTTTTTTAATCAATTTCACTGCAATACCATCCAAACCCGCTGCCTTGCCGGCTTTCATCTTCGGGAAAGCTTTTACTACCTCTTCTTTGTTTACCAAATCATTTTCCCTAACCCTCTCACTTTGCACACCACCTCAACCAAAACACCCTACATCTCCCACTCTATCTATATATATATATATATATATATATATATATATATATATATATATATATATATATATATATATATATATATATATATATACATATATATATATATATACATATATATATATATATATATATATATATGTATATATATATATATATATATATATATATATATATATATATATATATATATATATATATATATATATATATATATATATATATATATATATATATTGCTATGAGTGCACGGGGAAAATGAAACACGAAAAGTTCCCAAGTGCACTTTCGTGTAATAATCACATCGTCAGGGGAGACACAAGAGAGGAATATAACAGTCATTTGATATACATCGAAGAGACGAAGCTAGGACGCCATTTGGTAAACATGTGATTGGACAATCACATCATCAGGGGAGACACAAGAAAGAAATATGTCAGTTGATATACAACGAAGAGACGTAGCTAGGACGCTATTTGGTAAACATGCGATTGTCCAAGACAGAAAACGAGCGTATCATGCACTTATCATCTTACAAATTTTATCAATAATGAATTTATCCAATTTTTTCAAACCATCACTAATATCAACATTAGGATTCTTTATGTATCTAATGATAGAAGATTCAATGATATTTCTCGTGGTAACAGAGTTAGAGTTAATAAATGAGATGACATTACTCCAGTCAAAATAATGATCATAGTTTTTAACGTGATTAAACAAGGCATTTAATTCTTGTCCCGTTCTTATACTATATTCATGTTGCTCAATATTAGTGATAGTTTATACAAACTAGATGAATTTATTGTTGATAACATTTGTAAAATTATAAGTTTATGATACGCTCGTTGTCTGTCTTAGACTATCGCATGTTTACCAAATGCCGTCCTAGCAACGTCTCTTCGTTGTATATCAACTGACTGTTATAGTTCTCTCTTGTGTCTCCCATAATGATGTGATTATTACATGAAAGTGCACTTGGGAACTTATCTTGTTTCATTTTCCCCGTGGACTCATAGGAATATACTTCATCACGATCAAAACTGTGATCCATTCCAATGTATATGTATATATATATATATATATATATATATATATATATATATATCCATGGGGATAGGGGAGAAAGAATACTTCCCACGCATTCCTCACGTGTCGTAGAAGGCGACTAAAGGGGACGGGAGCGGGGCGCCAGAAACCCTCCCCTCCTTGTACTTTAACTTTCTAAAAGGGGAAACAGAAGAAGGAGTCACTCGGGGAGTGCTCATCCTCCTCGAAGGCTCAGATTGGGGTGTCTAAATGTGTGTGGATGTAACCAAAATGAGAAAAAAGGAGAGATAGGTAGTATGTTTCAGGAAAGGAACCTGGATGTTTTGGCTCTGAGTGAAACGAAGCTTAAGGGTAAAGGGGAAGAGTGGTTTGGGAATGTCTTGGTAGTAAAATCAGGGGTTAGTGAGACGACAAGAGCAAGGGAAGGAGTAGCACTACTCCTGAAACAGGACTGGTGATTGGAAATACCTGGTTTAAAAAGCAAGATATACATAAGTATACGTATGTAAGTAGGAGAGATGGCAAGAGGGCGTTATTTGATTACGTGTTAATTGATAGGAGCGCGAAAGAGAGACTTTTGGATGTTAATGTGCTGAGAGGTGCGACTAGAGGGTTGTCTGATCATTATCTTGTGGAGGCGAAGGTGAAGATTTGTAGGTGTTTTCAGAAAAGAAGAGAGAATGTTGGGGTGAAGAGAGTGGTGAGAGTAAGTGAGCTTGGGAAGGAGACTTGTGTGAGGAAGTACCAGGAGAGACTGAGTATAGAATGGAAAAAGGTGAGAACAAAGGAGGTAAGGGGAATAGGGGAGGAATGGGATGTATTTAGGGAAGCAGTGATGGCTTGCGCAAAAGATGCTTGTGGCATGAGAAGCGTAGGAGGTGGGTTAATTAGAAAAGGTAGTGAGTGGTGGGACGAAGAAGTAAGATTATTAGTGAAAGAGAAAACAGACGCATTTGGACGATTTTTGCAGGGAAAAATGCAAATGAGTGGGAGATATATAAAAGAAAGAGGCAGGAGGTCAAGAGAAAGGTGCAAGAGGTGAAAAAGAGGGCAAATGAGAGTTGGGGTGAGAGAGTATCATTAAATTTTAGGGAAAATAAAAAGATGTTTTGGAAGGAGGTAAATAAAGTGTGTAAGACAAGGGAGCAAATGGGAACTTCAGTGAAGGGGGCTAATGGGAGGTGATAACAAGTAGTGGTGATGTGAGAAGGAGATGGAGTGAGTATTTTGAAGGTTTGTTGAATGTGTTTGATGATAGAGTGGCAGATATAGGGTGTTTTGGTCGAGCTGGTGTGCAAAGTGAGAGGGTTATGGAAAATGATTTGGTAAACAGAGAAGAGGTAGTAAAAGTTTGCGGAAGATGAAAGCCGGCAAGGCAGCAGGTTTGGATGGTATTGCAGTGGGATTTATCAAAAAAGGGGGTGACTGTATTGTTGATTGATTGGTAAGGTTATTTAATGTATGTATGATTCATGATGAGGTGCCTGAGGATTGGCGGAATGCTTGCATAGTGCCATTGTACAAAGGCAAAGGGGGTAAGAGTGAATGCTCAAATTACAGAGGTATAAGTTTGTTGAGTATTCCTGGTAAACTATATGGGAGGGTATTGATTGAGAGGGTGAAGCATCAGATTGGGGAAGAGCAGTGTGGTTTCAGAAGTGGTAGAGGATGTGTGGATCAGGTGTTTGCTTTGAAGAATGTATGTGAGAAATACTTAAAAAAGCAAATGGATTTGTAAGTAGCATTTATGGATCTGGCGAAGGCATATGATAGAGTTGATAGAGAAGCTCTATGGAATGCATTAAGAATATATGGTGTGGGAGGCAAGTTGTTAGAAGCAGTGAAAAGTTTTTATCGAGGATGTCAGGCATGTGTGCGTGTAAGAAGAGACGAAAGTGATTAGTTCTCAGTGAATGTAGGTTTGCGACAGGGGTGTGTGATGTCTCCATAGTTGTTTAATTTGTTTATGGATGGGGTTGTTAGGGAGGTAAATGGAAATAGGGGCAAGTATGCAGTCTGTTGTGGATGAGAGGGCTTGAGTAGTGAGTCAGTTGTTGTTCGCTGATGATACAGCGCTGGTGGCTGATTCATGTGAGAAACTGCAGAAGCTGGTGACTGAGTTTGGTAAAGTGTGTGAAAGAAGAAAGTTGAGAGTGAATGTGAATAAGAGCAAGGTTATTAGGTACAGTAAGGTTGAGGTTCAAGTCAATTGGGAGGTAAGTTTGAACGGAGAAAAACTGGAGGAAGTAAAGTGTTTTATATATCTTTGAGTGGATCTGGAAGCGGATGGAACCATGGAAGCGGAAGTGAATCATAGGGTGGGGGAGGGGGCGAAAATTTTGGGAGCCTTATAGAATGTTTGGAAGTCGAGAACATTATCTCGGAAAGCAAAAATGGGTATGTTTGAAGGAATAGTGGCTCCAACAATGTTGTGTGGCTGCGAGACGTGGGCTATGGATAGAGTTGTGCGTAGGAGGGTGGATGTGCTGGACATGAGATGTTTGAGGACAATATGTGGTGTGAGGTGGTTTGATCGAGTAAGTAATGTAAGGGTAAGAGAGATGTGTGGAAATAAAAAGAGTGTGGTTGAGAGAGCAGAAGAGGGTGTTTTGAAATGGTTTGGTCACATGGAGAGAATGAGTGAGGAAAGATTGACCAAGCGGATATATGTGTCAGAGGTGGAGGGAACGAGGAGAAGTGGGAGACCAAATTGGAGGTGGAAAGATGGAGTGAAAAAGATTTTGAGTGATCGGGGCCTGAACATGCAGGAGGGTGAAAGGCGTGCAAGGAATAGAGTGAATTGGATCGATGTGGTATACCGGGGTCGACGTGCTGTCAATGGATTGAACCAGGGCATGTGAAGCGTCTGGGGTAAACCATGGAAAGTTGTGTGGGGCCTGGATGTGGGAAGGGAGCTGTGGTTTCGGTGCATTATTACATGACAGCTAGAGACTGAGTGAGAACGAATGGGGCCTTTATTGTCTTTTCCTAGCGCTACCTCGCACACATGAGGGGGGAGGGGGGATGTTATTCCATGTGTAGCGAGGTGGCGATGGGAATGAATAAAGGCAGACAGTATGAATTATGTACATGTGTATATATGTAAATGTCTGTGTGTGTGTATATATGTGTACATTGAGATGTATAGGTATGTATATTTGCGTGTGTGGACGTGTATGTATATACATGTGTATATGGTGGTTTGGGCCATTCTTTCGTCTGTTTCCTTGCGCTACCTCGCTAACGCGGGAGACAGCGGCAAAAAAGAAATTATTATCATTATACTTAAAGGCCATTTCCCGCGTCAGCGAGGTAGCGCAAGAAAACAAACGAAGAATGGCCCAAACACTCATATACACATATCTATCTATCTATCTATATATATACATATATATATATATATATATATATACATATATATATATATATATATATATATATATATATATATATATATATATATATATATATATATATATATATATATATGTATATATATATATTTCTTTCTTTCTTTCATACTATTCGCCATTTCCCGCGTCAGCGAGGTAGCGTTAAGATCAGAGGACTGGGCCTTTGAGGGAATATCCTCACCTGGCCCCCTTCTCTGTTCCTTCTTTTGGAAAAAAAAAAAAAAAAAAAAAAAAAAAAAAGAGGGGAGGATTTCCAGCCCCCCGCTCCCTCCCCTTTTAGTCGCCTTCTACGACACGCAGGGAATACGTGGGAAGTATTCTTTCTCCCCTAACCCCAGGGATAGAAAAAAAAAAATTAGGACATATAAATTAAGCAAATGGATAATCTGCACAACTAAGTAGTACTAAGTGTATATATTTAGAAATCAGGGATCCCTCTATTCACATGGACTCAGCAAACTTCTCTTAAACAATGAACAAAGCACCCGTAGCCCCCAAGTCAAGCCAGCACCACCCATAAACCCACACACAAGTCTCCTGAAGATAACACGGGAGCTGCCTCTCCTGCAGGAGTCCATTTCTTTCAAGATCATGAATCGTTTTTATCGTATAACCCAGGGACTCCATTCTTGGGGCTCCTGCAGCTTCAAGGTTGTGCTGTAGTCATTAGCAGGGAAATGAAGGACTCCTGTTGGGTGAGATGTTCTTCAATAAGATTGTACTCCTTTTCTTCCACTGACAACAGGATAACCTTACCAAAGGTGACCTTTCATTTGTGTCGCAACCACGGGCTGGTGGAGTCCAACAATGTCTCTTCCGATGACATAAGAGTAATTCTCTGATGGTGAAACCAAATGACGAGATGACCATTCCCATGTAGAGAAGAATCACACGACTGAGGTAGGTACTAACACAGCAGGAATGTCCTTGTCTTAATAGCCATACAAAATTCTGTAGATGGTCCGATGGGATAATACTATTATAATGTCAATTGGGAGAACAATGACTTGCAAATGAGAGAGGTTATGCCTGCATTATGGTTCTTGTGGATGTAGACATTGTTCTTAATCCAAGAATTTTCTTCTTTCTTAATAATTTTCCCCATATAATATATCAAAAAAAAATGGACAGAATAAAAGATAAATATATCCAAATGATCTAATGGTCAATTAAGCAAACCGAAGTTCTATGGTTACGAGTCTTCTGGGGACAAAGACAGTTGGAGGTAAAAGGGAAAGACGTACAATATAAAAGAGCAGGTTAAAGTCAATGACTAAGTTGTTAAGGTCTCAGGATTTGTAACCAGAAGTTATCACATGAATGATCAAGAAACGAGATGCTGGATATGTGTAACATTTTGAAGGAGTTCCTCTATATTGTCAGAAAGATTTATGTATCTATTAAGGTTACCTGTTAAGATAATTTACATTGCCAGGTAATATCTCCATGACCTCTTCCATTAGCATAAGCCATTCTTTTCCAAAGTGTATATATATATATATATATATATATATATATATATATATATATATATATATATATATATATATATATATATATATATATATATATATATATATATATATATATATATATTATCCCTGGGGATAGGGGATTAAGAATACTTCCCACGTATTCCCTGCGTGTCGTAGAAGGCGACTAAAAGGGGAGGGAGCGGGGGGCTGGAAATCCTCCCCTCTCGTTTTTTTGTTTAATTTTCCAAAAGAAGGAACAGAGAATTGGGCCAGGTGAGGGTATTCCCTCAAAGGCCCAGTCCTCTGTTCTTAATGCTACCTCGCTAACGCGGGAAATGGCGAATAGTTTAAAAGAAAAAAGATATATATATATATATATATATATATATATATATATATATATATATATATATATATATATATATATATATATATATATATATGTATGTATAAACGCCCATAAACGCACATATACATATATATATACATTTCGACGTATACGCACATATATATTCACAGACATATACAAATATACACATGTACATATTCATATTCGCTGACTTCATCCACTCTCGTCGCCACCCCGCCAAACAGGAAATAGCACCCCCACCCCCCTTTTCTAGCGAGATAGCGCAAGGAAAAGACAAAAAGGCCACATTCGTTCACACATCCCCTACAAACTTGTCCTTAAACCCTGATAAACTCAATAACCTTGCTTTTATTCACGTTTACATTCAACTTTCCCTATCCGCACACTCTTCCAATTCCAGTCACCAGCTTTTGCAGTTTCTCACTCGAATTTGCAGCCATCACTGTATCAACAGTGAACAACAACTGACTCACTTCTCAGGCCTTCTCATCCCTCAATGACTATATACTCGCCCCTCTCTCTCTAAGACTCTTGCATTTACCTCCATCATCATCCCGGCCATAAACAACTCAAACAACCATGGTGATATACCCCTGCTGCAGACCAACCTTCCCTTGGAACCAATCACTCTCCTCTCTTCCTACTAGTGCACATACCTTACACCCTTGATATGAGCTTATCACTGCTTCTGCCAGCTTTCCAACCACACCGTATATTCTTACAACATTTCACAAGTCATCTCCTTCAACTCTATCATATGCGTTTTCTAGATCATAAATGCCATATACAAATCCATCTGTTTTTCTAAGTATTTCTCACATACATTCTTTAAAGCAAACACTTGATCCACACATCCTCTACCATTTCTGAAACCACACTTTTCCTCTCCCAGTCAGATGCTCTGTACATGCGTTCACCCTCTCTATCAATACCCTCCCATAGGCCTTAGCAGGTACACAAAAACTACTACCTCTGTAGTTTGAACACTCATCTTTGTCCCCATTGCATTTATACAATGGCACAATACATACATTTAACCAATCTTCATGCACCTCACTGTGATTCATACATTCACTGAACATCCATATGTTAACGATCCTGCAAAAAAAAAAAAAAAAAAAAAATCACCTCATTCTAGGCAAAGAGGTTTGTCCACGAGCTTACAACCATTATCACAAGTGAAATCAAACGAATCAAGAAATTCTTATGTACGATGTTTCTGACTCTCTATGACGTTGTGGACTGGGTATCAGCCATTACTGTTGCTTGAGAGGGGGAAGGGGTCTCTTGGTTGAGAAAGGCTGGACACCTCTGCTCCAGACTGTGAGCAGTTTGATGAACGATGTAGGAATATGACAACCAGAGAACATATTATTGTAACGTGAAATCAGATAAGAAACTTCAAAAAGAAAAGATGTATAGGAGTAATTCTATAGTGTAAGAGTGATGAGTAAATGGAATATACTAGAATTGGATGTAGTATATGTAGACAGCATGCAGAAGTTTTAATGGTTATACTTAGTAGAGAATGAACATGACATGGAGCCCCAAGAGTGTAAAGTCCCTTTCCCGTACAGTGCAAGTAGGTGATTACACACACACAAACACACACACACACACAACACACACACACACACACCACAAACACACGACAACATACCCAACGATGGATAATTTAAACAGTTCTTTAAGCCTATTATTCTGCTTACTGAAACTGAAAAAGCTGCCTTTTTCAACTGAATCATATTGAAACGTCCCTTGTCGCAAACATTTTGATCGATAATCTCAGTGAAGCGCAAAAATTATTTTGTTGCTGAAAAATAAGTATACAAAGCATCGCATTAATCATCTTTCAACAATAATGCATCAGTGTAGCCTGCTTGAAGCTTGGGGAACTGTCGCACAAGAGGAGATATCTGGAATCCTAGGGAGCCTGATCTGTCATGAGAACAAGAATCATACAATACACCGATGATTATCTCGGTCTGCCTGGTGAGGTTCGCTTCACGTCCTCAAGTTGAGAGAAGCGGCAGCTGTGGTACACCACCGAAGTGTGCTGAAGGAGGGTTGTGTTGGCCTCATACTGCAGGAGACGGGCAGGGAGGCAAATAAGTCAAGGTATGAAGCAAAAACATCTTCCCTTTGCCTATGACAGATTCATCTCTGTATAATACTTTCGTTTCTTTAGTAGTTTCGTTGCTGCAACATAACCTGATAATCCTTCAAGCCTGGGACTGTATGTTGAATAAATACTAATATCATATCAGCCAGAGAAGTTTTTATGGAAAATAACAATTCAGTTGTCTCTGCTTAGAGAACATGTAAGTCTTGACGGTTTGAATGTCCTGACACCTATACGGCCAAACTTTAGTCTCCATTCAGAAGGTTTAGTAAAATGATTTAGTAAAATCATTTTTCGTGAATGAACAGCTGCAGACATTACATTTTTTCCAAGAGATCTGATGAATGTAGACGTCCTGGTGAGTAATGGTTATGATGGCTGCACTGAACATACCCCTCCTCTTGCTCCCTTGATCACACTGTCTTCATACACTGTACAGAGTGACTTAAGCTCGAAGCTTATTGCTAAGTGAGATACTTAGATGGATCTGACAGCTGGACATCCAGAGTATGATCAGGAGGCCCCCAAGACACTTTACATACCTACAACTTGACAGAGAATGACGTGGGGTCAGGGCTATTCATTCACATGTCAAGGGTTTGTGTAGTAAATACAAGATTATAAGTAATGATATTATCTGCTAGATGTTTAGAGGTCAGGAGTCATTCTAAGGAAAAATCAACTTGTAAATTCCTCCTAGAGTTGAAGGAATTCTTCTGTGAAGCTTTTTATGGATATCATAATCAATAGTCTTAAATAAAAGAAGATGGTGGTGTTACGAGGTCAAGGGTCACACTGAGGTCGCTGGTCAAGGCCAGATTTCAATGTTCTACCAGTGTACAGTTAGCATACAAGCGGATTAACAAGAGAGACACCTCACTAAATGCACAGGTTTCTTGAGACGATTACTAAAGGAGACTAATAATGGACAAATTACAACGCCATCCATGAGTAAAAGAAATCGAAAAAATAAATCATTTCGTAATGATCGACAATGTGTCTTTCTGTGGCACTGGAACGTATGTTTATGCACGACTTACCCTTCTTCTTCTCCGGCCAGTCTTCCCATGCGATACGCTCGTCGGTGTAAGGTATGTCCCCATACTCGAAGATCCAGCGGATGATCTCCGCACGGCCTTTGAAGTTGAAGTAGATGAGCGTGTATTCTGGCATGGTGGTGGCGAGGGAGACCGAGGTTCTGTAGGAGACCCAGAGATCAGAAAGTTCTCAATGTGAGGCAGACACTGAGACCTGGTGTTTCAAAGGAAGGAAATGGATGTCATTAATTATAGTGGTGATGTTCAGGCCAAGTTATGGAGGTTTTGGGTAGAGTTTCTCTGACAAGTGTGAGGATCAGGGTGTTGGAGTTTCCCTTCTTGAAATCATGATGTTAGGGGCTCAATCTACAGTTGCGGAAATCAGAATGTTGGGACCCTTCTACAGTTGTTGAAGTTAGATGATAAGGGCTCATCTACCATTGCACAAGTCAGGATGTTAGAGGCTTCTTTACAGGCGTAGAAACTGTGGTGTTTGGGTTTGTAATAGTTACAGATTTCAGAATACCTGAGGCTGCCTGTTAGATTTAGAGACAGTAATGCTAGGAGTTCCTAACAGATGTAGATGTTAGGATGTTGAGAGTTTTCGACTGGAGTAAAAGTCAGGATGTTGAGGGTCTCCCACAGTTACGGAAATTAGAAATTTTGTGTGTCTGAGAAACGAGGTCAGATTTAGAAGGATTTCTATGTGGAAACAAAGTTAAGGTCGTAAATTCTTTATGAAAAACAGCTCTTTAAGGTTCATCCTAATTATATTCTTACCATGTTAAACATAGATCTTTTACATAAGTTTCTTAAAAAAAGAGCATAAAAGTTTATATATTTTACTCCTGTCGCTAATCTATATCTCTAATTGATACTACACATCACACTAGAGATCATATTAGATAGAATATCAATTATGATATTTAGTACTTAGGCACAAATAATGTAAGTCGTGAACTTGAAACGAAATATCTATCAAATTCATTCTTATACGTATTTGTAGTTCTGTTTTCAATTACTTTTATTGGCAAATCGTTCCATATGTTAACATTCCTGTTGAAGAAAAAGCACTTCGCCTCATTCGAGGTAAAACGTTTGCCCAAGCGTTTGTATCCATCAACGCGAGTGAAATCAGATGAATCAAGTCTTAAGTAACTTGAGAGATCAAGATCACCTCTTAGCCTTCTCTTTAAGTGAAATAGATTCAAGTTTTCGATTTTCTCTCGTAGGATTTAAATCTCAAACCGGAAATCATCTTATCAGCTTGAGTCAACACTCTCTCCATTCAGTCTGTTTCCCTTATAATGTAAGGTGACCAAAACTGAACACAATATTCAAGATGTGAACAAACCAATGAACTGTAAAGAGTGCGGATGATTTCTCTGTACTTAAATTCCAAGGCCCGACAAATGAATCCAATGAATTTGCTCGCTCTTTTTAGTACTTCTTTGCACTGCTTACTTGATTTTAGGTCACTGAAGATTTTTACGCCCGTCTTTTTCCTCGTTTACCTTTCTCATTGCAGCAGGACTCTTACTGTAGCTCGCCTTTCCACTTATGTTCCCGATATGTAAAACTTTGCATTTATCGGTGTTAAGATGCATTTGCCGCCTACGAGACCTTTGTAATAGTTTGCCTCTATCAGTTTGAAGCTGTAGACGTTAAAATAGGTGGAGAGAAGAGCGATAGTTCCCAGTGAAGGTCGGTCTGCGGCAGGTTTGTGTGATGTCACCATGGTTGTTTAATTTGTTTATGGATGGGGTGGTTAGGGAGGTAAATGCAAGAGTTTTGGAGTTAGAGGCAGTATACTATCTGTAGGGGATGAGGGGGACTGGGAAGTGAGTCCGTTGTTGTTCGACGATGATACAGCACTGGTGGCTGATTCGAGTGAGAAACTGCTGAGGTTGGGGACTGAGTTAGGATGAGTGTGTGAAAAAGAAAGTTGAGTGTGAATGTGAATAAAAGCAAGGTTATTAGGTTCAACACGGTTGAGGGACAAGTTAGTTAGCATGTAAGTATGAATGGAGAAACACTGGAGGAAGTGAAGTGTTTCAGATATTTGTGAGTGGACATGGCAGCGAATAGAACCATGGAAGTGGAAGTGAGTCATAAGGTGGGGGAGGGGACGAAGGTTCTGGGAGTGATGAAGAATGTGTGGAATTTCATAGATACTCAGATCACACAAACCCAAAGGCCAAGTGAGGTAGTCTGGCCTTATCGCTAAAAAAAAAAAGAAGACCCATTGTAAGTAGTAGAAGAAAAGAATGGCAAAGCAAGGCTCTCTCCCCATCCTCCACTCTCTCCGGCACACGCCGACAAAAAAAAACAGGTATAAAAGAATAGCTTGCAGGATCAATAAGCCTGAAGGAAATTTTTATATAAAAGTCATAAGGTAGAATGAACATGAATATGTCATGCATTCCATCACCAACGACTTGCATCCCTTCAATTTTTCATACAAAGACAATACTAAGGATAAACTTGAGCCCCGGCCTCTCGACTTACCATATTCATATCATTCCTGATGTTGAAGAATAATACAGTAATTCTTGATTACTCTCTCAAAGCAGATGACATAGGTTAATCAACGTATATGTTATTGCAGCATGGCCAGGGAGAGATTAGTGGCTGAGAAGGTAGCATGATATACTACTGCTTTATGATGACTGATTAAATGAATTATTCACTATCGGAGAATGACAAGTGATGATCTAGCCTAATTTTAGAAATATTAACGGTGTTGCTCTGAACAACATTTTCTGGAAGCTTATTCCATGCATCAGTAATGTTGCTGGTAAGAAAAGATAAATCGTAAAGTACAGATTAACTCGGTGACCTCTATGTTTTAATCCATTTCCTCTCGTCGATAATGCTGGCGCTACTGTAAAGAAACGTTCAATATCGACGTTGCTGAATCCTTGCAGTATCTTGAAATATTCTACTAATTTGCCCCGGAGGCGCTTCTTGCTTAGGTAGAACATGCTTAATGCTCTTGGTCAATAAAGAAAAGAGACTAATCCCTTCACACAGAAACCTTATGAGGAAAGACTCAGACATAGAATTATTCTCCGTAGACAAAGACAGACTCCGAGGTGACCTGACAGAAGTGTTCAATTTCATCACCTTAGGCAGAGACTCATTGACCTGAAATAATGATACGAAGTTAAAAGAAGGAGATACAGAAAAACTGTACACAAAAGATATCTAGCTTGTAGAGTGCTAGAACACTAGAATGAACTACCTCACAAAATAGTGAAAGCAGAGCTAAGTTATCTTGCATTCTCGTTAAACCTTTGTTTCTTTAGAATTCATCCATAGAACAGATGTCATGAAACTGACGGTGAACTTTTTCCATTCCACGCTTTCCTACAAAATTTCCATGGCAGTATTTTACCACAATACAGCATAATATTTTTTCTTTTTCACATCTTTTTCCGAATAGCAGTTGGGCAGAGGAAAAGGCGGGAGGGGAGGTGCCTTTAATTTGCTGTCCTGTTTACCACTAGAAATAGGTTTATACTTTTTTACAGATAACCTCATCATAGACTGTCAGGTCCGCCTTTTTCTGCCCTGACTATATTCTCCTTCTTATCCCGCTCCCTAGACACTACCTCCTTCCTCACTACCATCATCCCTCCCTCCCTGGCTGCCACAGTCTAAACAGCGTAACGCTATTATTCAATGGTTTGACCACTCACCCTTGTTATTTTCCTGTTCATATTTTTCATATTGTCGGCAACATCTTCCCTCGTAACCTGTATAATGATGTAGTATAACATTCCGGAATATTTATCACCCCAGCAGCCAGCAATTTCAATCTTGCTAAGGAAATAGATGAATTATTGGCAAAGTTAATGTGGGTAGTCATCGTGTGTATGGCAACTTCCTCGGCGTGTCAACTGAGGACGGACCTACAGACGAACAGACAAGAAAACCTTATAATAGCATAGATCTCCTAATCTTCCCATCTGAGTATTAATTGGTTTGTGTGTCATTCTGTTTGATACATTAATGACTAGTAAGTTTGGCGATATTGTTTGACGTTTGTGTGGCATAAGTTAGTGCATCATTTTCATCTAACTTGGTGTTTACACAATTTGTTACTCCACCTTGTATAGTTTTATCTCTATTTGCTCTGAAGGTCACATAGCCAAGGAATTCTGCTTCATTCTTAATTCGGTCTTTTACCCGTGTTTCTGTCACACTGACAAATCAGATGTTATTTTCGCTTGTATAATCATCAGTATGATTATATTTTGAGTCTGAAGTCCCTGTTTACTACTCTATATTACTATATAATGTTTTGATAATCTAATTTATCTAATGTTTTTCCTATGTCTTCTTCATTTTCACAATTTTCTTGTCTCTCTTTGATTTTCATGTTAAGTTTTGATAAACTTTTTGCCAATGCCATGAGCACTTCTGCTAAGTGGCTTGAATTCAGGGTATTAACGAATCCTAGTCTTTCATTCAATCTATTTCATGTATTTCTCTCATCACACCGTCTCTATTTGTCCCCTCTTCTCTCTGGTACCAGTTCTGGGTACTCTAATCTCCCTTTGCCGTCTGTGATCTGTTATCATCTTTAATGCAGTGTCTTTACCTCCATCTATGTAAACATTCTTGGTCACTATACCTTCCATGTTGTTCCACATTCTTCCACTCTTGATCATGTGATATTTTATATCTCGTAGATATGAGATCCTTGTCTAGCCCTGTCATCCCTTGGAGTGTAAGATCTGCATCTGTTGCCTCATTCATATTCACCGGATCTACCAAGACTCCCGGGTTAATGAGCCGACAGTTAGCTTTCCTATATCCTTCTGGGCGTATTGATCGTGACAGAACATTATGGTGCAGAACACTGGATTATTCATACATCCACGTCTTCTCCTCAGAAATTGACTGCAAGCATTTCTTTTTTTTTACACTTCCACCACATCAGTTACTGCTACATCTTCTCGGCTAAATTAGTCATCGAACACGCTTCCTTCTCCTAGTACCGCCTGCCTTGCCATCGTCCTTTAGTTTCAAGTTTTACGTTGATTTATGTTCACTTAGAATTCTCTCTAAGTCATCAGCATCTTCTTTCCTGCAAATCTTGGGCGATCATTGTTATCACTGACGGCTACTTCTCCATGGTCGCTATCCTCATCACTACATATGTTATTTACTGAAGTATTTTTCTGTCTCTCTATATGTATATTTCTGTCTTCAGATCTTTGTGGAAAAAGATTAAGACTCTTTTTGTGTCATACTTATCAAATTTTAGACAACCATGCTTCCTTAACTCATATCTTTCCCATCTCGTTGTGGTTTGTGAGTTATGATGTTCTCCGTACCGCTTGCCACGGCGCTTAAATCTACCGTGGGTTGTGAGTTGTGATTTTCCCTCTGCCACTTTCTAAAGCACTTACTGTACATATATTGTGCGTTGTGAGTTGTGTTGTTCTCTACCACTTGACACATTACTTACATCTGTTGTGGGTTGCGAGTTGTGGTGTTCGTTCGCCCTACCACTTGCGACACATCTGTTGTGGGTTATAAGTCGTGGTGTCTGTTCTACCACTTGCTACAACACTTACATATATCAGCTAAGCATTTTCTAATTTTCTGAATAGATAATTTACACAATTTTCTCAAATTGTCTTACACCTTTTGGGCGCGCATGTTTACTGTCAGTATAATTGACTGTGTTATGCTACTGCAGAACCAGAGAGAGAGAGAGAGAGAGAGAGAGAGAGAGAGAGAGAGAGAGAGAGAGAGAGAGAGAGAGAGAGAGAGAGAGAGAGAACAGTACAGACAACAGGTAGAGGGGAGGGAAGGGAGGGGGGTCGGGGATGAAGCAGTAGGGAGAGGTAGGAAACCACTTAGTGTGAAGGTGACCGTCCAGCTGATGTGGCGGACACTGTTACCACTGCCCCTCACCCACACCACCATCACCACCACCATCCCTACACTACACGTATTACTACTACCACCACCACCATCATCAACCACCCTACACTACACGTACTACTACCACCACCACCATCCACCACCTCCACCAACCACCCTACTCTGCACGTATTACTACCACCACCACCATCACCACCTACCCTCCGCTACCACCACTACCACTACCAATACCACCATCACCTTTCCTCCATCACCACCACCACCATCATCACCACCACCACCATCATCACCACCACCTTCACCATGAATCCATCCACTACACCATCATTGCCACTAAGACCATCCATCCACCCATCTATCCACCACCACCAGGGGTGGAGTCCCTGTGGCTTAGTATGACCAACACTGGGAACCTCGCCAGGTCTGGACACCTGATGTGTTGACACAGTAATGAGTTCTTCTCTGAGTCGGTCAGTGGTGATGCCTGGCCCTTCACGGTTCCTGGACTGATTTGTCTGAATAATTGATTACTCGAGGGATCTCGAGCGAGCTCCGTGGTGTCTGTCCTCGACTATTTCCTGGAACAATGATTCCCAGACTTGAGTCCTCGGCAAAGAATGTTCAGGGGTATCCAGGTGGACTACGAAATGCTTGAAGAGTTTCCATCAAATTGAAGAAATCTGATATCAAATTTTGCTTTGTATTTTGACATAACTATTTCCGCTTCAAGTCCCGTGGTAGTACAGCGGTTATGCCAATGTTATATTCCGGGGCGTCAAATAGATGGAAACATCAGTCACGAATCAGCTAGCATAACAAACATTTTGTGTGTTGCTATCTGTTGGTAGGAAACGGAACTATGCAGTTGTCGTGTTTCCACCAAATTCCTTAAGCCTTCGGGAGAGAAACCAACTCCCAGACTGGTGACAGAAAGGAAATAGTAACCAACAGGGAACACGGTAATAACTAGCTACCTCGTACCCTGGTGTTGGTTGTATACGTCAACACAGAGTACAAAATAGAGTATGGTGACCGTGCAACCAGTTATGCAAGTGCCTTTGTACTGCAAGAAGCATGTGCACGAACCATAGTCAAATCTAGTACTGAAGTAATAAGGTTGTTGTGGAAGAATTATAAGGTAAGCAGTTCTAGGTTGTGACCGCAAGGCAAAAGGTGAACACAAAGCTTACGTAAACATGTAAATATATGACTATCTTATCTTACATTTATACAGTAGAATGAATCACTTAGCCTAACCTTAGCCTACCTAGAATACCATCCCTTAAATACACAGTCACATGGAGTCCCTCACAAAACTTCCCATGAGGACCGGTGGAGGAGCTGGACGGCCATGATCAGCCAACTGCAAGACCAAAGCGAGAGAGCGATGTTTGATTGATTGGTTGGGCTTCAGGCCTATCAACTGCCAGGGTCATTAAGGCCGTCAAGTGAGCTACAGCCACCAACCGGAAAATCTTAACACCTTCTTCAGGTGTAAATGATAACTCTAAGACCACATACATTCTCACTATACATGTGGCTCATGAGAGAGCGATAACAAGCCAGACCAGAGTTAACCACAATAACTAATTTCTTGATTAATCAGATAACAGACTTTGAATTATTGAATAACAAAACCTACTCATAAAACGTTATCATATGATGGGATTACAGTGAGGACTATAAAACATCAATCAAAATAGATCGAATTAAGAAGTGCAATGATATTCTTTCTCCGCCTGCCGCCATCTAGCAGAGGGAATGTGACTCTTCTGTTGTTCCCTGGCCAGTGCGCGGGTTTTGAATCAATGTCTGGCCTCAGCCTACTCCATGATACTTAGATATAACTGGAACCACGTTACGTGACAGTAGTCCACATCTCCGAGTTACTCCGGACATTGATATACAAAATAAGCAGCCTGAGTTATCTCAAGAAATGTTAATGTGATGTGTATAAATATTTTGCGCAAATCAAGGGATTAGATATACGAGTCATATCAAAGTTAGTTGTCACCGGAATCAAGAGAAAGATGTTCTGATCCTCATAGGAATCGTTTCAGTTTCCTTCATTATATTAACGGGTTATCGGGGACAAAATCAAGAGGATCCAGGGAGATTTATAAAGACTTATCAGGGAGCAATGTCGTGGTGAAGGTTGGGACCCACTGTCTTAGAATGATGAGAGGCATTTCTAGCTAATACTAGATTGAGGAATAACAGGATTGTGTTGGCCTTAGATGTCCTGGGTCTGCGTACTGAGCTGAAGGAGTGAGTGTGTTCTTCTCCTCCTAGAGGAGCCAATAAGCCGTTCAAACGCCTTCAGGAGAGAGACAAAGGCTTTCATCATCTGTTTCAAACGAAAAAGGAGTTCCCAGTAACCCCAAGACATCAGCCTCCAGTGATTATATCACTAACCTTTATCCACACTGCCCGTCACTACCGCCCAGTAAATGATTGAAAGAGCCCTTCTGACTGACTCTCTTGGACAACCTGCCACCAGCACCATCCACCCATCCAGCCATCTACTACCACTAATACTACCACCACCATCATCATTACCACAATCAACCCCACCACCACCACCACCAGCACTATCACCACTACTACCATCCATCCATCATCTATCCACTACCACTATCACCACCATCGCTACTACCACTAGCACTGTCACCACCGCCATCAACCCATCCAACCATCAACCATCAACATCACCGCCACCACCAGGGTTGGAACCCCGCGACTTAATGTGACCCTACATCATGAACCTCACTAGGCCTGGGCACCGGGCGGACTCACACACTAGAAGCTCTTTCGTGACCAGCTGGCCCTTCTTCGTCGGTGGAGTGGTTTGTCTGGTACATTCCCATAACGGAGGAGATTCGAACCTTTTAAGCTAGCCGAAGGATCACCAGCACGCTCCCTGGTGCCCCTTCCCACCTTCTCGGAAGCGTGAGCTGCCGTTCTGGCTACACAAGGTCTGTGATGCCCGCAGATGTTGTGTGTGGCAACGTGTTCGCCCATCAACTTGGACGTCTCGATAAGTGTAAGTCATCAGCTTGTATTGATCACAACCCTGACCTTCTTCACCCAAACTGCCCGACGCGTCGTTACTACCGCTTGAATAATTTAGTGAGGCCTTCAGACCAACGCTGTTAGATGTCTTCCCAGTATCATTACCACCACCACCACTGATATCACCATCACCACCACCACCACCACCACTGATATCACCATCACCACCACCACCACAACTGATATCACCATCACCATCACCACCACCACTGATATCACCATCACCACCACCACCACCACTGATATCACCATCACCACCACCACCACCACTGATATCACCATCACCACCACCACCACTGATATCACCATCACCACCACCACCACAACTGATATCACCATCACCACCACCACCACAACTGATATCACCATCACGACAACTATCACGACCACCACCACCACCACTAATATCACCATCAGCACAACTACCACCACCACCAACACCACCACTGATATCACCATCACCACAACTACTACCACCACCAACACCACCAACACCACCACTGATGTCACCATCACCACAACTATCACGACCACCACCACCACCACTGATATCATCATCACCACAACTACCACCACCACCAACACCACCAACACCACCACTGATGTCACCATCACCACAACTACCACCATCACCACCACCAACACTGATATCACCATCACCACAACTACCACCACCACCACCACCACTGATATCACTATCACCACAACTACCACCATCATCATCAATGATAACGTCATCACCGTGGTACCACTACCACCACTACCACTGAAAGCACCATCACCACAACTGTCACTCCTACCACTACTACCACTAATAATGATAATAATAATAATAATGATTATAATAATAATAATAACGATAATAATGATAATAATAATGATAATAATGATAATGATAATAATAATAATAATAATAATAATAATAATAATAATAATAATAATAATAATAATAATACTACAATCACCACCAACTTTTTTTCGATGAATTACTTAGGAAAGCAAATCACGGTCCAGCTAACGAAGAAACTAGTAGAAAGGGAACGGTTGGGGGATGTGGAGGGGCATCTGTGGGAGATGGGTCGGTGCGGGTTGGGGGGGGGGGAATCTGAGAGTGAAAGAGATCTATAGAAGAAGGCGTCCAGTTTGACCACTATAAGGGTAGCGGTAGAGGATGGATGAGACCTTGGCGGTAGGGATCATTGGGGATTAGCGGGAGCTTCACTAACAGAGGAATTAGTAAAGAAAAGTCAGGTACATGTCAACTCCCAGGTAAATTTCAGGACCAAGGCTGGTAGGGTCCAGTGCGGGGGGAGGGTCAGAGTAAGGCGACGAACCTAAAACAGATGGAGAACCATCTCTCTCCCACTGCTGCACACGCAGACATTAACAATGATAATACAAACACGCATCATACCGACAGGAAAAGAAAGACGCAAAGTCCGTCCAGATATCACCTACTAGGAAAATAGATTTGATATACACGAATGCATTATCATCGAAACGCAATTAACGTATATCCTACGCAGTTACTGAAAAAACCGAACACTATTGCAATCTCTGGATAAACACTTAATCGCTTAGTTAGCAATACCTGGATACAAACTATTTACGAAAGATCGCTTGTACAGGGTAGGTGGTGGAGTTACGATCTACGTTGATAACAATCTAAGTGCCATTAAGATAAGCAAAGTAGATACACACACTTACGATTCTCTTTTATATTAACATTATCAACAAGTTCAAAAGTAAACTACGTCTCGGCGTTATTTACAGATCTCCTACGCAAAAAAGAAGACAACGAAAAGATGCTATACAATGAAATCAAGACTTTCGTAAACAGTAAAGAGGTTATGATAGCAGGAGACTTCAACAGTCCAGACATAAACTGGAACACGTTAACAAGTGACCGAGAGAGATCGAGACTCACCATCGAAACTGAGTGAAGACACTTTTCTAGAACACTTAATCAAAAGAACAACAAGAGGTAAAAACCGACTTGATCTTGTCCTCACCAGTGACACAAACTTCATCAACTCTTGCGAAATAGGCGAGAGTTTGTCAAACAGCGATCGCAGTTCGATTAGACTAAAGATAAATCTAGATTTTGAAATATATGACAACAGCGAGCAAAATTTGAAAAAATTGGGCACGAAATTCGCAGTACCAATTGGACAAAACTCCACGTTCACACAGTGCAGAAAAAGTGGAATAATTCTAAAACACACTACTAGAGATTGAAAATAACATGTTCCACGAATTACGAAGAGAACTTGCAATATTTTAACACCGTCATGGATGAAGAGGAGAATAGAAGGATCAGTTTGCCAAAAGAAGAAATATAAGAAATTCAGATCGATGGGAACCGTTGAAAATCGCCAGGAATTGATAAAAATCCAAAGAGCATTTAAGAAGGCCATAAGACAGAGTAAAGCGAGGAAGAAAATAGAATTTCCTTGAAAGTTTAGAGTAATCCTACAGAATTCTTCAAACATATACGACTAGAGAAGACATTAGAAGAAGGAATTGGACTATTACGACATGAATATGACATACTAACTACTGACGACAAGGAAATGGTTACTCTACTAAATCATTCTAACTCCGTATTGACAACTGAAGAAACATCTCAAAAACCGCAACCAATGAAAATGTTTCAAGGATCTGATGAAGAAGAGTTGAAGGTCAGAGAAATAAAGAGCTCTGGAGTACTTAAATACCTGGACCAATTAAATCCTAACAAGTCCAACGGCCCAGATAACTTAGTGCCAAGAATTCTAAAGGTCACAAGACAGCTGATATACCCCATATCAAGAATATTCAACAAAACTCTCTCGGAGGGTCAGCTGCCAACTGACTGTAAGCCAGCAAATGTTACTCCTATATATACAAAGAAGACAAAAAGGTGTGCCTTGAACTACCGCCCAATTAGCCTTACGTCAGTGTTAGGTAAAACGATGGATGAAATGATACGAGACAAAATTGTCACGTTTCTAGAAGAACAAAAATTTATTGGACAACCAGCACGGTTTCCGCAATAGAAGATCCTCCCTGACAAATTTGCCTGGAATTTTGTAATGTTGATTATCAGAAACGGGACGAAAAAGTACTGTCTGATGTAGTATATTTAGATTTCCAAAAGGCTTTCGATGAAGTACCTCACAAGAAACTCTTACATAAACTCAAAGCACACAGAATCGGTGAAGAACTCTGCACATGGTTCAGAGACTTACCGGAAGAAGGCAACGTGTGGTATTAAACGGCTAAGCCTCAGATTGGCTAAACGTAACGAGTGGTGTGCCACAGGGGTCGGTCTTAGGCCCCATTCTTTTCATAATATGCTTTAATGACTGAATTCGGTCTCATATCTCAGATCTCCAAATCTGCTGACGATACTAAACTTGGAGGTAGAGCTGTAAATAGGCGGGACCGCGAAATGATTCAAAGATATCGTAACTTACTAGCAGAGTGGTCAGACAGATGGCAAATGAAGTTTAATATAGACAAGTGTAAAGTTACACACTTTGGAGACAAAAATATACGTTACTACTACAAAGTATCGGAAACACTCGAAAGTAAAGGAAGAAAAGGACCTTGTAGTTGTCATTAGCAACAATCTGAAGTACACTAAACAGTGTCAAGCAGCAAGTAAAGATGGTTACCAAATGTTAGGGTTCATAGCCAGGAACATAAATTACAAGACACCAGAAACAATTCTCAAACTTTAAAATATTTTAGTAAGACCACATCTTGAATATACAGTCCAATTTTGGTCTCCAGACTATTGAAAGACGAGGAAAATTTAGAGCAATTACAAAGACTCGCGACAAAATTGATCCCATCCCTTAGAAATCTGGCATACAAAGAGGGTCAAAAACGATTGGATCTCTTCCCTCTTAAAAAAAACCTAGACTTCGCGGCGACTTAATCCAAGTGTTCAAAATTCTGAACCAGTTCGATAACGTAAATCACGAACATCTTTTCGAAATATAAGAAAATACTGTTACCAGGACAAATGGAATGTAACCCAAAACTGAAAGATGTAGTACGGACGTGGAGTAAAAAGCTTCTTTTCCTGTAAGTGTGTTGAGCACTGGGATAAGTTACCGTCAGACATAGTGAATACTAAGACTATGAATACCTTCAAAAGTCGTTTAGACAAATATTTCATAAATTCAGGTATGCTCTGAGAAAAACGCCAGAAATACACTGTACAAACGACAGCAGTAACGGGGACATTAGAAGGCTAATGTACAGCAGCGGGGAGTCGGTGACAGCTTATAAAACTGCTGAGCAGAATTACATTTTCTCAAGTTGAATTCTTTATCTTTTCAGACAACCCAATACTGGGCTAGTCAGGGCTCCTGTTGTCTTCTTTTCTCACAGAGACTCAACTTGCGTTAAATACCAGTCATTTAGTACCACTCATTTCCCTCAGTCTCCTGACCCACCAGTCATAGCTTTTAACTTATACTCATTTGCTGCTGTTCTCTATACACACTTTTAATCTCACCTCTGTATGAGTTTTCAATGTACATTTTGCTTATAGGAACGTTGTATTTAGATATTTTCATTCCCATAAGATCTGTTATTGAATTGTATCATATTCCCAGGTTATCATCGCTTACAGAAGTCTTTTATCATTTTCTTGCTATCATTCTAGAAAAAAATCTTGAACTCCTAATTTTGTTGAACAATGTTAGATCAAAGTGTTCATAATGGTAATGGCTTCTGTTATCAGTAATTTTCAGAAATGTTCGTCTGATATGATTCTTATATCATCTTTACTGTTTTCTTATATACTTGTTGCGTCTTATTATATTATTACAGAGAAGAGACATTTCCTGCCTACATCTACCGTTTCAGCAATTTGTTCTCATAATTACAGAAACACACACATATTTGCCTCTTTTCTTTTCTTAAGGGTAATTACCGACACAGGACTTGCCTTACGCACTGGAGTCACACTACCCATAGCCACATTCCTGTTACCCCCATCACTTAACGTTATGGATGGGTCGCTGTTACCCATCACTTTACGTCATGGGATGGGTCTCTCTTACCCATCACTTGTCATGAGATGGGTCACTGTTACCCATTACTTAGCGTCAGGATAAGATAGCGATGGGTAACAAAGACCCCAGCTCATGACACCAAATTATGGGTGGGACAGACCCATCCCATGACGCCGAGTGATGGGTAACAGCGACCCGCGCAAGGGTACCGTGTGACGGTGGTAAGAGCAATATGGCTGTGGCTTGCGTGTTCCCAGTCCCTGAAGGCACGCCAGCTCGGCGGTAATTAGCCTTGACAAAAAGATAAAGTATGTGTGTTTTGTGGAGTTTTTTTCTTTTTTTTTTTTTGCTTTGTCGCTGTCTCCCGCGATTGCGAGGTAGCGCAAAGAAACAGACGAAAGAAATGGCCCAACCCACCCCCATACACATGTATATACATACGTCCACACACGCAAATATACATACCTACACAGCTTTCCATGGTTTACCCCAGTCGCTTCACATGCCATGATTCAATCCACTGACAGCACGTCAACCCCGGTATACCACATCAATCCAATTCACTCTATCCTTGCCCTCCTTTCACCCTCCTGCATGTTCAGGCCCCGATCACACAAAATCTTTTTCACTCCATCTTTCCACCTCCAATTTGGTCTCCCTCTTCTCCTCGTTCCCTCCACCTCCGACACATATATTCTCTTGGTCAATCTTTCCTCACTCATTCTCTCCATGTGCCCGAACCATTTCAAAACACCCTCTTCTGGTCTCTCAACCACGCTCTTTTTATTTCCACACATCTCTCTTACCCTTACGTTACTTACTCGATCAAACCACCTCACACCACACATTGTCCTCAAACATCTCATTTCCAGCACATCCATCCTCCTGCGCACAACTCTATCCATAGCCCACGCCTCGCAACTATACAACATTGTTGGAACCACTATTCCTTCAAACATACCCATTTTTGCTTTCCGAGATAATGTTCTCGACTTCCACACATTCTTCAAGGCTCCCAGAATTTTCGCCCCGTCCCCCACCCTATGATCCACTTCCGCTTCCATGGTTCCATCCGCTGCCAGATCCACTCCCAGATATCTAAAACACTTCACTTCCTCCAGTTTTTCTCCATTCAAACTCACCTCCCAACTGACTTGACCCTCAACCCTACTGTACCTAATAACCTTGCTCTTATTCACATTTACTCTTAACTTTCTTCTTTCACACACTTTACCAAACTCACTCACCAGCTTCTGCAGTTTCTCACATGAATCAGCCACCAGCGCTGTATCATCAGCGAACAACAACTGACTCACTTCCCAAGCTCTCTCATCCCCAACAGACTTCATACTTGCCCCTCTTTCCAAAACTCTTGCATTCACCTCCCTAACAACCCCATCCATAAACAAATTAAACAACCATGGAGACATCACACACCCCTGCCGCAAACCTACATTCACTGAGAACCAATCACTTTCCTCTCTTCCTACACGTACACATGCCTTACATCCTCGATAAAAACTTTTCACTGCTTCTAACAACTTGCCTCCCACACCATATATTCTTAATACCTTCCACGGAGCATCTCTATCAACTCTATCATATGCCTTCTCCAGTTATGTCAACTAATTATTGAAGACGTATACATAGATAAGAAATGTCTCTTCCTGATAAAAGAGATAAGAATAATAGGAAGTAACGGGTAAGTAAGAATACATAGAGTCCACATGATATTAATTATCTAAGGCGAACATATATGACAAATAGGAGCAACGATGCCAAAACCACCATGATAATTTGACTTATTCCTCAACGAAATTATGAATTATTGGTATGTTATATTATGGTATAAGAAATCTAGATGGAAATATTTGATGTGTGTTCAAGATTGTTATTCCTCTAGAACTAATCATTAAGGGGAAAATGGTCACAGACATTGCTATAATACATTTTGATCTTGAAATGGGATCACACGATAAGATAATAGTCTTGTCTCTTTTTGTAGGTAATTGAGGTCTCTGATGATAACGTTTATAGAAACAAAATACACAATGAAATCTGTTATACAGAAGTGAGACTAAAAATGTGTACAGAGAACAGCACTAAACGTGTGTAGATTAGAGGCTATGACGGGTAGTGGGTCAGGAGATGGAATAGAATGCGTGGTGCTGAATGACTGGTATGTAGTAGTTGATTAAAGCAAGTGGAGGTGGTGGTGGCGGTAGCTGTAGAGGTGGTTGTGATGGCAGTGGTAGTGGTGTTGCTGGTAGAAGTGATAACAGTGCTTGGAGTTGTAGCATGGATGGTGTTGGTGGTAGTGGGCGTGGTGATGGTGATTATGATGGTGAGGTTGGCTGTGGTTTTGGACACATACCTGGCTATACAATTACCTTACTAAATAAGGAACGTCACAAAAAGATATAGGGGAGAAAGAATACTTCCCACGCATTTCCCGCGTGTCGTTGAAGGCGGCTAAAGGGGACGGAAGCGGGGAGCTAGAAACCCTTCCCTCCTCGTATTCTAACTTTCTAAAAGGGGAAACAGAAGAAGGAGTCACGCAGGGAGTGCTCTTCCTCCTCGAAGGCCCAGATTGGGGATGTGTGTAGATGTAACCAAGATGAGAAAAAAGGAGAGATAGGTAGTATGTTTGAGGAAAGGAACGTGGATGTTTGGGCTCTAAGTGAAAGGAAGCTCAAGGGTAAAGGGGAGGAGTGGTTTGAAAATGTTTTGGGAGTAAAGTCATTTGTTGGTGAGAGGACAAGAGCAAAGGAAGGAGTAGCACTACTCCTGAAACAGGAGTTGTGGGTGTATGTGATAGAGTGTAAGAAAGTAAACTCTAGATTGATATGGGTAAAACTGAAAGTGAATGGAGAGAGATAGGTGATTATTGGTACCTATGCACCTGGGCATGGGAAGAAAGATCATAAGAGGCAAGTGTTTTGGGAGCAGCTGAGCGAGTGTGTTAGCAGTTTTGATGCACGAGACAGGATTATAGAGATGGGTGATTTGAATGCAAAGGTGCGTAATGTGGCAGTTGAGGGAATAATTGGTGTACATGGGGTGTTCAGTGTTGCAAATGGAAATAGTGAAGAGCTTGTAGATTTGTGTACAGAAAAAGGACTGGTGATTGGGAATACCTGGTATAAAAAGAAAGATATACATAAACATACGTATGTAAGTAGGAGAGATGGCTAGAGAGCGTTACTGGATTTCGTGTTAATTGATAGGTGTTTGAAACAGAGACTTTTGGATGTTAATGTGCTGAGAGGTGCAACTGGAGGGTTGTCTGATCATTATCTTGTGGAGGCGAAAGTAAAGATTTGTAGAGGTTTTCAGAAAAGAAGAGAGAATGTTGGGGTGACGAGAGTGGTGAGAGCAAGTGAGCTTGGGAAGGAGACTTGTGTGAGGAAGTACCAGGAGAGACTGAGTGCAGAATGGAGAAAGGTGAGAGCAAAGGACGCAAGGGGAGTGGGGGAGGAATGGGATGTATTTAGGGAAGCATTGATGGCTTGCGCAAAAGATGCTTGTGGCATGAGAAGTGTGGGAGGTGGGCAGATTAGAAAGGGTAGTGAGTGGTGGGATGAAGAAGTAAGATTATTAGTGAAAGAGAAGAGAGAGGCAATTTGACGATTTTCGTAGGTAAATAGTGCAAATTACTGAGAGATGTATAAGAGAAAGAGGCAGGAGCTTAAGAGAAATTTGCAAAAGGTGAAAAAGAGGGTAAAATTTCAGTTATGATTAGAGAGTATCACTATATTTTAGGGAGAATATAAAGATGTTTTAGAAGGAGGTAAATAAAGTGCTTAGGACAAGAGAACAAATGGGAACATCGGTGAAGGGGATCGGATAATGGGGAGGTAATACCAAGTAGTGGTGATGTGAGGAGATGGAGTGAGTATTTTGAAGGTTTGTTGAATGCGTTAGATAACAAAGTGGCAGATATAGGGTGTTTGGGTCGAGGTGGTGTGCGAAGTGAGAAGGTCAGGGAGAATGATTTGGTAAACAGAGAAGAGATAGTGAAAGCTTTGCGGAACATGAAAGCCGGTAAGGCGGCGGGTTTGGATGGTATTGCAGTGGAATTTATTGAAAAAAAGGGGGTGATTGTGCTGCTGACTGGTTGATGAGGATATTCAAAATATGTATGGCTCATGGTGAAGTGCCAGAGGATTGGCGGAATGCATGCATAGTGCTATTGTACAAAGGCAAAGGGGATAAAGGTGAGTGTTCAAATTACAGAGGTATAAGTTTTACTGGGAAATTATAAGGGAGGGTATTGATTGAGAGGGTGAAGGCATGTACAGAACATTAGATTGGGGAAGAGCAGCATGTTTTCAGAAGTGGTAGAGGATGTGTGGATCACGTGTTTCCTTTGAAGAATGTACGTAAGAAATAGTTAGAAAAAACAAATGGATTTGTATGTAACATTTATGGATCTGGAGAAGGCATATGATAGAGTTGATAGAGATGCTCTGTGGAAGGTATTAAGAGAATATGATGTGGGAGGCAAGTTGTTAGAAGCAGTGAACGTTTTTTATCGAGGATCTAAGGCATGTGTACGAGTAGGAAGAGTGGAAAGTGATTGGTTCTCATTGAATGTTGGTTTGCGGCTGGGGTGCATGATGTCTCAATGGTTGTTCAATTTGTTTATGGATGGGTTTGTTAGGGAGGTGAGTGCAAGAGTTTTGGAGAGGGGGCAAGTATGCAGTCTATTGTGGATGAGAGAGCTGGGGAAGTGAGTCATTTGTTGTTCGCTGATGATATAGCGCTGGTAGCTGATTCCAGTGAGAAACTGCAGAAGCTCGTGACTGAGTTTGGCAAAGTGTGTGAAAGAAGAAAGCTATAAGTAAATGTGAATAAGAGCAAGGTTATTAGGTACACTAGGGTTGAGGGACAAGTCAATTGGTAGGCAAGTTTGAATGGAGAAAAACTGGAGGATGTGACGTGTTTTAGGTACCTGGGAGTTGGTTTGGCAGTGGATGGAACCATGGAAGCGGAAGTGAGTCACAGGGTGGGGGAGGAGGCGAAAGTTCTGGGAGCGTTGAAAAATGTGTGGAAGGCGAGAACATTATCTCGAAAAGCAGAAATGGGTATGTTTGAAGGAATAGTGGTTCCAACAATGTTATATGGTTGCGAGGCGTGGACTATAGATAGGGTTGTGCCGAGGAGGGTGGATGTGTTGGAAATGATATGTTTGAGGACAATATGTGGTGTGAGGTGGTTTGACTGAGTAGATAATAAAAGGGTAAGAGAGATGTGTGGAAATAAAAAGAGTGTGGTTGAGAGAGAAGAGGGTGTATTAAAATGGTTTGGTCGCATGGGAAGAATGAGTGAGGAGAGATTGACAAAGAGGATATATGTGTCAGAGGTGAAGGGAACGACGAGAAGTGGGAGACCAAATTGGAGGTGGAAGGATGGAGTGAAAAAGATTTTGAGCGATCGGGGCATGAACATGCAGGAGGGTGAAAGGCGTGCAAGGGATAGAGTGAATTGGAACGATGTGGTGTACCGGGGTGGTCGATGTGCTGTCAGTGGATTGAACCAGGGCATGTGAAGCGTCTTGTGTAAACCATGGAAAGTTTTGTGGGGCCTGGATGTGGAAAGGGAGCTGTGGTTTCGGTGCATTATACATGACAACTAGACTGTGTGTGAATGAATTTGGCCTTTGTTGTCTTTCCTTAGCGCTACCTCGCGCGCATGCGGGGAGGAAGGGATTGTCATTTCATGTGTGGTTAGGGTGGCGACGGAAATGAATAAAGGCAGCAAGTATGGATTATATATATATATGTTTATATATATATATATATATATATATATATATATATATATATATATATATATATATATATATATATATATATATGCGTTGAAATATATAGGTATGTATATGTGCGTGTGTGGACGTGTACGTATATACATGTGTATGTGGGTGGGTTGGGCCATTCTTTCGTCTGTTTCCTTGCGCCACCTCGCTAACGCGGGAGACAGCGTCAGAGTATAATAAACAAACAAATAGATAAATATTCATATATATATATATTTTTTTTTATTTATTCATTCATTTATCTATCTATTCATTATACTTAATTTTCGTCTTCCGCGTTAGCGAAGTAGCGCAAGGCAACAGACGAGGAATGGCCCAACCCACCCACATACACATGTATATACATAAACCTCCACACACTCACATCTACATATACATTTCAACGTATACATACATATACATACACAGACATATACATATATGCACATGTACATATCCATAATTGCTGCCTTCATCCATTTACGTCGCCACCCCACTCACGTAACAGCATCCCCACCCCCTCAACCGAAGCAGCGCCAGGAACAGACAACAAAGGCCACCTTCGTTCACACTCAGTCTCTAGCTGTCACGTATAATGCACCCAAACCACAGCTCCCTTTCCACATCCAGGCCCCACAGACCTTTCCATGGTTTACCCCAGACGCTTCACATGCCTAGGTTCAATCTATTGACAGCAAGTCGAGCCTGGAATACCGCATCGTTCCAGTTTACTCTATTCCTTGCACGCCTTTCACCCTCCTGCATGTTCAGGCCCCGATCGCTCAAAATCTTTTTCACTCAATCCTTCCACCTCCAATTTGGTCTCCCACTTCTCCTTGTTCCCTTCACCTCTGACACATATATCCTCTTTGTCAATCTTTCCTCACTCATTCTCTACACGTGACCAAACCATTTCAACACACCCTCTTCTGCTCTTTCAACCACACTCTTTTTCTTACCACACATCTTTTACCCTTTCATTACTCACTCGATCAAAGCACCTCACACCAAATATTGTCCTCAATATTATTGCAATATACATTCATGTGTACGTGTAGGAAGAGAGGAAAGTGATTGGTTCTCAGTGAATGTAGGTTTGCGGCAGGGATGTGTGATGTCTCCATGGTTGTTTAATTTTAATTTATGGATGGGGTTGTTAGGGAGGTGAATGCAAGAGTTTTGGAAAGAGGGGCAAGTATGAAGTCTGTTGTGGATGAGAGAGCTTGGGAAGTGAGTCAGTTGTTGTTCGCTGATGATACAGCGCTGGTGGCTGATTCATGTGAGAAACTGCAGAAGCTGGTGACTGAGTTTGGTAAAGTGTGTGAAAGAAGAAAGTTAAGAGTAAATGTGAATAAGAGCAAGGTTATTAGGTACGGTAGGGTTGAGGGTCAAGTCAATTGGGAGGTAAGTTTGAATGGAGAAAAACTGGAGGAAGTAAAGTGTTTTAGATATCTGGGAATAGATCTCTCAGCGGATGGAACCATGGAAGCGGAAGTGAATCATAGGGTGGGGGAGGGGGCGAAAATTCTGGGAGCCTTGAAGAATGTTTGGAAGTGGAGAACATTATCTCGGAAAGCAAAAATGGGTATGTTTGAAGGAATAGTGGTTCCAACAATGTTGTATGGTTGCGAGGCGTGGGCTATGGATAGAGTTGTGCGCAGGAGGGTGGATGTGCTGGAAATGAGATGTTTGAGGACAATGTGTGGTGTGAGGTGGTTTGATCGAGTAAGTAATGTAAGGGTAAGAGAGATGTGTGGAAATAAAAAGAGCTTGGTTGAGAGAGCAGAAGAGGGTGTTTTGAAATGGTTTGGCCACATGGAGAGAATGAGTGAGGAAAGATTGACTAAGAGGATATATGTGTCGGAGGTGGAGGGAACGAGAAGTGGGAGACCAAATTGGAGGTGGAAAGATGGAGTGAAAAAGATTTTGAGTGATCGGGGCCTGAACATGCAGGAGGATGAAAGGCGTGTAAGGAATAGAGTGAATTGGATCGATGTGGTATACCGGGGTTGACGTGCTGTCAGAGGATTGAATCAGGGCATGTGAAGCGTCTGGGGTAAACCATGGAAAGTTGTGTGGGGCCTGGATGTGGAAAGGGAGCTGTGGTTTCGGGCATTATTGCATGACAGCTAGAGACTGAGTGTGAACGAATGGGGCCTTTGTTGACTTTTCCAAGCGCTACCTCGCACACATGAGGGGGGAGGGGGATGGTATTCCATGTGTGGCGAGGTGGCGATGGGAATGAATAAAGGCAGACAGTGTGAATTGTGTGCATGGGTATATATGTATGTGTCTATGTGTGTATATATATGTGTACATTGAGATGTATGGGTATGTATATTTGCGTGTGTGGACGTGTATGTATATACATGTGTATGGGGGTGGGTTGGGCTATTTCTTTCGTCTGTTTCCTTGCGCTACCTCGCAAACGCGGGAGACAGCGACAAAGCAAAAATATAATACATTCATTCATGTATCATCTCAGGTCACCTGCCAGACTGTTCACCTGCAGCATAACTGACCTGCTGGTCTGGGAGCTGCGTTACCAGAGCTTTACAACCTGGAGACTTGCCACAGTAGCTTGATGGACAACATCAGTGAATATCTTGGTCAACGACGGACTAGATGGTACATAGCTTGCGAGTTAAGTGAAGGAATTCCTTGACATTCTTAACACTAGTGTATATCATTTAAGATGTGACTTTATGTACTTCTGTGTAGGTCATTTATATTGAAACCTCTTGTATGTACACTTACTTGCAGTGTGACCTCATATTTCTACTCATAATAAGGTTATCTATATGATAACTTCAAGTTTGTATTCTGATGTGGGTCATCTTCAATCTGCCCTTCTTTATATACTTATATATAAACATTATTTCTTTTCAGTCCATAATGTTTATATTGTTCATGACTTACGTATGTTTAATGGTGGAGGTTAAATGTCTGTTTCGTGTCGGAAGTCAAACTTCTGGGTAGAGTCGGAGGTCAATCGTATGAGTATTGTCGGAGTTCAGATGTGTGGGAAGTGTTGAAGGTCTCATGTTTGGGAAGTGCCCAGAGTCAAAATTTTATGTATCGTCGGAAGTGAAACACTTGTTTAGCATACGCGGCGGAAGGTTGTTGTGATGTTTGCGGCAAAGGGTCGTGGGTTCTGTGTGTTGTCAAGCTCTGTTGTGGCGGTTGTGACCTTTCCCTTGATGCTGTGTGTCTTCCTGAATGTCCATGTGTTGGTCGTAACCAATCGCTGGTGCTGTGTGTATCATGAGGACGTGGCCAGTCCCTGGTGCTGTGTGTATCATGAGGACATGGCCAGTCCCTGGTGCTGTGTGTATCATGAGGACATGGCCAGTCCCTGGTGCTGTGTGTATCATGAGGACATGGCCAGTCCCTGGTGCTGTGTGTATCATGAGGACGTGGCCAGTCCCTGGTGATGTGTGTATCATGAGGACGTGGCCAGTCCCTGGTGCTGTGTGTATCATGAGGACGTGGCCAGTCCCTGGTGCTGTGTGTATCATGAGGACGTGGCCAGTCCCTGGTGCTGTGTGTATCATGAGGACGTGGCCAGTTCCTGGTGATGTGTGTATCATGAGGACGTGGCCAGTCCCTGGTGTTGTGTGTATCATGAGGACGTGGCCAGTCCCTGGTGTTGTGTGTATTGTCACGTATTCCTCTAGTGGAGGTGACCAAACCATGATACTGTGTGCGTTGCTAAGTGTTCCTATCATGACTGTGGCGAGGTACTGTTAGCTGGGTGTAGTCAGGCGCTTGGAAGGATTCCCTGGCTCAGTATTTCCCACGTGAACGTAGCGTTGATGTCTGCGATACAGCAACAGAAAATCATGTCGGAGAACGTACATTATCAACTCGTTCATAACAGTTGTACGGGAATCTCTCAGTCAGTTCTTGATGATATCTCTCTCACTATACTGTTTCACGTGACGGACACGATGTTATGAGTCAACTGTGTCTTTCACTTCCTCAAGGTCGTGGAGACCTGCAGATGGCGGAGGTACAGAGATGACGGAGTCCGAACGAGAATTCTGTGAAATGTATTGTCGAGCAACTCACTTCATGTCAAGTCCTTCCAGTGTTATCACATGCGACATAGAAATGTTGATTGACATGACCTTACGACTAGTAACAACTCTATTCCATAATTCCTATCAACCTTCTTTTCCAAGTCTGATTGTCGTTGTATTTTCTAATCGGAGTGTAAACGAAAATATCTAGTATTACACTGCATGTTACTGCCCTTACATTATAGACGTTTACTTTGCATCATCACAACCATCACAGGAACACTTGGCAACACACACACTATCATGGTTTGGTCACGTCACTAGATGATTGACTGCCTGACAACTGCAGCACCAGGGATTGGTCACGACCAACTCACGAACATTTGATAAGACACACAGCATCAAGGGAAGGTCACGTCTACCACTGGTACACTTGGTAACGCACACTCAGCACCAGGGAAGTGTCACGACGACCACCAGAACGCTTGTAAACAAACACAGAGAAGAAGTAACCGGCTGACAAGCGAAAGCTTCTCCCCTTCGTTCAGTAGAGCAACTTAGCAGTGAGGTGGCTGCACATCAAATTAGCAACCACTTTGCCAATATTTGCTGCAGATCACCGCAGCTCGACATCAGCTCCCTCCCCAGCATACCTACCAACTCCATCTCCCCCGAGCACAGAGGAGAAATATCACGTAGTTAATTGCCTTCAGAGCCTTAAACCAAACGCTTGACCACACCCATTGATCTTCCAGTGAGACTGTTCAAGGAATTCTCTTATGAATTAACTACACAGCTGACCGCCGTGATTAATGCTTCACTCAAACAGTCTAGATGGGTTGTGATGAGTATTGGCTGTTGGGATGTGACAAATATTGGCTGTTGGGTTGTGACGACTGCCAGCTGTTGGATTGTGACACCTATTGGCTATTGGGTTGTAACAACTGCCGAGTAGTTGTATAACACGGCAGAGACAGGCTTCCATTACCGGTCTCTGGCTTCTCTTACTTTGGAGCGCTGATTCGCCTAGTGCCAACATTGGAAATTAAGAACCTCCGCGTTATATCGCAGGAGGAGGGAGAAGGTATGACAGGTGAGGGGGTGTTTTTGGTCTCATGGAGAGGTCTTGGGGGAGGAAGAAGAGGAGGAGGCTGCGGAGGAGAGCTTGAGCAAACATGAGGAATCGACGATGAGAAGAAATGCCTTGGGCGAATGGATGGTCTATGGTGGGGATAGCGGAAGGGAGGACATAGGGTGTATGGTAGAGGGATATCGTAAGTGAATGGTTGGGTATTATTGGGAGAAGCTGGGGCTATGGAACGGGGGATGGTGGGGGATATCGTAAGTAAATGGCTGATTACAAGGTGTTGGGGGTATAGTAGAGGATAGGTGGGGAGATGATAGTCGAGTATGGATGGCTATGGTATTGGTGGATGGTAGGGGTATAGTTGGGGTATGGTATGGGGGTTGGTGGAATATGGTGAGGGGACGGTAAGCGCATAGTTATGGTATGGAAGGACGGTAGTTGAGTATTGCGATAAAGGGAGATCCTAGCGCAGGTGCGACTTGTGAGCAACTTCACTACTTAACCTAAGATGGAACCTTCAAGATAAGCAGCCGTGTACTGTACAGACTGAGCGAGTGTGATCTTGAGGTGTCAGAGTGTGAGAGGAGAAGCTTGCAGGTGTCTGCTAGCCATAAACCCTTTCAAACCACCAAATATATGAAGTACAGACGTGATCACTGATCACCGTTACTACAGAAACCGTACCTTGACCTTTGCTTTAAAATACAGTACTTTAGAAACGTTTTCTTTAGATATCTAACCTTTACTTGTTAAACGTTTACCTGGGAATAGTTTAACTTAGAAACCTGTAACTTGGAAAGTTCTGCTTTCACCGCCAGGGAGAAAGCTTGAACTTATTGCCCGGATGACGCTGCCACTCACGCTCGATGTGCATTCATCTGCCATGAGTCACCTGTAGATTCACTTCAGCAAGAAATTCTGTGAACTCAGGCACTCAGCTTCTGTGTTTGTTAGTGTGTCTCTCAAACATATATCAACCTTTCTTCTTTACTCCTTGAAATATATGTACGAACGTCAATAGACACTATTGGATAGAGGTTAAAGGGAGAGTTATATTTTCTTTTGTTATGAAGAGAATTAACTCATATCACACACGTTTGTAAATTTTCACAAATCGCTTTAAGGAAATAATGAAAAAAAAGCAATAGCAGAGATGCATAAATCTAAGACAGCAAGATTACACTGTTTCAGAAAAGTTTACTTCAGAATTCTTATATTCACTTAATTTTCGTCTAGATTTACCGAATAATTGTTACACAAACTCGAAATTCCAAAAGGTCACTTGTTTCAAAGAAATTGTTGGCTGTTAAAATGAACAACAACTCAGCTGGGAGCTTCTTGCCATCATCTCGAGTGACATGACCATTAAACGTTTGTTTCCGTGAGTAACATATGTAGAACGTCATTTGGTACATTTAGGCTCCATACCTCAAGATCATTGGCATCTGCAACTAAAATGATAATACAAGTCCAAAGCTTTACGAAAGTTCGCTCTGAAAGGTCTGTAATCCTCTTCCCATGGAAAGGTATTCCGTCTCACGATCGCTTCCGAAAATTTTGTGTGCCATCAGTTCGTGAGAATAATCAGTTTTGCCTCGGAAACCAGTTTTTTGTATAGGATACATTTACTGTACGGTCACTTTACGGTCAGTATAAATCGGTTCCTTGCCAAATAAGGTCTTACCCCCATTCCTAAGTCCTCAGTCAAGCAAAATACATTATTCTTAGACTCAGATATAAAAACTCATTATGCACTCAGACATTTAAGTCCAGCACATTGAATTACAAAGTCATCATACACACTGGGCACATAACCACACACTCTCGCCACACACACACACACACACACACACACACACACACACACACACACACACACACACACACACACAAATGACGGACTTATGGCGTTAAGTAACGTATCAGTCAAAGCAATTGAAGCCTGTCGACCACAAAGGAGAGAGAGAGAGAGAGAGAGAGAGAGAGAGAGAGAGAGAGAGAGAGAGAGAGAGAGAGAGAGAGAGAGAGAGAGATGCACACACAAATCTAAAGTTACAAACCGCGAGACAAATATGCACGGGCAGGGTTGGTCCCCAGTAAACGGCATTATAAGACCGTTATTACATACTGCCAAACGCAAGCACCCGGCCCTCCTCAGCCCCGCCAGTGCAGCAGCAGGAGTGTGTACAGAACCACACCTCAGCCACCAACGCTGTCTCTGGGACGTGGTGCGCGTCACCAGTGCTTCCGACACCGACTGTGGGATGGGGTTCAGCGGATGTACTCGACCAGCCCCGGGAAGGCGGAAGACCCTTGCTTCTCTCCAACACAATCATTTTCTACGACTTTGCAGTTACACTGCACAGAGTAAGCTGCGTAGGTTTTTAGTGTGACGTCCAGTGTTCTAACGCTTCTTAGCAAAGAGGACTTTTGTTTACAAGCCCCTTCATTATGCCAAGTTACATTTGTGGTTGGTTGTGATTCGTGGCTTCAAATCCACGCCACGTTTAAAGCCGCATGCTCAGAATACCCGGTCCTCGATTAAATGTCCACCCTCGTAGGATCCATGTGCAAGCTTAAACAGAGGTGGAGTCTCATTGTGTGGTAAGTGACCACGGTGGCCTTACCTGCATCCACTTCTCTGACCTAGACATCCTGCTTCCTCCACCAAAGAAGAAATAAAGCAGGTGAGGCACAGAACGTCAAAACCATTCATGAAGCAGATTATGTGTGAAAGAGCGTTTGTGGTTCGAGTTATTTGGGTTTAAAAGACGAGTTCACAGTAAAATATGAAGAAATGGTCTGGGAGTAGCGAGATCTTGAGTTTGTGGAACTTCTGGATACCGAGGTCAGTGACAGTGAGGAGGATGAAGCCCCGTTAAGAAGAAGTGAACCTTTAACTTGCTGATATTGTTTCAATAATTATGGTCTGGATAATACCGTCGGTGGAATCAACGATGCGCCTCCGGTTAAGCTAAATTTTAGTGTTTTGAATTATCTGAGTTTCTTTCTTGATGGAGTGAGTGACTGAGATAAACAGATACTGTGCACACTATTCACCAGGTGGCAGCAGTGGAAAACATAAGTATTGCATCACACATGTGAGTTTCTGACTCTCATAAACAGGATAGTGTTAGTCATTCAATACTGATTCTATAAAAATAGAATATACGAACACATCTGGGATATATATGAGTCGTGATGGAAACCTCTTCCTATTATACTTATATTTTTCTGTCATGGTGACAGAGGACAAGAGACAGACTGTACAGGATACAAACAGTATTTTACTTGCTAAAAGATCATCACTCAAAATATATCAACACGAGTTGACTTTCGTGGTGAAGAGGTGCGCACTAATGTCCGTGACGCATTCCCTGGCAGCCTCTCTAGAGGTTCGAATCATGGCCGCAGTAACCCGTCCGTAGTCAGACCATGAGTTCATCCTTCCCTTCGAACTGATCGATGAACTGAGTTCCTAAAGTAGGCTAATATAAGAAGCAGACGAAGGAATAGCCCAACCCACCTACATACACATGTACATACATACATTTCCACACACGCACATATACATACCTATACATATGCATACAGAGACATGTACATATATACACATGCACATATTCATACTTGATGCCTTCGTCCATCCTCGTCGCCACCCCGCCACACATGAAATAGCACCACTCTCCCCCCGCACGCGCGCGAGGCAGCCCTAGGAAAAGACAACAAAGGCCACATTCATTTACACTCAGTCTCTAGCTGTCAAGTGTAATGCACCGAAACCAAAGCTCCTTTTCCACATCCAGGCCTCACAAAACTTTCCATGGTTTACCCCAGACGCTTCACATGCCCCGGTTCAATCCATTGACAGCAAGTCGACCCCGGTATACCACATCGTTGCAATTCACTCTATTCCCATAACGCCTTTCACTCTCCTGCATGTTTAAGTTCGATCGCTCAAAATCTTTTTCACTCAATCCTTCCACCTCCAATTTGGTCGCCCACTTCTCGTTCCCTTCATATCTGACACATACATCTTCTTTGTCAATCTTTCCTCACTCATTCTCTACATGTGACCAAACCATTTCAATACACCCTCTTCTGCTCTCTCAGCCACACTCTTTTTATTACCACACATCTCTCTTACCCTTTCATTACTTACTCCATCAAACCTCCTCAAACCACATATTGTACTCAAACATTTCATTTCCAGCACATCCACCCTCCGCCCATGCCCATGCCATGAAAGCCCATGCCTCGCAACCATTTAACATTTTTGGAACCACTATACCTTTAAATATACCCATTTTGCTCTCCGAGATAACGTTCTCGCCTTCCACACATTCTTCAACGCTCCCAGAACCTTCGCCCCCTCGCCCACTCTGTGACTCACATCCGCTTCCATGGTTCCATCTGCTGCCAAATCCACTCCCAGCTATCTAAAACATTTCACGTCCTCCACTTACCTCCCAATTAACTTGTCCCTCAACCCTACTGAAACTAATAACCTTGCTCTTATTCACACTTACCCTCAGCGTTCTTCTTTCACACACTTTACCAAACTCAGTCACCAACCTCTGCAATTTCTCACCCGAATCAGCCACCAACGGTGTATCATCAGCGAACAACCACTCACTCACTTCCCAAGCCCTCTCATTCACACCAGACTGCATATTTGCCCCTCTCCAAAACTCTTGCATTCACCTGCCTAACATAAACATATTAGCATAAACATAACATAAACAAATTAAGCAACCATGGAGACATCACACACGCCTGCCGCAAACCGACATTAACTGGGAACCAATCACATTTCTCTCTTCCTACTCGTAGACATGCCTTACATCCTTGATAAAAACTTTTCACTGCTTCTAGCAACTTACCTCCCACACCATATACTCTTAATATCTTCAACAGAGCATCTCTATCACTTCTTTCATATGCCTTCTCCAGATCAATAAATGCTACATACAAGCCATCTCTTTTCATAAGTATTTCTCATATACGTTCTTCAAAGCAAACACCTAATCCACACATCCTCTACCACTTCTGAAACCAAACTGATGTTCTGTACATGCCTTTACCCCCTCAATCAATGCCCTCCCATTTTATTTCCCTGGAATTTTCAACAAACTTGTACCTCTGATATTTGAACACTTAGGGAGAATTTAAAGATGTTTTGGAAGGAGGTAAATAAAGTGCGTAAGACAAGAAAACAAATGGGAACATTAGTGAAGGGGGCTAATGGGGAGGTGATAACAAGTAGTGGTAATGTGAGAAGGAGATGGAGTGAGTATTTTGAAGGTATGTTCAATGTGTTTGATGATAGAGTGGCAGATATAGGGTGTTTTGGTCGAGGTGGTGTGCAAAGTGAGAGGGTTAGGGAGAATGATTTGGTAAACAAAGAAGAGGTAGTAAAAGCTTTGCGGAAGATGAAAGCCGGCAAGACAGCGGGTTTGCATGGTATTGCAGTGGAATTTATTAAAAAAGGGGGTGACTGTATTGTTGACTGGTTGATAAGGTTATTTAATGTATGTATGACTCATGTTGAGGTCCCTGAGGATTGGTGGAATGCATGCATAGTGCCATTGCACAAAGGCAAAGGGGATAAAAGTGAGTGCTCAAATTACAGAGGTATAAGTTGGTTGAGCATTTCTGGGAAATCATATGGGAGAGTATTGATTGAGAGGGTGAAGGCATGTACGGAGTATCAGACTGGGGAAGAGCAGTGTGGTTTCAGAAGTGGTAGAGGATGTGTGGATCAGGTGTTTCCTTTGAAGAATGTATGTGAGAAATACTTAGAAAAGCAAATGGATTTGTATGTAGCATCAATGGATCTGGAGAAGGCATATGATGGAGTTGGTAGAAATTCTCTGTGGAAGGTATTAAGAATATATGTTGTGGGAGGCAAGTTTTTAGAAGCAGTGAAAAACTTTTATCAAGGACGTAAGGCATGTGTTCGTGTAGGAAGAGAGGAAAGTGACTGGTTCTCAGTGAATGTTGGTTTGTGGTAATGGTGCGTGATATCTCCATGGTTGTTTTATTTGCTTATTGATGGGGTTGTTAGGGAGATGAATGCAAGAGTTTTGAAGAGGGGCAAGTATGCTGTCTGTTGTGGATGAAAGAGCTTGGGAAGTGAGTCATTTGTTGTTCGGTGATGATACAGCGCTGGTGGCTGATTCGGGTGAGAAAGTGCAGAAGCTGGTAATTGAGTTTGATAAAGTGTGTGAAAGAAGAAAGCTGAGAGTAAATGTGAATAAGAGCAAGGTTATTATGTACAGTGCGGTTGAAGGACAGGTCAATTGGGAGGTAAGTTTGAATGGAGAAGAACTGGAGGAAGTGAAGTGTTTTAGATATCTTGGAGTGTATTTGGCAGCGAATGGAACCATGGAAGCGGAAGTTAGTCACAGGGTGGGGGAGGGGGTGAAAGTTCTGGGAGCGTTGAAGAATGTGTGGAAGTCGAGAACATTATCTCAGAAAGCAAAAATGGGTATGTTTGAAGGAATATTGGTTCCAACAATGTTATATGGTTGCGAATCGTGGTCTATACATAGGGTTGTGCGGAGGATGGATGTGTTGGAAATTAAATGTTTGAGGACAATATGTGGTGTGAGGTGCTTTGATCGAGTAAGTAATGTAAGGGTAAGAGAGATGTGTGGTAATAAAAAGCGTGTGGTTGAGAGAGCAGAAGAGGGTGTTTTGAAATGGTTTGGTCACATGGAGAGAATGAGTGAGGAAAGATTGACCAGGAGGATATATTTGTCAGAGGTGGAGGGAACGAGAAGTGGGAGACCAAATTGGAGGTGGAAGGATGGAGTGTAAAAGATTTTGAGAGATCGGGGACTGAACATGCAGGAGGGTGAAAGGCGTGCAAGGAATAGAGTGAATTCCAACGATGTAGTATACCGGGGTCGACTTTCTGTCAATGGATTGAACCAGGGCATGTGAAGCGTCTGTGGTAAAACATAAAACGTTTTGTGAAGCCTGGATGTGGAAAGAGAGCTGTGGTTTCGGTGCATTGTACATGACATCTAGAGACTTAGTGTGAACGAATGTGGCCTTTTCTGTCTTTTCCTAAAGCTACATCGCGCGCATGAGGGGGGAGGGGGCTGTCATTTCATGTGTGGCGGGGTGGCGACGAAAATGAATAAAGGCAGCAAGTATGAATTATATACATGTGTATATATGAATATGTCTGTACATATGAATATGTCTAACTTTTTTTCCCAAAAAAGGGACACAGAAGGGGGCCACGTGAGGATATTCCCTCAAAGGCCCAGTCCTCTGTTCTTAATGCTACCTCCCTAATGCGGAAAATTGCGAATAGTTTGCCAGCCTATGCGGCACTTCAGCAACCCGGAATTATTCCCTGAAACAACGCTTGGAAGGATATTGTGACAGTGATTGTGTCAGCGTCGCGTCGCCTCGCCGCAGTGTATCGAGACAGACTTCCCCAGAACTTTCTAAAGGGGAAGTAAATGTTTATAGTTGTGTTACTGGAGTGATAGTTTTCATGCATGGTGTTTTGACAAGAAAATAGTGAAGTTGGAGAAAAATGTAGCTTAGACATTGAAGCTTATTGATTCAGTGGTGAAATTGATTAGAACTGCTATTGACGTTTGTGTGAATAAATTGTACATTTCCTTTTCCATAGCCAGAGGTTGAACCATTATGTGACGTTCATTTTTTCATTCATTTCAAGCTAAAAGTTTGTTTTCTAAATTGTTTCTTACATTTTTCATATGTATATATATGTATGTGTGTGTGTGTGTGTGTGTGTGTGTGTGCGTGTGTGTGTGTGTGTGTGTGTGTGTGTGTGTGTATATATATATGTATATTATCCCTAGGGATAGGGGTGAAAGAATACTTCCCACGTATTCCTCGCGTGTCGTAGAAAGCGACTAGAGGGGACGGGAGCGGGGGGCCGGAAATCCTCCCCTCCTTGTATTAACTTTCTAAAATGGGAAACAGAAGAAGGAGTCACGCGGGGAGTGCTCATCCTCCTCGAAGGCTCAGAGTGGGGTGCCTAAATGTGTGTGGATGTAACCAAGATGTGAAAAAAGGAGAGATAGGTAGTATGTTTGAGGAAAGGAACCTGGATGTTTTGGCTCTGAGTGAAACGAAGCTCAAGGGTAAAGGGGAAGAGTGGTTTGGAAATGTCTGGGGAGTGAAGTCAGGGGTTAGTGAGAGGACAAGAGCAAGGGAAGGAGTAGCAATACTCCTGAAACAGGAGTTGTGGGAGTATGTGATAGAATGTAAGAAAGTAAATTCTCGATTAATATGGGTAAAATTGAAAGTTGATGGAGAGAGGTGGGTGATTATTGGTGCATATGCACCTGGGCATGAGAAGAAAGATCATGAGAGGCAAGTGTTTTGGGAGCAGCTAAATGAGTGTGTTAGCGGTTTTGATGCACGAGACCGGGTTATAGTGATGGGTGATTTGAATGCAAAGGTGAGTAATGTGGCAGTTGAGGGAATAATTGGTATGCATGGGGTGTTCAGTGTTGTAAATGGAAATGGTGAAGAGCTTGTAGATTTATGTGCTGAAAAAGGACTGATGATTGGGAATACCTGGTTTAAAAAGCGAGATATACATAAGTATACTTATGTAAGTAGGAGAGATGGCCAGAGAGCGTTATTGGATTACGTGTTAATTGACAGGCGTGCGAAAGAGAGACTTTTGGATGTCAGTGTGCTGAGAGGTGCAACTGGAGGGATGTCTGATCATTATCTTGTGGAGGCTAAGGTGAAGATTAGTATGGGTTTTCAGAAAAGAAGAGTGAATGTTGGGGTGAAGAAGGTGGTGAGAGTAAGTGAGCTTGGGAAGGAGACCTGTGTGAAGAAGTATCAGGAGAGACTGTGTACAGAATGGAAAAAGGTGAGAACAATGGAAGTAAGGGGAGTGGGGGAGGAATGGGATGTATTTAGGGAATCAGTGATGGATTGCGCAAAAGATGCTTGTGGCATGAGAAGAGTGGGAGGTGGGCTGTTTAGAAAGGGTAGTGAGTGGTGGGATGAAGAAGTAAGAGTATTAGTGAAAGAGAAGAGAGAGGCATTTGGACGGTTTTTGCAGGGAAAAAATGCAATTGAGTGGGAGAAGTATAAAAGAAAGAGACAGGAGCTCAAGAGAAAGGTGCAAGAGGTGAAAAAAAGGGCAAATGAGAGTTGGGGTGAGAGACTATCAGTAAGTTTTAGGGAGAATAAAAAGATGTTCTGGAAGGAGGTAAATAGGGTGCGTAAGACAAGGGAGCAAATGGGAACTTCAGTGAAGGGCGTAAATGGGGAGGTGATAACAAGTAGTGGTGATGTGAGAAGGAGATGGAATGAGTATTTTGAAGGTTTGTTGAATGTGTCTGATGACAGAGTGGCAGATATAGGGTGTTTGGGTCGAGGTGGTGTGCAAAGTGAGAGGGTTAGGGAAAATGATTTGGTAAACAGAGAAGAGGTAGTAAAAGCTTTGCGGAAGATGAAAGCCGGCAAGGCAGCAGGTTTGGATAATATTGCAGTGGAATTTATTAAAAAAGGGGGTGACTGTATTGTTGACTGGTTGGTAAGGTTATTTAATGTATGTATGACTCATGGTGAGGTGCCTGAGGATTGGCGGAATGCGTGCATAGTGCCATTGTACAAAGGCAAAGGGGATAAGAGTGAGTGCTCAAATTACAGAGGTATAAGTTTGTTGAGTATTCCTGGTAAATTATATGGGAGGGTATTGATTGAGAGGGTGAAGGCATGTACAGAGCATCAGATTGGGGAAGAGCAGTGTGGTTTCAGAAGTGGTAGAGGATGTGTGGATCAGGTGTTTGCTTTGAAGAATGTATGTGAGAAATACTTAGAAAAGCAAATGGCTTTGTATGTAGCATTTATGGATCTGGAGAAGGCATATGATAGAGTTGATAGAGATGCTCTGTGGAAGGTATTAAGAATATATGGTGTGGGAGGCAAGTTGTTAGAAGCAGTGAAAAGTTTTTATCGAGGATGTAAGGCATGTGTACGTGTAGGAAGAGAGGAAAGTGATTGGTTCTCAGTGAATGTAGGTTTGCGGCAGGGGTGTGTGATGTCTCCATGGTTGTTTAATTTGTTTATGGATGGGGTTGTTAGGGAGGTAAATGCAAGAGTCTTGGAAAGAGGGGCAAGTATGAAGTCTGTTGGGGATGAGAGAGCTTGGGAAGTGAGTCAGTTGTTGTTCGCTGATGATACAGCGCTGGTGGCGGATTCATGTGAGAAACTGCAGAAGCTGGTGACGGAGTTTGGTAAAGTGTGTGGAAGAAGAAAGTTAAGAGTAAATGTGAATAAGAGCAAGGTTATTAGGTACAGTAGGGTTGAGGGTCAAGTCAATTGGGAGGTGAGTTTGAATGGTGAAAAACTGGAGGAAGTGAAGTGTTTTAGATATCTGGGAGTGGATCTGTCAGCGGATGGAACCATGGAAGCGGAAGTGGATCATAGGGTGAGGGAGGGGGCGAAAATTTTGGGAGCCTTGAAAAATGTGTGGAAGTCGAGAACATTATCCCGGAAAGCAAAAATGGGTATGTTTGAAGGAATAGTAGTTCCAACAATGTTGTATGGTTGCGAGGCGTGGGCTATGGATAGAATTGTGCGCAGGAGGATGGATGTGCTGGAAATGAGATGTTTGAGGACAATGTGTGGTGTGAGGTGGTTTGATCGAGTAAGTAACGTAAGGGTAAGAGAGATGTGTGGAAATAAAAAGAGCGTGGTTGAGAGAGCAGAAGAGGGTGTTTTGAAATGGTTTGGGCACATGGAGAGAATGAGTGAGGAAAGATTGACCAAGAGGATATATGTGTCGGAGGTGGAGGGAACGAGGAGAAGAGGGAGACCAAATTGGAGGTGGAAAGATGGAGTGAAAAGGATTTTGTGTGATCGGGGCCTGAACATGCAGGAGGGTGAAAGGAGGGCAAGGAATAGAGTGAATTGGAGCGATGTGGTATACAGGGGTTGACGTGCTGTCAGTGGATTGAATCAAGGCATGTGAAGCGTCCGGGGTAAACCATGGAAAGCTGTGTAGGTATGTATATTTCCGTGTGTGGACGTGTGTATGTACATGTGTATGGGGGGGGTTGGGCCATTTCTTTCGTCTGTTTCCTTGCGCTACCTCGCAAACGCGGGAGACAGCGACAAAGTATAAAAAAAAAAAAAAAAATATATATATATATATATATATATATATATATATATATATATATATATATATATATATATATATATATATATATATATATATATATATATATATATATATATATACATATAGCAGAAGTGGGAGACCAGATTGGAGGTGGAAAGATGGAGTGAAAAAGATTTTGAGTAATCGGGGACTGAACATGCAGGAGGGTGAAAGGCGTGCATTTGCATTATTTCCCTGCAAAAATCGTCCAAATGCCTCTCTCTTCTCTTTCACTAATAATCTTACTTCTTCATCCCACCACTCACTACCCTTTCTAATCAACCTACCTTCCACACTTTTCATGCCACAAGCATCTTTTGCGCAAGCCATCACTGCTTCCCTAAATACATCCCATTCCTCCCCTATTCCCCTTACCTCCTTTGTTCTCACCTTTTTCTATTCTGTACTCAGTCTCTCCTGGTACTTCCTCACACAAGTCTCCTTCCCAAGCTCACTTACTCTCACCACCCTCTTCACCCCAACATTCACTCTTCTTTTCTGAAAACCTCTACAAATCTTCACCTTCGCCTCCACAAGATAATGATCAGACATCCCTCCAGTTGCACCTCTTAGCACATTAACATACAAAAGTCTCTCTTTCGCGGGCCTATCAATTAACACGTAATCCAATAACGCTCTCTGGCCATCTCTCCTACTTACATACGTATACTTATTTATATCTCGCTTTTTAAACCAGGTATTCCCAATCACCAGTCCTTTTTCAGCACATAAATCTACAAGCTCTTCACCATTTCCATTTACAACACTGAACACAACATGTATACCAATTATTCCCTCAACTGCCACATTACTCACCTTTGCATTCAAATCACCCATCACTATAACCCGGTCTCGTGCATCAAAGCCAGTAACACACTCATTCAGCTGCTCCCAAAACACTTACCTCTCATGATCTTTCTTCTCATGCCCAGGTGCATATGTACCAATAATCACTCATCTCTCTCGATCAACTTTCAGTTTTACCCATATCAATCTAGAATTTACTTTCTTACACTCTAACACATACTCCCACCACTCGTGTTTCAGGAGTAGTGTTACTCCTTCCCTTACTCTTGTCCTCTCACTAACCCCTGACTTTACTCCCAAGATATTCCCAAACCACCCTTCTCCTTTACCCTTGAGCTTCGTTTCACTCAAAGCCAAAACATCCAGGTACCTTTCCTCAAATTATATATATATATATATATATATATATATATATATATATATATATATATATATATATATATATATATATATATATATATATATATATATATATATATATATATATATATATATATTTTTTTTTTTTTTCAAACTATTCGCCATTTCCCGCGTGTGCAAGGCAGCGTTAAGAACAGAGCACTGGACCTTTGAGGGAATATCCTCACCTGGCCCCCTTCTCTGTTCCCTCTTTTGGAAAATAAAAAAAAAACTAAAGGGGAGGATTTCCAGCCCCCCGCTCCCTCCCCTTTAAGTCGCCTTCTTCGACACGCAGGGAATACGTGGGAAGTATTCTTTCTCCCCTATCCCCAGGGATAATATATATATATATATATATATATATATATATATATATATATATATATATATATATATATATATATATATATATATATATATATATATGGAAAATGAGGGTGACGAGGCCAATAAGGAATATCTGCTGTACACACTTGGAGGGCTCAAAATGACAGCAGCTGCTGATGGAGTATTCACTTGATATTCTAAAGTAAATTTTTTTTACAAAGTATCTTAAAAGGCATCATATTTTTATGTACACATTTGTATTGTATATGAAAGATTCATGTTTCATTTTTTCATTCATTTCAAGCTAGAAGTTTCAGTTTTCTAAATTGTTTCTTACATTTTTCATATGTATATATATGTATGTGTGTGTGTGTGTATATGTGCGTATGTATGTGTATGTGTGTGTATGTGTATATGTATATATATATGTATATTATCCCTAGGGATAGGGGTGAAAGAATACTTCCCACGTATTCCTCGCGTGTCGTAGAAAGCGACTAGAGGGGACGGGAGCGGGGGGCCAGAAATCCTCCCCTCCTTGTATTAACTTTCTAAAATGGGAAACAGAAGAAGGAGTCACGCGGGGAGTGCTCATCCTCCTCGAAGGCTCAGAGTGGGGTGCCTAAATGTGTGTGGATGTAACCAAGATGTGAAAAAAGGAGAGATAGGTAGTATGTTTGAGGAAAGGAACCTGGATGTTTTGGCTCTGAGTGAAACGAAGCTCAAGGGTAAAGGGGAAGAGTGGTTTGGGAATGTCTGGGGAGTAAAGTCAGGGGTTAGTGAGAGGACAAGAGCAAGGGAAGGAGTAGCAATACTCCTGAAACAGGAGTTGTGGGAGTATGTGATAGAATGTAAGAAAGTAAATCCTCGATTAATATGGGTAAAACTGAAAGTTGATGGAGAGAGGTGGGTGATTATTGGTGCATATGCACCCGGGCATGAGAAGAAAGATCATGAGAGGCAAGTGTTTTGGGAGCAGCTGAATGAGTGTGTTAGTGGTTTTGATGCACGAGACCGGGTTATAGTGATGGGTGATTTGAATGCAAAGGTGAGTAATGTGGCAGTTGAGGGAATAATTGGTATACATGGGGTGTTCAGTGTTGTAAATGGAAATGGTGAAGAGCTTGTAGATTTATGTGCTGAAAAAGGACTGATGATTGGGAATACCTGGTTTAAAAAGCGAGATATACATAAGTATACTTATGTAAGTAGGAGAGATGGCCAGAGAGCGCTATTGGATTACGTGTTAATTGACAGGCGTGCGAAAGAGAGACTTTTGGATGTCAGTGTGCTGAGAGGTCACTGGAGGGATGTCTGATCATTATCTTGTGGATGATAAGGTGAAGATTAGTATGGGTTTTCAGAAAAGAAGAGTGAATGTTGGGGTGAAGAAGGTGGTGAGAGTAAGTGAGCTTGGGAAGGAGACCTGTGTGAAGAGGTTTCAGGAGAGGAAAAACTGTGTACAGAATGGAAAAAGGTGAGAACAATGGAAGTAAGGGGAGTGGGGGAGGAATGGGATGTATTTAGGGAATCAGTGATGGATTGCGCAAAAGATGCTTGTGGCATGAGAAGAGTGGGAGGTGGGCTGTTTAGAAAGGGTAGTGAGTGGTGGGATGAAGAAGTAAGAGTATTAGTGAAAGAGAAGAGAGAGGCATTTGGACGGTTTTTGCAGGGAAAAAATGAGTGGAGTGGGGAGTATAATGAAAGAGACCGGAGATCAAGGAGAAAGGGGAAAGAGGTGAAAAAAAGGGCAAATGAGAGTTGGGTGAGAGACTATCAGTAAGTTTTAGGGAGAATAAAAAGATGTTCTGGAAGGAGGTAAATAGGGTGCGTAAGACAAGGGAGCAAATGGGAACTTCAGTGAAGGGCGTAAATGGGAGGTGATAACAAGTAGTGGTAATGTGAGAAGGAGATGGAGTGAGTATTTTGAAGGTTTGTTGAATGTGTCTGATGACAGAGTGGCAGATATAGGTGTTTGGTCGAGGTGGTGTGCAAAGTGAGAGGGTTAGGAAAATGATTTGGTAAACAGAGAAGAGGTAGTAAAAGCTTTGCGGAAGATGAAAGCCGGCAAGCAGCAGGTTTGGATAATATTGCAGTGGAATTTATTAAAAAAGGGGGTGACTGTATTGTTGACTGGTTGGTAAGGTTATTTAATGTATGTATGACTCATGTTGAGGTCCTGAGGATTGGCGGAATGCGTGCATAGTGCCATTGTACAAAGGCAAAGGGGATAAGAGTGAGTGCTCAAATTACAGAGGTATAAGTTTGTTGGGGTATTCCTGGTAAAATTATATGGGAGGTATTGATTGAGAGGGTGAAGGCATGTACAGAGCATCAGATTGGGGAAGAGCAGTGTGGTTTCAGAAGTGGTAGAGGATGTGTGGATCAGGTGTTTTGCTTTGAAGAATGTATGTGAGAAATACTTAGAAAAGCAAATGGATTTGTATGTAGCATCAATGGATCTGGAGAAGGCATATGATAGAGTTATAGAGATGCTCTGTGGAAGGTATTAAGAATATATGTTGTGGGAGGCAAGTTGTTAGAAGCAGTGAAAAGTTTTTATCGAGGATGTAAGGCATGTGTACGTGTAGAGAGAGGAAAGTGATTGGTTCTCAGTGAATGTAGGTTTGCGGCAGGGGTGTGTGATGTCTCCATGGTTGTTTAATTTGTTTATGGATGGGGTTGTTAGGGAGGTAAATGCAAGAGTCTTGGAAAGAGGGGCAAGTATGAAGTCTGTTGGGGATGAGAGAGCTTGGGAAGTGAGTCAGTTGTTGTTCGCTGATGATACAGCGCTGGTGGCGGATTCATGTGAGAAACTGCAGAAGCTGGTGACGGAGTTTGGTAAAGTGTGTGGAAGAAGAAAGTTAATAGTAAATGTGAATAAGAGCAAGGTTATTAGGTACAGTAGGGCTGAGGGTAAGTCCACTTGGGAGGTGAGTTTGAATGGTGAAAAACTGGAGGAAGTGAAGTGTTTTAGATATCTGGGAGTGGATCTGTCAGCGGATGGAACCATGGAAGCGGAAGTGGATCATAGGGTGAGGGAGGGGGCGAAAATTTTGGGAGCCTTGAAAAATGTGTGGAAGTCGAGAACATTATCCCGGAAAGCAAAAATGGGTATGTTGAAGGAATAGTAGTTCCAACAATGTTTGTATGGTTGCGAGGCGTGGGCTATGATAGAAATTGTGCGCAGGAGGATGGATGTGCTGGAAATGAGATGTTTGAGGACAATGTGTGGTGTGAGGTGGTTTGATCGAGTGAGTAACGTAAGGGTAAGAGAGATGTGTGGAAATAAAAAGAGCGTGGTTGAGAGAGCAGAAGAGGGTGTTTTGAAGTGGTTTGGGCACATGGAGAGGATGAGTGAGGAAAGATTGACCAAGAGGATATATGTGTCGGAGGTGGAGGGAACGAGGAGAAGAGGGAGACCAAATTGGAGGTGGAAAGATGGAGTGAAAAAGATTTTGTGTGATCGGGGCCTGAACGTGCAGGAGGGTGAAAGGAGGGCAAGGAATAGAGTGAATTGGAGCGATGTGGTATACCGGGGTTGACGTGCTGTCAGTGGATTGAAGCAAGGGCATGTGAAGCGTCTGGGGTAAACCATGGAAAGCTGTGTAGGTATGTATATTTGTGTGTGTGGACGTATGTATATACATGTGTATGGGGGGGGGGGGCCATTTCTTTCGTCTGTTTCCTTGCGCTACCTCGCAAACGCGGGAGACAGCGACAAAGTATAATAAAAAATAAAAAATAAATATATATATATAATATATAATATATATAATATATATATATTATATATATTTTTTTTTTTTTTTTCTTTTTCTTCATACTATTCGCCATTTCCCGCGTGTGCAAGGCAGCGTTAAGAACAGAGGACTGGGCCTTTTTTGGAATATCCTCACCTGGCCCCCTTCTCTGTTCCTTCTTTTGCAAAATTAAAAAAAAAACGAGAGGGGAGGATTTCCAGCCACCCGCTCCCTCCCCTTTTAGTCGCCTTCTACGACACGCAGGGAATACGTGGGAAGTATTCTTTCTCCCCTATCCCCAGGGATATATATATATATAATATAATATATATATAATATATATATATATATATAATATATATATATTATATATATATATATATCTATATATATATATATGGAAAATGAGGGTGACGAGCCAATAAGGAATATCTGCTGTACACACTTGGAGGGCTCAAAATGACAGCAGCTGCTGATGGAGTATTCACTTGATATTCTAAAGTAAATTTTTTTTACAAAGTATCTTAAAAGGCATCATATTTTTATGTACACATTTGTATTGTATATGAAAGATTCATGTTTCATTTTTTCATTCATTTCAAGCTAGAAGTTTCAGTTTTCTAAATTGTTTCTTACATTTTTCATATGTATATATATGTATGTGTGTGTGTGTGTATATGTGCGTATGTATGTGTATGTGTGTGTATGTGTATATGTATATATATATGTATATTATCCCTAGGGATAGGGGTGAAAGAATACTTCCCACGTATTCCTCGCGTGTCGTAGAAAGCGACTAGAGGGGACGGGAGCGGGGGGCCAGAAATCCTCCCCTCCTTGTATTAACTTTCTAAAATGGGAAACAGAAGAAGGAGTCACGCGGGGAGTGCTCATCCTCCTCGAAGGCTCAGAGTGGGGTGCCTAAATGTGTGTGGATGTAACCAAGATGTGAAAAAAGGAGAGATAGGTAGTATGTTTGAGGAAAGGAACCTGGATGTTTTGGCTCTGAGTGAAACGAAGCTCAAGGGTAAAGGGGAAGAGTGGTTTGGGAATGTCTGGGGAGTAAAGTCAGGGGTTAGTGAGAGGACAAGAGCAAGGGAAGGAGTAGCAATACTCCTGAAACAGGAGTTGTGGGAGTATGTGATAGAATGTAAGAAAGTAAATCCTCGATTAATATGGGTAAAACTGAAAGTTGATGGAGAGAGGTGGGTGATTATTGGTGCATATGCACCCGGGCATGAGAAGAAAGATCATGAGAGGCAAGTGTTTTGGGAGCAGCTGAATGAGTGTGTTAGTGGTTTTGATGCACGAGACCGGGTTATAGTGATGGGTGATTTGAATGCAAAGGTGAGTAATGTGGCAGTTGAGGGAATAATTGGTATACATGGGGTGTTCAGTGTTGTAAATGGAAATGGTGAAGAGCTTGTAGATTTATGTGCTGAAAAAGGACTGATGATTGGGAATACCTGGTTTAAAAAGCGAGATATACATAAGTATACTTATGTAAGTAGGAGAGATGGCCAGAGAGCGCTATTGGATTACGTGTTAATTGACAGATGTTTGAGGACAATGTGTGGTGTGAGGTGGTTTGATCGAGTGAGTAACGTAAGGGTAAGAGAGATGTGTGGAAATAAAAAGAGCGTGGTTGAGAGAGCAGAAGAGGGTGTTTTGAAGTGGTTTGGGCACATGGAGAGGATGAGTGAGGAAAGATTGACCAAGAGGATATATGTGTCGGAGGTGGAGGGAACGAGGAGAAGAGGGAGACCAAATTGGAGGTGGAAAGATGGAGTGAAAAAGATTTTGTGTGATCGGGGCCTGAACGTGCAGGAGGGTGAAAGGAGGGCAAGGAATAGAGTGAATTGGAGCGATGTGGTATACCGGGGTTGACGTGCTGTCAGTGGATTGAAGCAGGGCATGTGAAGCGTCTGGGGTAAACCATGGAAAACTGTGTAGGTATGTACATTTGTGTGTGTGGACGTATGTATATACATGTGTATGGGGGGGGGGCCATTTCTTTCGTCTGTTTCCTTGCGCTACCTCGCAAACGCGGGAGACAGCGACAAAGTATAATAAAAAATAAAAAATAAATATATATATATATATATATATATATATATATATATATATATATATATTTTTTTTTTTTTCTTTTTCTTCATACTATTCGCCATTTCCCGCGTTTGCGAGGTAGCGTTAAGAACAGAGGACTCGGCCTTAGAGGGAAAATCCTCACCTCGCCCCCTTCTCTGTTCCTTCTTTTGCAAAATTAAAAAAAAAACGAGAGGGGAGGATTTCCAGCCACCCGCTCCCTCCCCTTTTAGTCGCCTTCTACGACACGCAGGGAATACGTGGGAAGTATTCTTTCTCCCCTATCCCCAGGGATATATATATATATATATATATATATATATATATATATATATATTTTTTTTTTTTTTTTTTTTTTTTTTTTTTTTTCAAACTATTCGCCATTTCCCGCGTTAGCGAGGTAGCGTTAAGAACAGAGGACTGGGCCTTTTTTGGAATATCCTCACCTGGCCCCCTCTGTTCCTTCTTTTGGAAAATTAAAAAAAAAAACGAGAGGGGAGGATTTCCAGCCCCCCGCTCCCTCCCCTTTTAGTCGCCTTCTACGACACGCAGGGAATACGTGGGAAGTATTCTTAATCCCCTATCCCCAGGGATAATATATATATATATATATATATATATATATATATATATATATATATATATATATATATATATATATATATATATATATACATATATATATTTTTTTTTTTTTTTTTTTGCTTTGTCGCTGTCTCCCGCGTTTGGAAGGTAGCGCAAGGAAACAGACGAAAGAAATGGCCCAACCCACCCCCATACACATGTATATACATACGTCCACACACGCAAAAATACATACCTACACAGCTTTCCATGGTTTACCCCAGACGCTTCACATGCCCTGATTCAATCCACTGACAGCACGTCAACCCCGGTATACCACATCGATCCAATTCACTCTATTCCTTGCCCTCCTTTCACCCTCCTGCACGTTCAGGCCCCGATCACACAAAATCTTTTTCACTCCATCTTTCCATCTCCAATTTGGTCTCCCACTTCTCCTCGTTCCCTCCACCTCCGACACATATATCCTCTTGGTCAATCTTTCCTCACTCATTCTCTCCATGTGCCCAAACCATTTCAAAACACCCTCTTCTGCTCTCTCAACCACGCTCTTTTTATTGCCACACATCTCTCTTACCCTTACGTTACTCACTCGATCAAACCACCTCACACCACACATTGTCCTCAAACATCTCATTTCCAGCACATCCATCCTCCTGCGCACAACTCTATCCATAGCCCACGCCTCGCAACCATACAACATTGTTGGAACCACTATTCCTTCAAACATACCCATTTTTGCTTTCCGAGATAATGTTCTCGACTTCCACACATTCTTCAAGGCCCCCAGGATTTTCGCCCCCTCCCCACCCTATGATCCAATTCCGCTTCCATGGTTCCATCCGCTGCCAGATCCACTCCCAGATATCTAAAACACTTTACTTCCTCCAGTTTTTCTCCATTCAAACTCACCTCCCAATTGACTTGACCCTCAACCCTACTGTACCTAATAACCTTGCTCTTATTCACATTTACTCTTAACTTTCTTCTTCCACACACTTTACCAAACTCAGTCACCAGCTTCTGCAGTTTCTCACATGAATCAGCCACCAGCGCTCTATCATCAGCGAACAACAACTGACTCACTTCCCAAGCTCTCTCATCCGCAACAGACTTCATACTTGCCCCTCTTTCCAAAACTCTTGCATTTACCTCCCTAACCACCCCATCCATAAACAAATTAAACAACCATGGAGACATCACACAACCCTGCCGCAAACCTACATTCACTGAGAACCAATCACTTTCCTCTCTTCCTACACGTACACATGCCTTACATCCTCGATAAAAACTTTTCACTGCTTCTAACAACTTTCCTCCCACACCATATATTCTTAATACCTTCCACAGAGCATCTCTATCAACTCTATCATATGCCTTCTCCAGATCCATAAATGCTACATACAAATCCATTTGCTTTTCTAAGTATTTCTCACATACATTCTTCAAAGCAAACACCTGATCCACACATCCTCTACCACTTCTGAAACCACACTGCTCTTCCCCAATCTGATGCTCTGTACATGCCTTCACCCTCTCAATCAACACCCTCCCATATAATTTACCAGGAATACTCAACAAACTTATACCTCTGTAATTTGAGCACTCACTCTTATCCCCTTTGCCTTTGTACAATGGCACTATGCACGCATTCCGCCAATCCTCAGGCACCTTACCATGAGTCATACATACATTAAATAACCTTACCAACCACTCAACAATACAGTCACCCCCTTTTTTAATAAATTCCACTGCAATACCATCCAAACCTGCTGCCTTGCCGGCTTTCATCTTCCGCAAAGGTTTCACTACCTCTTCTCTGTTTACCAAATCATTTTCCCTAACCCTCTAACTTTGTACACCACCTAGACCAAAACACCCTATATCTGCCACTCTATCATCAAACACATTCAACAAACCTTCAAAATACTCACTCCATCTCCTTCTCACATCACCACTACTTGTTATCACCTCCCCATTTGCGCCCTTCACCGAAGTTCCCATTTGTTCCCTTGTCTTACGCACTTTATTTACCTCCTTCCAGAACATCTTTTTATTCTCCCTAAAATTTAATGATACTCTCTCACCCCAACTCTCATTTGCCCTTTTTTCACCTCTTGCACCTTTCTCTTGACCTCCTGTCTCTTTCTTTTATACATCTCCCACTCAATTGCATTTTTTCCCTGCAAAAATCGTCCAAATGCCTCTCTCTTCTCTTTCACTAATACTCTTTCTTCTTCATCCCACCACTCACTACCCTTTCTAATCAACCCACCTCCCACTCTTCTCATGCCACAAGCATCTTTTGCGCAATCCATCACTGATTCCCTAAATACATCCCAATCCTCCCCCACTCCCCTTACTTCCATTGTTCTCACCTTTTTCCATTCTGTACTCAGTCTCTCCTGGTACTTCCTCACACAGGTCTCCTTCTCAAGCTCACTTACTCTCACCACCCTCTTCACCCCAACATTCACTCTTCTTTTCTGAAAACCCATACAAATCTTCACCTTAGCCTCCACAAGATAATGATCAGACATCCCTCCAGTTGCACCTCTTAGCACATTAACATCCAAAAGTCTCTCTTTCGCACGCCTGTCAATTAACACGTAATCCAATAACGCTCTCTGGCCATCTCTCCTACTTACATAAGTATACTTATGTATATCGATTTTTAAACCAGGTATTCCCAATCATCAGTCCTTTTTCAGCACATAAATCTACAAGCTCTTCACCATTTCCATTTACAACACCGAACACCCCATGTATACCAATTATTCCCTCAACTGCCACATTACTCACCTTTGCATTCAAATCACCCATCACTATGACCCGGTCTCGTGCATCAAAACCACTAACACACTCATTCAGCTGCTCCCAAAACACTTGCCTCTCATGATCTTTCTTCTCATGCCCAGGTGCATATGCACCAATAATCACCCACCTCTCTCCATCAACTTTCAGTTTTACCCATATTAATCGAGAATTTACTTTCTTACACTCTATCACATACTCCCACAACTCCTGTTTCAGGAGTATTGCTACTCCTTCCCTTGCTCTTGTCCTCTCACTAACCCCTGACTTTACTCCCCAGACATTCCCAAACCACTCTTCCCCTTTACCCTTGAGCTTCGTTTCACTCAGAGCCAAAACATCCAGGTTCCTTTCCTCAAACATACGACCTATCTCTCCTTTTTTCACATCTTGGTTACATCCACACACATTTAGGCACCCCACTCTGAGCCTTCAAGGAGGATGAGCACTCCCCGCGTGACTCCTTCTTCTGTTTCCCATTTTAGAAAGTTGATACAAGGAGGGGAGGATTTCTGGCCCCCCGCTCCCGTCCCCTCTAGTCGCTTTCTACGACACGCGAGGAATACGTGGGAAGTATTCTTTCACCCCTATCCCCAGGGATAATATACATATATATAATAAATATATATATATATATATATATATATATATATATATATATATATATATATATATATATATATTTATTTATATGTAAATGGATCGGAGACTGGCTTACCAGAAAAAAAGCGGCGTGTAGTATTAAACGGCTAAGCCTCACATTGGCTAGACTTTACGAGTGGTATGCCACAGGGGTCGGTGTTAGGCCCAATTCTTTATCACGATGTATATCAATGACCTTGATTTCTGTGTCATATATAAGATCACCAAATTTGCTGACGATGCTAAACTAGGAGGTGGAGCTGTAAACAGGCGGGACTGTGAAATAATTCAAAAAGATCTTAACTTACTAGCAGAGTGGTCAGACAGATGGCAAATGAAGTTTAATGTAGACAGGTGTAAAGTTGTGCACTTTTGAGACAAGAATATACGTTGCGACCCTGGAACTAAAGTAAATGAAGTAAAGGACCTTGGAGCTGTCATTCGCAACAATCTGAAATACATTAAACAGTGTCAAGCAGCATGTAAAAAAGGCAACCAAATGTTTGGTTTCATGGCCAGAAACATAGAATACAAGACGCCAGAAACAATTTTCACTCTTTATAATTCTCTAGTAAGACCATACTTCCGTTGTGTTCGTTCCCATATCTCAATTCCTCTCATTCACACTGTTATTCTATCTCTCTGTCAATAGAATATCAAGTCTTTGGTACATTTAAACAGATGCCAAAGAAGCAAATCTATTCATCTACGAAAAAAAAATTAAAGATGTTATCAGAATCACAAAATCACCTGCAAGTTCTCCGTCATTTTCCTGCAACTACAGATCCGGTGACAGCCCAAGGACCTACACATCTTGATCTACAGATTATGTAAAACCTTCTCTAGAGTTATCAAATATAGATATCTGTCACAAACCACCTTAAGTTTCAACTACCAGGGACTTTAAAGTCTTGTAATGGAACGTTAACATACCGGCTGGACCTCAAGATGAATACTCAGATAAATCAGTAAGGGATTATCAAACATATAGATTTATCCTATGATTATAAGTGAGGTCTTGATTTACCCTTCACCACAAATGAAGATTAAGTCATAAGATAGACGTGGATCATTTTTTCAGCTCTCACACAATCACTGACATCAGATAATACTAGAAAATAACTCTGTAGACAGACAATACAACTCAAATCACACAGTTTCTACATCAAAATTTTCTTCTTTACTGAGCCTTGCTGAAGGTTAGGCTCCTGCTTAGCTGAGGACTTTATCCTAGATTAACGTCAGGGGCTGAGACCTCAGAGAGCTGGCAGACAACCGTGTCGTACACAGGGAATCTAGGCAACAGAAGAATGCTGGAGGAAGAGTCATACTAGGATGACGGATGAGTCTATCCAGGAGGTGCCATACAAAGCTCCCTGAGACGACAGGCGGAACACTCCTGGATGGTTTTACGGCTGGGTTGGCGTTCCAGAATGTGTAGGTGTCTTCTTCATTACTCACGAGGACACCCGGAAGGGTCAGTCTAGACGGTGGACCCTACGACTGCCCACGACAGAAAAAAGGTTGAAGGAAAGGCACCCGACTGCACCCGTTTTTTTGACATGTAGTAGATTACTGGCCGCTCACAGTGTTCGTGTGTTGAGCAGGAAATATGTGAACCTCGCCAGGTATTTGGGTTAATTGACTGTAAGGGAAAATAACCAGTACTGATAATTGATGAGGTACTCAGCTGAGCTAGAACATAATAATTATTTAAGAGGTATTGATTGAACGAGGAGAGAAGGAGAATTCTACTCTGATGCATCACGACAACCTACAGGAGCTGTCTGTACTTATAAGTAATTGTTTATGTTCCTTAGATGAATCTGGGGTAAGGGTATAGAATTTTTACGGAAGGTAGACTAAAATATTTATGCAATGTATATATGCTATACTGATTTCGAGGACTGAGCTGGTTTCCATTTGTTGTTTTAAACGGAATCATGATTGATCAATGTCTTGTATATCATCCTGGATGTATTTTGCTTCATTGCATTCCTATTTGCATCTATCATGTTACATGAGTGATAACGATATCAAAATTGTAGTCATATATTCACATATGTGCAGCGTGAGCACATGCACATTTTCCAATCAATATGTAACTGCTCTTGAGCACAATCCTGTTATAAAAGTTATAAATCATTAGCAGGATATGATATAATATTTTAGTGTTATTTTATGTTCTTGTATCCAGTACAACAATATATATTTCGTTGAGTCTCTAAGGTACAGCACTTATGTAACCATGGTTCCGTGTCTACCCAAGCCAAGTGAAAAACAAAAGCTGTGTAGTGACAGGAAGAAAAACCCCCTAGATCCGTTCGCAGTGTCGGCCAGGTTGACTTATGTAACTGAACACAGACATCACATTTGTGCCGGAAGATAAAGGCTGGATTTACAATCTACAGGAAGATCTCATGCGTGGAAAACAAAGTAAACTGAAAGAGTTTGAATCTGTTGAATATATATATTGTGAGAAGTGGAGGTGAACCCATCATGAGTCAGTTCTGACAGGGTTTGCCTTCAGAACAAAATCAATCATCTAAGTTGGACTGGAAGAACCAGTGAAGGTCGTGTACCTCTAAGTTCTGACCCTTCATATATGCACTATGATCAAGTCCTTGTACCTTGCGATCATTGATATAGAGAGTGATTTCTTGCAGCGAACCTACTAGAGATTCTGGTACTCCCTACCCACTTTTGTCACGAAATGAGAGTCAATACAATTCTCCAATACTTTCACTTTTTTTCAGAACTCAAGTCAATACCAAGTTGCCCCAGTGACATTTGTTCCTGGCGCCTCAGTTTAGGGGTGCAGTCAATATAGTTGCCTTCACCTTTTGTGTTACATCATTCTTTACTTGCGCCATCTGAGCACGAGGTTTAAGATAGTGGTCGTGTATATCCTCATTTTTGGTGCATCGAATACGATCTTCCATGTCAGAATCGAATTCAACTATCATTTTGATCAATCCTATTGCCACTGTTATGCTCATAAAGTCTTTCATTTGTCCACGAAATACAAGAGTTGTGCTCAGCGAGGTGCTACACCACTCTTTTATCGCCTACCAAACATGATGCCCAATGCTCTCTCTCTCTCTCTCTCTCTCTCTCTCTCTCTCTCTCTCTCTCTCTCTCTCTCTCTCTCTCTCTCTCTCTCTCTCTCTCTCTCTCTCTCTCTCTCTCTCTCTCTCTCTCTCTCTCTCTCTCTCTCTCTCTGTTTATTCTTTTCGGTTTCAATCATCCATGGACTTTATTGGCGATAATCTTCTCTTTATTCTAATTCATTATGCTCAGATTAAAGCATGTTTACCCGATAATTTTTGCCACTGAAGTCTTTGGATCAAATGTTCTGTCACCAAATATCCTTAATTAATTGCGTGCTGTATGTGCGCCGAACAACTTACAGAAAAAAAGAAAATGCAGCAACCTTCTTCGAGTACATATGCCAGTGGTTTTCATACATATCTCCATGTGCCATCAATCGGAAGTAAAAGTCTCGCTTCTCACAATTCCTGGGAATGGTTGATCATCATTTGGTACTTTACTATGCCCTCTTAAAGTCAGGAGAGAGTTGAGCCTAGCTGATCCTTTGTAAGGTGAGTGTGTAATTACCTGTGAACAATGGCTTTAAACTAGAGAAATTTCTGACTCACTATATAACAGCAAACTCGGCCAGTTAGCTGAGTCACGTAGATGTTCACATGGGGTTACCATCGGTAGAACAGTCCAATTCAATGGTCTGAACACGCCTATATTATGATTCCCTTCCAGAACCTGTGGACAATCACCGTCATTCTTGCTGGTATCCAGCAACACATTAACTCCCTCACTTGCTGATGGAACTTGTAAGATCATGATCTTTTCAAAAGAGACTTTCATGGTCTTTCCTATTTCTTATCTCTTTTTTTCCTCTAACTTTTTTCATCCGTCCTGAGCTAGTTTTCTGTATTTGTCTTTGTCTCGGCTATTACAAATCTTTGTGTAATAAGGAAAAATGCAGAGGGTGTGCCATTGAACACCTTACACGAGAACTACAAATGTGACCGTGCCAGTAGAAGGGTCTGCCAGGGTTATAACTTCCAAGAGAACATCAGGAACATCGGTACTGGCAGGTGTGGCTGTGCAGGGAGCAGGCAGGTAGTGTTTATACCCACTGAGAAAAGGCATGCGAGTTGGTGATGACGTCAGCATGCAGGTGTGAGACAGGATGGGTGCGAGGTCAGGTCAGGTAAGGGTCGAGCTGGGCTGATACTCTGTAGCATGTGATAGTGTGTCATTACCTGTGGACAGAACAAACACCGGTGGCTTTAAACAACAGACATTCAAACTCAGTATGTACGTAGCAACACGCCAGTGACGCTCCAGCATAGACGTGCCAGAATGTACTCCCACATAGTACTTTAACCTTTTCAAAGTCGACTCTACATTTATGAACTCCCATTTAAACTGGCCCTTCTGTCACCTGAGAGGTCAGACAAGGTCACACGCTGTGGTCAACCTAAATGGTTACAGCTTTGTGTGGGCGTATGTTCTAGGACGCCTACGTGTAGCGTCAATGGGTGTGACACTATAGGAAAAAAAAATGAAGCAGGAAGAAATAATTCTGGAACGGAGGAAGTAAAATGAGTGAAACAGAAACACTATGGATTGAAACATGTGATGAAAATGAAATAATCATGTTTAGCTCGGATTACCACACTGTCCCAAGATATCAAACCCGGCCGCGGGACCCCTCCAAGGCCGACCTCAAGGGTCACCCAGACAGCATCATAACAAATTCATATGAACTTTTCAGTAACAAACCCACGTCTCTAGTGAGCCCATCCCTTTAAATGAGATAAACACGTCTTGATGGTGAAGTAAACCGGCTTCTCTTTCACGTTTTGACGAACAAAATTTCCAGTGTGAAGACTGGCCCTGACGTGTATGACTGGAGTTAGTGTGAGCCTCACTCCTCTGGATCCTCGTGGAGGAAAGTAAACAAACCTGATCACATCGTGGTGAGCACCTCCCACTCTCCTCCGTCTGGTCGTGTCTCGCGGTAGACCTTCACTACACCACACTTCACATACAAGACTACATGATGATGCTACACAAAGTTTGTGATCTTGGGAAAGTGTTAGAAACTTGTGAGAAACTAAATGTTGGTTTCCTCACACATCTGAACGACAGTATAAGTGTGCTTATAAAAATCAATCAGCATTTGAGAAAATTCATGAATTATTTAATTTGTTAAAGAAAACCTTATGCCTGTTTAGGGACAAGAGAAATGTAAAAAAGAATGAAAATGAAACTTTGAAAATAAATTCCATTTAAGCCATGAAGAAAAGTTTTAGCCTATTTTCTGTGATGTAATTTGAGGGAATTTGAAATGTGAACATCGAAACTAAATCTATATTTAGCCGACTGATAAAGGCTGGGATCGTTGGACTCACGTTAGCAGGAGGCGCGGGGCGGGTGTACAACACAGCTGGGCGCAGATCGGGCTCGGGTGTGGACGGTGTGGGAGCAGGTGATGCACTAAGGTCGTGGTGCCCTGGACGGCCGCTTTTACTGTGGGAAGTTGCCTGCTGACTCACGCACGACCCGCCCGGAGAGAGGCATGTTGAATGGATCGGTAGATAAGTAAAGTTTACTGAGCACTATTACCTCCAGGTAAGTCATAAGAATTCTTCTGTTAACTAGTTACTAATCTTCCATTGACCCTCCCCCCCTGTGACTTATCTCTCACGGTCCCTAGATACAGTAACTTATCTCCCATGATCTCTAAATACAGAGACTTATTTCCCATGGTTTCCAGATACAATGACTTATTTCCCACTGTCCCCAGATACAATGACTTATCTCCTGTGGTCCCCAGATTTAATGACACATCCCACGGACAATGACACGCAGAGGTATCTCTACGATCCTCAAACACACAGACTAAATTTTCAGAGACCCCAGACACAAGAAATTAGCTCCTTCGGTCCCCAGACACAAAGACGCGAGCACCGTTCGTGCCCAGGCAATACTGTCCCCTTAACTTTTCCTACAATGCTTGTTCTTTCACCTCACCCCTCCATTCATCTACAGCAACAATCCTCCCTCCATCATTCCTCTCCCTCAAAATAGCCTTGCTTTCACTGCTACCCTCTATGATCAACCCTTTCCTCGAACCTAACACCTCCCCCCATCACGTTTCAATCCATTACACCTCCAAAAACACTGCTGGCCTCCACATTTCCATCACACTCCAACAACAGTTCTGCGTTCTGCATTCCCATCGTACTCCAAAAACGCTACCAGCATTCTCGGTTCCATCACATTTAAGCAACACTATAACACTATTTCCTTCCAAACTTGCAGCACATTCCAGCAACGCTGCTGGCTTCCAAACTTCCATCACACTCCAATAACACATCTTGCTTCGAAAACATCTATCACACTCCAACAACACTGTTGGTCCACGCAATTCCAACAAACTCCAAGAACAAACACTGCTCGCACCGACACTAGCCACCATCTTTCAACCACATCTCTCCACTTTCCGCCACTGATTATCCTTCAACACAGTGCACTTTCCTCCGTCAAAGCGTTCACCAACTCTCATTCAAAACCCTAGACTCTTGGTGATAAATACCCTAGTTGTCTTCCTCTCCAATAAAGCCTGTATTTATCACCCGATTCACCCAGCCACTCTTGCCCATTATCATATCCATCCTCACCCCATGCTCTCACCTCACCAATCACACTCTCACTACCACCTACCTCTCTCCTCCATTCCCAACCCTTCATTATCCAATACTCTTTCCTTTCCCTTTATTAACCCTTAGTCCTGCATGAGAGACCCTCAGGTCTTCATTCATGGAACATTCTTGTTCATGTTCCTTACCTGATCATCTCAGTTTGTTTCTCTCTCTCTCTTCAGAACGTCACACAGTAAGGTAAACCTTCCGTAGAGCAGCGTACGTGCCTGTTAAAGGACAAGAGGAAATCGGTGAACTTATCTTCTGTGTATTATGTCACTTGACAACTAATTCTGAACATCTTACGTTCCTGTGGAGGACTGATTCTAACTTGTTTACTTCAATGTATAGGAGGCATTTTGACCTGTTTACTACCATATCGAAATATGATTCTTACCTGCTTACTTCACTGTGGTGAGAGTATTCTGACCTTTGTACTCAACTATAGAGAGAGGGTTCTGAATTGTTTACTTCATTGTAGTGGAAGAATTCTGACCTGTTTATCTCACTGTTGAAAGAGGATTCCGACCTGCGTACTTCATTTTAGAAAGAGGATTAAGACCTGTTCACTCTTCTATAGAGAGAGGGTTCTGAATTGTTTACTTCACTGTTGCGGAAGAATTCTGACCTCTTTACGTCACTGTAGAAAGAGGATTCTGACCTGAGTACTTCACTGAAGAGAGAGGATTCTGACCTGTTTACTTCACTGTGGAGAGAAGATCCTGACCTGTTTACTTCAACGGAGGGAGAAGATCCTGACCTGTTTACTTCAATGGAGACAGAAGATCCTGACCTGTTTACTTCACTGGAGACAGAAGATCCTGACCTGTTTACTTCACTGGAGACAGAAGATCCTGACCTGTTTACTTCACTGGAGAGAGAAGATCCTGACCTGTTTACTTCAGTGGAGAGAGAGATGATCCTGACCTGTTTACTTCAATGGAGAGAGAAGATCCTGACCTGTTTACTTCAGTGGAGAGAGAGATGATCCTGACCTGTTTACTTCAATGGAGAGAGAAGATCCTGACCTGTTTACTTCACTGGAGAGAGAAGATCCTGACCTGTTTACTTCAGTGGAGAAAGAGATGATCCTGACCTGTTTACTTCAATGGAGAGAGAAGATCCTGACCTGTTTACTTCAGTGGAGAGAGAGATGATCCTGACCTGTTTACTTCACTGGAGACAGAAGATCCTGACCTGTTTACTTCAATGGAGACAGAAGATCCTGACCTGTTTACTTCACTGGAGACAGAAGATCCTGACCTGTTTACTTCAATGGAGACAGAAGATCCTGACCTGTTTACTTCAATGGAGGGAGAAGATCCTGACCTGTTTACTTCACTGGAGACAGAAGATCCTGACCTGTTTACTTCAATGGAGACAGAAGATCCTGACCTGTTTACTTCAATGGAGAGAGAAGATCCTGACCTGTTTACTTCAATGGAGACAGAAGATCCTGACCTGTTTACTTCAATGGAGGGAGAAGATCCTGACCTGTTTACTTCACTGGAGAGAGAAGATCCTGACCTGTTTACTTCACTGGAGAGAGAAGATCCTGACCTGTTTACTTCACTGGAGACAGAAGATCCTGACCTGTTTACTTCAATGGAGGGAGAAGATCCTGACCTGTTTACTTCACTGGAGACAGAAGATCCTGACCTGTTTACTTCACTGGAGACAGAAGATCCTGACCTGTTTACTTCACTGGAGACAGAAGATCCTGACCTGTTTACTTCAATGGAGGGAGAAGATCCTGACCTGTTTACTTCACTGGAGAGAGAAGATCCTGACCTGTTTACTTCAATGGAGGGAGAAGATCCTGACCTGTTTACTTCACTGGAGAGAGAAGATCCTGACCTGTTTACTTCACTGTAGAGAGAAGATCCTGACCTGTTTACTTCAATGGAGAGAGAAGATCCTGACCTGTTTACTTCACTGGAGAGAGAAGATCTTGACCTGTTTACTTCAATGGAGAGAGAAGATCCTGACCTGTTTACTTCACTGGAGAACGAAGATCTTGACCTGTTTACCCCACTATAGAGAGGATTTTGACTTGCTCATGAACAGTGTGGGCAGATAATTCTGACTTGCTCACATCAGAGTGAGCAGTTTTTCCTGGTGTTTCTGGAGAAGTAAGAGCCGCAGACGGTGTAAGTGGAACTTAAGTGACCCTATAAGATGATCACCTCGGAGAGGGGAGGAGGTTTCAGCCTCTTCGTTCCGCTGCTCTTAGTCTCCTTCTGCGGCACTAAGGAAATCCGGAAGTTTGATTCTTTTCTTTCCTACTGTAGGGATTTATATGTGTGCATATATAATCGCCATTTCCCGTGCTACCGAGGTAACGCCAGGAACCAGACGAAGAAAGACACATCCACTCACATGAAAATATATATTCATATACGCACACAGACGTGCATATAAACATATATATATATATATATATATATATATATATATATATATATATATATATATATATATATATATATATTTTTTTTTTTTTTTTTTTGCTTTGTCGCTGTCTCCCGCGTTTGCGAGGTAGCGCAAGGAAACAGACGAAAGAAATGGCCCAACCCACCCCCCCCCATACACATGTATATACATACGTCCACACACGCAAATATACATACCTACACAGCTTTCCATGGTTTACCAGAGACGCTTCACATGCCTTGATTCAATCCACTGACAGCACGTCAACCCCGGAATACCACATCGATCCAATTCACTCTATTCCTTGCCCTCCTTTCACCCTCCTGCATGTTCAGGCCCCGATCACACAAAATCTTTTTCACTCCATCTTTCCACCTCCAATCTAGTCTCCCACTTCTCGTTCCCTCCACCTCCGACACATATATCCTATTGGTCAATCTTTCCTCGCTCATTCTCTCCATGTGCCCAAACCATTTCAAAACACCCTCTTCTGCTCTCTCAACCACGCTCTTTTTATTTCCACACATCTCTCTTACCCTTACGTTACTTACTCGATCAAACCACCTCACACCACACATTGTCCTCAAACATCTCATTTCCAGCACATCCTGCGCACAACTCTATCCATAGCCCACGCCTCGCAACCATACAACATTGTTGGAACCACTATTCCTTCAAACATACCCATTTGTGCTTTCCGAGATAATATATATATCTATATCTATATATATCTATACCTATATATATATATATATATATATATATATATATATATATATATATATATATATATATATATATATATATATATATATTTTTATTTTTTATTATACTTTGTCGCTGCCTCCCGCGTTTGCGAGGTAGCGCAAGGAAACAGACGAAAGAAATTGCCCAACCCCCCCCCATACACATGTATATACATACGTCCACACACGCAAATATACATACCTACACAGCTTTCCATGGTTTACCCCAGACGCTTCACATGCCTTGATTTAATCCACTGACAGCACGTCAACCCCGGTATACCACATCGCTCCAATTCACTCTATTCCTTGCCCTCCTTTCACCCTCCTGCATGTTCAGGCCCCGATCACACAAAATCTTTTTCACTCCATCTTTCCACCTCCAATTTGGTCTCCCTCTTCTCCTCGTTCCCTCCACCTCTGACACATATATCCTCTTGGTAAATCTTTCCTCACTCATTCTCTCCATGTGCCCAAACCACTTCAAAACACCCTCTTCTGCTCTCTCAACCACGCTCTTTTTATTTCCACACATCTCTCTTACCCTTACGTTACTTACTCGATCAAACCACCTCACACCACACATTGTCCTCAAACATCTCATATCCAGCACATCCATCCTCCTGCGCACAACTCTATCCATAGCCCACGCCTCGCAACCATACAACATTGTTGGAACCACTATTCCTTCAAACATACCCATTTTTGCTTTCCGAGATAATGTTCTCGACTTCCACACATTCTTCAAGGCTCCCAGAATTTTCGCCCCCTCCCCCACCCTATGATCCACTTCCGCTTCCATGGTTCCATCCGCTGCCAGATCCACTCCCAGATATCTAAAACACTTCACTTCCTCCAGTTTTTCTCCATTCAAACTCACCTCCCAATTGACTTGACCCTCAACCCTACTGTACCTAATAACCTTGCTCTTATTCACATTTACTCTTAACTTTCTTCTTCCACACACTTTACCAAACTCAGTCACCAGCTTCTGCAGTTTCTCACATGAATCAGCCACCAGCGCTGTATCATCAGCGAACAACAACTGACTCACTTCCCAAGCTCTCTCATCCCCAACAGACTTCATACTTGCCCCTCTTTCCAAAACTCTTGCATTTACCTCCCTAACAACACCATCCATAAACAAATTAAACAACCATGGAGACATCACACACCCCTGCCGCAAACCTACATTCACTGAGAACCAATCACTTTCCTCTCTTCCTACACGTACACATGCCTTACATCCTCGATAAAAACTTTTCACTGCTTCTAACAACTTTCCTCCCACACCATATATTCTTAATACCTTCCACAGAGCATCTCTATCAACTCTATCATATGCCTTCTCCAGATCCATAAATGCTACATACAAATCCATTTGCTTTTCTAAGTATTTCTCACATACATTCTTCAAAGCAAACACCTGATCCACACATCCTCTACCACTTCTGAAACCACACTGCTCTTCCCCAATCTGATGCTCTGTACATGCCTTCACCCTCTCAATCAATACCCTCCCATATAATTTACCAGGAATACTCAACAAACTTATACCTCTGTAATTGGAGCACTCACTCTTATCCCCTTTGCATTTGTACAATGGCACTATGCACGCATTCCGCCAATCCTCAGGCATCTCACCATGAGTCATACATACATTAAATAACCTTACCAACCAGTCAACAATACAGTCACCCCCTTTTTTAATAAATTCCACTGCAATACCATCCAGACCTGCTGCCTTGCCGGCTTTCATCTTCCGCAAAGCTTTCACTACCTCTTCTCTGTTTACCAAATCATTTTCCCTAACCCTCTCACTTTGCACACCACCTCGACCAAAACACCCTATATCTGCCACTTTATCATCAAACACATTCATTTATTTATTTATTCATCTATTTATACATATATTCTTTATATTTATTTTGCTTTATCGCCGTCTCCCGCGCTAGCGAGGTAGCGCAAGGAAACAGACGAAAGAATGGCCCAATCCATCCACACACACATGTGTATCAATACACGCCCACACACGCAAATATACACACCAATACATCTCAATGTATACATACTTATACACACACAAACACATACATATATACACATGTACATGATTCATACTGTCTGCCTTTATTCATTCCCATCACTACCTCGCCACACATGGAATAACCAACCCCCTCCCCCCTCATGTGTGCGAGGTAGCGCAAGGAAAAGACAACAAAGGCCCCATTCGTTCACACTCAGTCTCTAGCTGTCATGTAATAATGCACCGAAACTACAGCTCCCTTTCCACATCCAGGCCCCACACAACTTTCCATGGTTTACCCCAGACGCTTCACATGCCCTGGTTCAATCCACTGACAGCACGTCGACCCCGGTATACCATATCGTTCCAATTCACTCTGTTCCTTGCACGCCTTTCACCCTACTGCATGTTCAGGCCCCGATCACTAAAAATCTTTTTCACTCCATCTTTCCACCTCCAATTTCGTCTCTCACTTCTCGTTCCCTCCACCTCTGACACATATATCCTCTTGGTAAATCTTTCCTCACTCATTCTCTCCATGTGCCCAAACCACTTCAAAACACCCTCTTCTGCTCTCTCAACCACGCTCTTTTTATTTCCACACATCTCTCTTACCCTTACGTTACTTACTCGATCAAACCACCTCACACCACACATTGTCCTCAAACATCTCATATCCAGCACATCCATCCTCCTGCGCACAACTCTATCCATAGCCCACGCCTCGCAACCATACAACATTGTTGGAACCACTATTCCTTCAAACATACCCATTTTTGCTTTCCGAGATAATGTTCTCGACTTCCACACATTCTTCAAGGCTCCCAGAATTTTCGCCCCCTCCCCCACCCTATGATCCACTTCCGCTTCCATGGTTCCATCCGCTGCCAGATCCACTCCCAGATATCTAAAACACTTCACTTCCTCCAGTTTTTCTCCATTCAAACTCACCTCCCAATTGACTTAACCCTCAACCCTACTGTACCTAATAACCTTGCCCTTATTCACATTTACTCTTAACTTTCTTCTTCCACACACTTTACCAAACTCAGTCACCAGCTTCTGCAGTTTCTCACATGAATCAGCCACCAGCGCTGTATCATCAGCGAACAACAACTGACTCACTTCCCAAGCTCTCTCATCCCCAACAGACTTCATACTTGCCCCTCTTTCCAAAACTCTTGCATTTACCTCCCTAACAACACCATCCATAAACAAATTAAACAACCATGGAGACATCACACACCCCTGCCGCAAACCTACATTCACTGAGAACCAATCACTTTCCTCTCTTCCTACACGTACACATGCCTTACATCCTCGATAAAAACTTTTCACTGCTTCTAACAACTTTCCTCCCACACCATATATTCTTAATACCTTCCACAGAGCATCTCTATCAACTCTATCATATGCCTTCTCCAGATCCATAAATGCTACATACAAATCCATTTGCTTTTCTAAGTATTTCTCACATACATTCTTCAAAGCAAACACCTGATCCACACATCCTCTACCACTTCTGAAACCACACTGCTCTTCCCCAATCTGATGCTCTGTACATGCCTTCACCCTCTCAATCAATACCCTCCCATATAATTTACCAGGAATACTCAACAAACTTATACCTCTGTAATTGGAGCACTCACTCTTATCCCCTTTGCATTTGTACAATGGCACTATGCACGCATTCCGCCAATCCTCAGGCATCTCACCATGAGTCATACATACATTAAATAACCTTACCAACCAGTCAACAATACAGTCACCCCCTTTTTTAATAAATTCCACTGCAATACCATCCAGACCTGCTGCCTTGCCGGCTTTCATCTTCCGCAAAGCTTTCACTACCTCTTCTCTGTTTACCAAATCATTTTCCCTAACCCTCTCACTTTGCACACCACCTCGACCAAAACACCCTATATCTGCCACTCTATCATCAAACACATTCATTTATTTATTTATTCATCTATTTATACATATATTCTTTATATTTATTTTGCTTTATCGCCGTCTCCCGCGCTAGCGAGGTAGCGCAAGGAAACAGACGAAAGAATGGCCCAATCCATCCACACACACATGTGTATCAATACACGTCCACACACGCAAATATACACACCAATACATCTCAATGTATACATACTTATACACACACAAACACATACATATATACACATGTACATGATTCATACTGTCTGCCTTTATTCATTCCCATCACTACCTCGCCACACATGGAATAACCAACCCCCTCCCCCCTCATGTGTGCGAGGTAGCGCAAGGAAAAGACAACAAAGGCCCCATTCGTTCACACTCAGTCTCTAGCTGTCATGTAATAATGCACCGAAACTACAGCTCCCTTTCCACATCCAGGCCCCACACAACTTTCCATGGTTTACCCCAGACGCTTCACATGCCCTGGTTCAATCCACTGACAGCACGTCGACCCCGGTATACCATATCGTTCCAATTCACTCTGTTCCTTGCACGCCTTTCACCCTACTGCATGTTCAGGCCCAGATCACTAAAAATCTTTTTCACTCCATCTTTCCACCTCCAATTTCGTCTCTCACTTCTCGTTCCCTCCACCTCTGACACATATATCCAATTGGTCAATCTTTCCTCACTCATTCTCTCCATGTGACCAAACCATTTCAAAACACCCTCTTCTGCTCTCTCAGCCACACTCTTTTTATTACCACACATCTCTCTTGCCCTTACATTACTTACTCGATCAAACCACCTCACACGACATATTTCCTCAAACATCTCATTTCCAGCACATCCATCCTCCTGCGCACAACTCTATCCACAGCCCACGCCTCGCAACCATACAACATTGTTGGAACCACTATTCCTTCAAACATACCCATCATTTCTTTCCGAGATAATGTTCTCGACTTCCACACATTCTTCAACGCTCCCAGAATTTTCGCCCCCTCTCCCACCCTATGATTCACTTCCGTTTCCATGGTTCCATCCGCTGCAAAATCCACTCCCAGATATCTAAAACACTTCACTTCCTCCAGTTTTTCTCCATTCAAACTTACCTCCCAATTGACTTGACCCTCAACCCTGCTGTACCTAATAACCTTGCTCTTATTCACATTTACTTTCAACTTTCTTCTTTCACACACTTTACTAAACTCAGTCACCAGCTTCTGATATTTCTCACCCGAATCACCCTCCAGTGCTGGATCATCAGCGAACAACGACTGACTCACTTCCCAAGCCCTCTCATCCATAAGAGACTGCATACTTGCCCTTCTCTCTAAAACTCTTGCATTCACTTCCCTAACAACCCCATTCATATTCAAATTAAACAACCATGGAGACATCACGCACCACTGCCGCAAACCAACATTTACTGAGAACCAATCACTTTCCTCTCTTCCTACACGTACACATGCCTTACATCCTTGATAAAAACTTTTCACTGATTCTAGCAACTTTACTCCAACACCATGTATTCTTAATACCTTCCGCAGAGCATCTCTATCAACTCTATCATATGCCTTCTCCAGATCCATAAATGCCACATACAAATCCATTTGCTTTTCTAAGTATTTCTCACATACATTCTTTAAAGGAAACAGCTGATCCACACATCCTCTACCACTTCTGAAACTACACTGCTCTTCCTTAATCTGATGCTCTGTACATGTCTTCACCCTCTCAGTTAATACCCTCCCGTATAATTTTCCAGGAATACTCAACAAACTTATACCTCTGTAATTTGAGCACTCACCTTTATCCCCTTTGCAATTGTACAAGGACACCATGCATGCATTCCGCCAATCCACAGGCACCTCATCTTGAGTCATACATACATTAAATATCCTTACCAACCAGTCAACAACAGAGTCACCCCTCTTTTAATAAATTCCACTGCAATACCATCCAAACCCGCTGTCTTGCCGGCTTTCATCTTCAGCAAAGCTTTTACTACCTCTTCTCTGTTTACCAAATCATTCTCCCTAACCCTCTCACTTCGCACACCCACCTCGACCAAAACACCCTATATCTGCCACTCTATCATCTAACACATTCAACGAACCTTCAAAATACTCTCTCCATCTCCTTCTCACATCACCACTACTTGTTATTACCTCCCCATTAGCCCCCTTCACCGATGTTCCTATTCGTTCTCTTGTCTTACGGACTTTATTTACCTCCTTGCAAAACATCTTTTCATTCTCCCTAAAATTTAATGATACTCTCTCTCCGCAACTCTCATTTACTCTCTTTTTCACCTCTTGCACCTTTCTCTTGAACTGCCTCTTTCTTTTATACATCTCCCAGTCATTTGCACTATTTCCCTGCAAAACTCGTCCAGATGCCTCTCTTTTCTCTTTCACTAATAATCTTACGTCTTCATCCCACCACTCACTACCCTTTCTAATCTGCCTACCTCCTACGCTTCTCATGCCACAAGCATCTCCACCACTCCCCTTACGTCCTTTGCTCTCACCTTTTTCCATTCTGTACTCAGTCTCTCCTGGTACTTCCTCACACAAGTCTCCTTCCCAAGTTCACTTACTTTCACCACTCTCTTCACCCCAACATTCTCTCTTCTTTTCTGAAAACCTCTACAAATATTTACCTTCGCCTCCACAAGATAATGATCAGACGTCCCTCCAGTACCACTTCTCAACACATTAACATCCAAAAGTCTCTCTTTCATGCGCCTATCAATTAACACGTAATCATTGGCAATAACGCTTTCTGGCCATCTCTCCTACTTAAATATGTATACTTATGTGTATCTCTCCTTTTAAACCAGGTATTCCCAATCACCTGTCCTTTTTCAGCACACAAATGTACAAGCTCTTCGCCATTTCCATCTACAACACTGAACACCCCATGTATACCAATTATTCCTTCAACTGCCACATTACTCACCTTTGTATTCAAATCACCCATCATTATAACCAGGTCTCGTGCGTCAAAACTGCTAACACGCTCACTCAGCTGCTCCTAAATCACTTGCCTCTCATGATCTTTCTTCTCATGCCCAGGTGCATAGGCACCAATAATCACTCATCTCCCTCCATCCACTTTCAATTTTACCCATATCAATCTAGAGTTTACTTTCTTATACTCTATCACATACTCCCACAACTCCTGTTTCAGGAGTAGCGCTACTCCTTCCTTTACTCTTGTCCTTTCACCAACTCATGACTTTACTCCCAAAACATTTTCAAACCACTCTTCCCCTTTACCCTTGAGCTTCGCTTCACTCATAGCCAAACATCCAGGATTCTTTCCTCAATCATACTACCTATCTCTCCTTTTTTCTCATCTTGGTTATATCCACACACATGTAGACACCCCAGCCTGAGCCTTCGAGGAGGATGAGCACTCCCCGCGTGACTCCTTCTGTTTCCCCTTTTAGAAAGTTATAATACAAGGAGGGTAGGGCTTCTAGCCCACCCGCTCTCGTCCCCTTTAGTCGCCTTCTACGACACGTGCGGGATGCTGGGGAAGTATTCTTTCTCCCCTATCCCTAGACTGACAGAGCCGGTAAATTGCTGTACCACCGCATGTTTTGCTTATTGAATTTGACTGTTTCCTTCTGCCGCCATCCCTCTGGGATAACTATCAGTACGAGGTTCCTCAGACATAGAGTACTGACTTTCATATGAGAACATATAACGAAATCTTACAAAAAAGTAGGTCTAGAGACTAGTGTTCACCGCAGGAGAGTTATCACGGAGACTGAGTCTTTTGTGTTGACCTTTGTAATGCATGAACATGGTAAAATTGCGTGTTTGTGGACTGTAAACCAGTAGCCCTCGTGTTGGAGGGGCAGAAAGAAAAGACAGCAACTTGGAACAAAGGAATGAAAATTAACAGCCAATGAAGTGCTGGTTCACAGTGTAGCCGTTGTAATGCCCAGACAAGTATTGTAAGTAGAACCTCTTTTGACGGTGTCTGCCTTCCAACTACTGCCAAGAGAGAGAGAGAGAGAGAGAGAGAGAGAGAGAGAGAGAGAGAGAGAGAGAGAGAGAGAGAGAGAGAGAGAGAGAGAGACTAAAGATTAGAACTTGAGATGCGTAAAGCTAACCTGGACTGGATATGGTAAGGCTGGGAGCTGACTTCTTCCCATCTACGTTAATAAAGAAATCACTCTCTTACCAATGACACTTTTGTGATTTAGAAAAACACACATGAGAGTAATATCATTTAATAGTAGCAAAATATGTTATCATATTTACATAAGAAACATTTATATTGCATAAGCGTACAGTTTGAGCAGATCATTTCATATCTGTGTCATGATTATGTGTCAGCCCTCGCCGGGACTACCAGGCTGGTGCTTGGCTCCTCACCAAATTCTCTTTTGACCCAGGGAAGGCCATCGTCCCGCCTCGGGCCAGAGCCAGGAGTCTTTGCCCACTTTGCCTCCATCGGCGTCTGGGGAGGAGATTCTCCGTCCTCTGCAGATGGCGCTGAGCCGCTTCCTTCGCTGTCTCCCTCCGATTGATCTTATTGATCCTGCGGTACTCCTCCTCCTCCTCTCTAATTAATGACTCAGAGGTGAGAGACGGCTGTGAGATCCCGAGCTTCTTCCCGGCAACTAAAGATGATCTAGACCCCACACGTGACGTCCCCTGTCTGTCTGGTCTTATGGCTTTGGGTCTTGGGGTGTCTTCGTGTAGCGGAAATATTCCTAGTGCACCAGATTCCTCTGCATCCCATTCCTGGTGTACAAGAAGGTGATCAGAACAAGAATCCTGAAACAGACAGTCGTCAGTCCCTAAGACAAGACTCTTAATACGATCCGACAAATCCCATTTATCGCGCGCATTTCTTGTCTCATATGATCTCTTAACACCCGAGTATTTTGGTTCATACACCTTGCCGGTAAGTGCATCAGAGGAGTGCCCACGTTGTAGCTCTAAAGGACTCTGTCTTCCTAGCGGCTCTGGACTTACACTCACGACTTGATCCAAGATGTCCTCTTCTGTGGTCAGCAGGTCACCTGATGCATGAATATTGACAGGTGACTCTGACGCAGCGTTGGGAACTATGACGTCGGTGGGTCCTCCTACAGCCCCTTCGTCATGCTTTACCTGTACGCGAAGATCGTACGTCTCGGTGTTCAGACTCTTATGCTCCGTGTCTACTGTGTTGATAGAGAGAGAGGAGTAGTCTGTGAGGTGGAGTGTCAACTCAGGTCTCCAGCCATAGGTCGTTTTGCCCTCTGACGAGTTCCAGACACTGGCTGCAGCCACCACATCCTGATAGAATGAAAACAATATTTATTCGAATTTATAACTATCTATCTATCTACATATATATATATATATATATATATATATATATATATATATATATATATATATATATATATATATATATATATATATATATATATATATATATATATAAATATATATATATATATATATATATATATATATATATATATATATATATATATATATATATATATATATATATATATATATATATATATATATATATATAATTTTTTTTTTTTTTTTTTTTTTTTTTTTATAATTTTTCGCTGTCTCCCGCGTTTGCGAGGTAGCGCAAGGAAACAGACGAAAGAAATGGCCCAACCCCCCCCCATACACATGTACATACACACGTCCACACACGCAAATATACATACCTACACAGCTTTCCATGGTTTACCCCAGACGCTTCACATGCCTTGATTCAATCCACTGACAGCACGTCAACCCCTGTATACCACATCGCTCCAATTCACTCTATTCCTTGCCCTCCTTTCACCCTCCTGCATGTTCAGGCCCCGATCACACAAAATCTTTTTCACTCCATCTTTCCACCTCCAATTTGGTCTCCCTCTTCTCCTCGTTCCCTCCACCTCCGACACATATATCCTCTTGGTCAATCTTTCCTCACTCATTCTCTCCATGTGCCCAAACCATTTCAAAACACCCTCTTCTGCTCTCTCAACCACGCTCTTTTTATTTCCACACATCTCTCTTACCCTTACGTTACTTACTCGATCAAACCACCTCACACCACACATTGTCCTCAAACATCTCATTTCCAGCACATCCATCCTCCTGCGCACAACTCTATCCATAGCCCACGCCTCGCAACCATACAACATTGTTGGAACCACTATTCCTTCAAACATACCCATTTTTGCTTTCCGAGATAATGTTCTCGACTTCCACACATTTTTCAAGGCTCCCAAAATTTTCGCCCCCTCCCCCACCCTATGATCCACTTCCGCTTCCATGGTTCCATCCGCTGCCAGATCCACTCCCAGATATCTAAAACACTTCACTTCCTCCAGTTTTTCTCCATTCAAACTCACCTCCCAATTGACTTGACCCTCAACCCTACTGTACCTAATAACCTTGCTCTTATTCACATTTACTCTTAACTTTCTTCTTCCACACACTTTACCAAACTCAGTCACCAGCTTCTGCAGTTTCTCACATGAATCAGCCACCAGCGCTGTATCATCAGCGAACAACAACTGACTCACTTCCCAAGCTCTCTCATCCCCAACAGACTTCATACTTGCCCCTCTTTCCAGGACTCTTGCATTTACCTCCCTAACAACCCCATCCATAAACAAATTAAACAACCATGGAGACATCACACACCCCTGCCGCAAACCTACATTCACTGAGAACCAATCACTTTCCTCTCTTCCTACACGTACACATGCCTTACATCCTCGATAAAAACTTTTCACTGCTTCTAACAACTTGCCTCCCACACCATATATTCTTAATACCTTCCACAGAGCATCTCTATCAACTCTATCATATGCCTTCTCCAGATCCATAAATGCTACATACAAATCCATTTGCTTTTCTAAGTATTTCTCACATACATTCTTCAAAGCAAACACCTGATCCACACATCCTCTACCACTTCTGAAACCGCACTGCTCTTCCCCAATCTGATGCTCTGTACATGCCTTCACCCTCTCAATCAATACCCTCCCATATAATTTACCAGGAATACTCAACAAACTTATACCTCTGTAATTTGAGCACTCACTCTTATCCCCTTTGCCTTTGTACAATGGCACTATGCACGCATTCCGCCAATCCTCAGGCACCTCACCATGAGTCATACATACATTAAATAACCTTACCAACCAGTCAACAATACAGTCACCCCCTTTTTTAATAAATTCCACTGCAACACCATCCAAACCTGCTGCCTTGCCGGCTTTCATCTTTCGCAAAGCTTTTACTACCTCTTCTCTGTTTACCAAATCATTTTCCCTAACCCTCTCACTTTGCACATATATATATATATATATATATATATATATATATATATATATATATATATATATATATATATATATATATATATATATTTATATATATATATATATATATATATATATATATATATATATATATATATATATATATATATATATATATATATATATATATATATATATATATATACATATCCCTGGGGATAGGGGAGAAAGAATGCTTCCCACGTATTCCCTGCGTGTCGTAGAAGGCGGCTGAAAGGGAAGGGAGCAGGGGGCTGGAAATCCTCCCCTCATGGTTTTTTTAATTTTCCAAAAGAGGGAACAGAGAAGGGGGCTAGGTGAGGATATCCCCTCAAAGGTCCAGTCCTCTGTTCTCAACGATACCTCGCAAATGCGGGAAGTGGCGAATAGTATGAAAGAAAGGCAGAAAGATATATATATATATATATATATATATATATATATATATATATATATATATATATATATATATATATATATATTTTTTTTTTTTTTATACTTTGTCGCTGTTTCCCGCGTTTGCGAGGTAGCGCAAGGAAACAGACGAAAGAAATGGCCCAACCCCCCCCCATACACATGTATATACATACGTCCACACACGCAAATATACATACCTACACAGCTTTCCATTGTTTACCCCAGACGCTTCACATGCCCTGATTCAATCCACTGACAGCACGTCAACCCCGGTATACCACATCGATCCAATTCACTCTATTCCTTGCACGCCTTTCACCCTCCTTTGTTCAGGCCCCGATCACTCAAAATCTTTTTCACTCCATCTTTCCACCTCCAATTTGGTCTCCCACTTCTCCTCGTTCCCTCCACCTCTAACACATATATCCTCTTTGTCAATCTTTCCTCACTCATTCTCTCCATGTGACCAAACCATTTCAAAACACCCTCTTCTGCTCTCTCAACCACACTCTTTTTATTAGCACACATCTCTCTTACACTTTCATTACTTACTCGATTAAACCACCTCATACCACATATTGTCCTCAAACATCTCATTTCCAGCACACCCACCCTCCTCCGCACAACTCTATCTATAGCCCACGCCTTGCAACCATATAACATTGTTGGAACCACTATTGTTTCAGACATACCCATTTTTGCTTTCCAAGATAAAGTTCTCGACTTCCACACATTCTTCAACGCAATCAGAACTTTCGCCCACTCCCCCACCCTATGATTTACTTCCGCTTCCATGGTTCCATCCGCTGCCAAATCCATTCCCAGATATCTAAAATACTTCACTTCCTGAACATGCAGGAGGATGAAAGGCATGAAAGGAATAGAGTTAATTGGAACGATGTGGTATACCGGGGTCGACATGCTGTCAATGAATTGAACCAAGGCCTGGAGGTGGAAAGGGAGCTGTGGTTTCGGTTCATTATACATGACAGCAAGAGACTGAATGTGAACGAATGGGACCTTTGTTGTCTTTTCCTAGCGCGACCTCGAGCGGATGCGGGGGGTTGTCCTTTCATGTGTGGCGGGGTGGCAACGGCAATGAATAAAGGCAGCAAGTATGAATTATGTAAATTTGTATATATTTATATGTCTTTGTATGTATATATATGTAGAACGTTGAAATGTATAGGTAGGTATATGTGCTGTGTGACGTGTATGTATATACTGTGTATGTGGTTGGGTTAGCCATCTCTTTCGTCTAGTTCCGTGCGCTACCTCGCTAACGCGGGAAACACGATAAAGTATAAAATAAAATATGAATATATATATATATATTATATATATAATATAGATATATATATATATAGATATTATATTAGTTGGGGTGAGAGAGTACCATTAAATTTTAGGAGAATTAAAAAGATTTATGGAGGGAGGTAAATAAAGTGCGTAAACAAGGGAGCAAATGGGAACTTCAGTGAAGGGCGCAAATGGGTGGTAATAACAATATGGTATGTGAGAAGGAGATGGAGTGAGTAATTATGAAGGTTTGTTGAATGTGTTTGTGATAAGTGGCAGATATAGGTGTTTTTGTCGAGTGGTGTGCATAGTGCGAGGGTTAGGATAATGAGTTGGTAAACAGAGAAGAGGTAGTAAAAGCTTTGCGGAAGATGAAAGCCGCAAGGCACAGGTTTGGAATGTATTGCAGTGGAATTGCTATTAAAAAAGGGGGTGACTGTATTGTTGACTGGTGGTAAGGTTATTAAGGTATGTATACTCTGTGAGGTGCCGAGGATTGGGCGGAATGCGTGCATGAGTGCCATTGTACAAAGGCAAAGGGATAAGAGTGAGTGCGCAAAATTACAGAGGTACATGTTGTTGAGTTATTCTGGCAAATTATTTTGGGAGGGTATTTATTGAGAGGGTGAAGGCATGTACAGAGCATCAATTGGGGAAGAGCAGTTTGGGTTTCAGAAGTGGTTGAGGATGTGTGGCAGGTGTTTGCGTTGAAGAATGTTATGTTGAGAAATACTAGAAAAGCAAATGGTTTTGTTAGTTAGCATTTATGATCCTGGAGAAGGCATATCATATATTTGATAGAGATGCTCTGTGGAAGGTATTAAGAATATATGGTGTGGGAGGCAAGTTGTTAGAAGCAGTGAAAAGTTTTTATCGAGGATGTAAGGCATGTGTACGTGTAGGAAGAGAGGAAAGTGATTGGTTCTCAGTGAATGTAGGTTTGCGGCAGGGGTGTGTGATGTCTCCATGGTTGTTTAATTTGTTTATGGATGGGGTTGTTAGGGAGGTGAATGCAAGAGTTTTGGAAAGAGGGGCAAGTATGAAGTCTGTTGGGGATGAGAGAGCTTGGGAAGTGAGTCAGTTGTTGTTCGCTGATGATGCAGCGCTGGTGGCTGATTCATGTGAGAAACTGCAGAAGCTGGTGACTGAGTTTGGTAAAGTGTGTTAAAGAAGAAAGTTAAGAGTAAATGTGAATAAGAGCAAGGTTATTAGGTACTGTAGGGTTGAGGGTCAATTCAATTGGGAGGTGAGTTTGAATGGAAAAAAACTGGAGGAAGTGAAGTGTTTTAGATATCTGGGAGTGGATCTGGCAGCGGATGGAACCATGGAAGCGAAGTGACTCATAGGGTGGGGGAGGGGCGAAAATGCTGGACCTTGAAGAATGTTGGAAGTCGAGAACATTTATCTCGGAAAGCAAAAATGGTAATGTTTGAAGGAATAGTGGGTCCAACAATTGGTATGGATTGCGCGAGGCGTGGACTATGGATAGAGTTGGCGCAGGAAAGGGTGGTGTCTGGAAAAAGAGGGTTTTAGGACAAAAAAGGGGTGTGAGGTGGTTTTATCGAGTAAGTAAAGTAAGGGGAAAAAGATGTTGGGGGGAAATAAAAAGGGGCGTGGTTTAGAGAGCAGAAGAGGGGGTTTTGAAATGGTTTGGTCACATGGAGAATGAGTGAGGAAAGATTGACCAAGAGGATATATGTGTCGGAGGTGGAGGGAACGAGGAGAAGAGGGAGACCAACTTGGAGGTGGAAAGATGGAGTGAAAAAGATTTTGTGTGATCGGGGCCTGAACATGCAGGAGGTGAAAGGAGGGCAAGGAATAGAGTGAATTGGAGCGATGTGGTATACCGGGGTTGACATGCTGTCAGTGGATTGAATCAAGGCATGTGAAGCGTCTGGGGTAAACCATGGAAAGCTGTGTAGGTATGTATATTTGCGTGTGTGGACGTATGTATATACATGTGTATGAGGGTGGGTTGGGCCATTTCTTTCGTCTGTTTCCTTGCGCTACCTCGCAAACGCGGGAGACAGCGACAAAGCAAAAAAAAAGAAAAAAAAAAAAAAAATATATATATATATATATATATATATATATATATATATATATATATATATATATATATATATATATATATATATATATATATATATATATATATATATTGTTGAAGGTAAAAATCGCAATTCAGTAGTTCAAATGATCTTGTTTCAGATGTAATCTTTCTATTTATGCAGCACTACGTGTTCACAGAGAGAATCCGCTTAATAAGGTATATACAAATCATTAGGTTTTATAGACCCCAACACCACCATAAAAAATTTGTCTCGCAGCCATTCTCACCCGTTTGGGTAGTACTTGCAAGGAAGGAGTACAAATGATTGGGAGATGTATAAGAGAAAGCTACAGGAGGTCAAGAGGAATGTGCGGGGGTCGTAGAAGAGGGCAAATGAGAGTTGTGGTGAACGAGTATCAGTAAACTTTCGAGAGAAAAAAAATGTTTCGGTGGGATATAAATAATGTGTTAAAGACAAGAGAACAAATGGGAACATTGGTTAAGTAGGGGAAGTGATAACAATAGGGGAAGTGATAACAGGGAGTGACGAAGTGAGGAGTTGGAGTATGCATTTTGAAGGATTGTTGGATGTGTTTGATGATAGACTGGCAGATGCAGGGTGCTTGGGTATGGTGGTATGCGAAGTAAGAAAGGCATGAAGAGTGGTTTGGTGAAGAGAGAAGATGTAGTGAAAGCCTTACGTAAGATGAAATGTGGTAAGGCGCCTGGAGTGGGTGTTAATGTAGTTGAATTTATTAAGAAAGGGGTTGACTGTGTTGTTGAGTGGTTGATAAGAATATTCATTGTATGGATGGTTCATGATGAGTTACCTGATAATTGACGGAATGCATACATTGTGCCACTGTATAAAGGCTAGGGGGATAAGGATGAGAGCTCAAGCTACAGAGGTATAAGTCTGTCGAGTATACCTGGAAAGTTGTATGGCAGGATATTGACTGAGAGTGTGAAAGCAGCGTGGTTTCAGAAGTGGTAAGAGAGGATGTGTGGATCAGGTGTTTGTTTTAAAGAATAAGTGTGGAAAATACTTAGAGAAACAGATGAAGGTTGAAGGTTGGTCTGCAGCAGTGATGTGTGGTGTAACTGTGGTTGTTGAATTTGTTTATGGATGTTGGGAACGTAGGCAAATGCGAGTCTCGGAGCGAGGAACGAGTATGCAGTCTGTAGAGGATGAAAGGGCCAGGGAAGTGTCAGTTGTTGCTTGCATGTTGTTACATCGCACCTGATAAGAAGGAGCAGGATCCTCCGGGTATTCCTTGGGGTGAAGGGCCGCTGCTGACGACGAGTCTACCGAACTACCTGGAAGGACAGATATACAATGTAACTGAAATGAATAGTTGTAAATCTACTGATTTTTCTCACTTTCAACATTATCTTTTTTTTACATATCGTCAGACGTAGATGACAGATCACAGGTGAGCATACAATCTCCCGTTACAGATCAGTTTGTACTGGATAAATTATGCTTATTTGTATTCCTCACTGATCCACGGCATCAGGTTCTGTGTAAATCTTAACTACATATAACAAACATAAGATATATAGGTGTACATGGGTAAGACAGACAACAGAAGGTCAGTTGGCAGATGTGTAAAGTTATTTGTCTTGGACTTAAATCTGAATCTCTCCATTACTGTACTAAGTGGTTGATGGAAGGATAAAAAGCTCTCTCTCAACACTCCGGCAACAACAGGCGGCAAGAAAATGAGTATGGAAGAAAGACTGTGAGTTGGTGAAGCAAACCTGCATGGAATATAAGAGAATATAAAGAATGAGAAAATTCAACTATAAAATCTTAATACACAATCCATAGCATCTTCTGTTGTAGCTGAATATGTTCTTAAAGTTTGGAATGAGGTAAAGATATACGTGTAGATTTGCATATATTTTGACCGCCATGTTCAGTCAGTAGATACGTCGACTGATAAAAAAGATTACCGGATTCTGAAGGTATCTATAATCCTGGCATTTACAACCTTTGGCAATAACTTATTTCAGTGATTAATGCATCTATATGTATCGAAACTTTTCCCACGTCAGTATCACACCTTTTAGCTTTAATCTTTACTCCATTATCATCTCTGGCAACTGAATTCTCTAGTATTTCATATATATACTATCGCGAAGTCTAGGCTTCTTGTGAGAAAATTGATCTGATCTTTTTGTTGTCCTTGTTTATACTTGTTCTAGATTTTCCTTGTTTATCTTCTAATTTGGGGACCAAAGCTGGAATGCATATTCAAGGTGTGGACTTGTTAGAGACTTGAAAAGGGTCAGAATCTGTTATGTTGCGTTCGATGCTCCTAATGAAAATTGGCATTCGGTTTTCCTTTTTTCTTGTTAAACACTGTTTAGTATACTTCAGATTGTCTCTAATAATACCTTTAGGATCCTTCTCTTCATTCACTTCAATCAGCGAATATCCAAATATTTGATAACCATATTTCGTATCGTTATCTCCAAAGAGCATAACTACGTTTGTCTACATTGAATTGCATTTGCCATTTGTCTGACCACTCTGCTTGTCTGTTTAGATTTCTTTGAATCATTTCAGTCTGGCCCATTTACAGCTCTACCTCCTAGTTTTGTATCATTCTCGAATTTGGGCATCTTGAATATGAGACCCAATTCTAGATTATTGATGTACATTATGAAAACATAAAGCTAGGACCTACCCCTGTGGCACACCACTTGTCACGTTCAGCCGGGATGAGGCTGAGGCACTTAACAACTTTCGTTGCTTTCTGTCAGTGAGCCAGTCCCCAATCCATGCACATACTTCTGCCCTTGTTTCATATAACCTTAAGTTACATAGCAGGTCTTCTCCGGTATTTCATTGAATGTTTTTTAAAAAATTTAAGTACATTACATGAGAAGGTACTTTTGAGCCCCAGTTGCCGCATACTCCTATTACAATGAAAAATAAAGAAAAAAAGTGTGGCCAAATCTTTTGTTGTGGAAGCCACTCTGGTTATCTGATAACATTTCATGATCCAAAAAATTCACAATTTCGTCTCATCATTTTTCCGTCGCTTTACCTAGAAATGATGGAGGGCTAATGTGAGGGTGATTCAAGACACGATTCTTATCTCCAATCTTACATACAGGGGTGACATTCCTCAATTTCCAATCTTAACGTATGTTAACTTTCGTCAGTGAGTTGTCAAAAAAATTTCCTACTGGGAAATATTAGTTGCCGTCTAAAACTTAAAAATCTTGGAGGTAGGTAATCAGGATCGGCTGATTTGTTTGGGTATAATTGGTCTCAGTATCTTCGTAATTCACGACTCTTAATTTCCGTTACCTTTCACTTATCGCCATCAGAACCTCGAAGAATTTTTTACGGTTGACAAGCATGACTCTCCTTCAGTTGTGTTTACGAAGTTGCAGGAGAGATATCTTTAGTATGAAGGCAATTCCCTTGCCATGATCGGTTACTTCATTATTAGTCTTACTGCATCTTCTACGCTCTCTCTTTGTCTCATAGATTTAAAGAAATTCTTGGGGTTACTTTTAACCTTAAAGGGATTTTTTTTTCATGCTCGCACTTTACTTTGTCTTATGACCTTTTGCATTCTTATTGTACTTCCAATAGATCCCAATGCTTTTCAAGGTTTTCTATCATTTTGAATCTTATACACTGTTTTTCTTCTGGTAAATTAGAGCATTTATTTCCTCAGTTATCCAGGTTGGTTTGAAAAGTTAACGTTGAATCTCATAATCTTTAGAACGAGTTTACCATCAGGAAAACGTAGTTTGAGTTTAGAAATACTCTACATCTCTTCCGGTGTATCAATATCGAGAAGTTTTATCCAGTTAGTATTGGTACTTTCATGTCTTATTTTCCTGTGGTGTGGGACCAAAAGTTTGTCGTCATCAATATCAGATGTTATGATCGCTATTCGCCCGAGTCTCCGCCTGCCTCACAACAGATGATCAAGACTGTCTCTGGTGACGGCAAGATGGAGGATGTCTTGGACTCTAGTCGCTTTATTGATTAACTGGAAAGAAAATTGTCTTAACTTGATCAATAAGTCTCTTTCCTTCTTGATCACCTCTTAACGTATTTCAGTTTATACTTGGATTATTATAGTCCCATACTACGATAACTCCCTCATTGTTCACAATAATATTATTTTGACGTATAGCATTTTGTCATCATCTTACTATTCTTCAGGAGGTCTGTATATGACGCCAAAACACAGTATACTTCTAGCGTTCTCACATCAATATGAAAATAATCATACGCATCGTCTTCTTGGCTAACTTTAACTGCACCTCGACTTTTCCCAACACAGATTATAACATCACATTTTGCTTGTGACAAAGATCTTCTGTGAACAGTTTCTATCCAGGTGTTGGTAACTCGGCGAGAAAATGGTTATCATCAGAGTTAATCCATGTTTCTGAGTCTGCGACATCATTTGTTTTTCCTTGATAGCTTAGGATTTCCTCATTTCATTTTGACATAATGCCCCGAGCATATGTGTACGTTCTTTTAACTCAAAGTTCAGGTTTAAATCCATACTCGCTGTTTAAGTCGATTCCAAAACGAACACTGAAGACGGAATGCTGAAGCTCATCTATTGCTAGATAATATGTTAGTTTTCCTTTGCCATTTATGAGGATGTTGGAAATAAATTTTTGACCACAGTTTACAAAATCATCGTTACTGTTATGTGTGTTTGAAACTCTGTTTGTACGTGTGTGTGTGTGTGTGTGTGTGTGTGTGTGTGTGTGTGTGTGTGTGTGTGTGTGCAGCAGTGGGAGATCGAGGCACGTCTACTCCTACTTGGTCCGTGACCTCGATTTGATTTCTGCCCCGATCCCTGCTTCTACCAGAGAACTGACCTCAAGCAGCCCTTCTCTGCCTTTTCTCCTACCTCTCTCATTTCTCTCGTGCGTTGACTGACATCCTGGTGTTTTCCCTCACTGCCTTGTAACCTGTCTGTACCTATGATGTGACCTCTACGACCTGGAAACATCATCCTACACCCCTGTGCTCTCTCCCCTGCAAACCCTGTTTCCCAACCGGCGCCAGCTGACTGCTCCCACCATGTATCCTCAACGCCCGCTCCTGCCTTAACCTGTGAAATGATCTCTACTACGAAAAATAGAGGTCATTAGCTCCCGTATTCTGCAGTTTATCCCACCTTCCTTGAACCTGATCTATAAGTAATGGTTTACCTATCTTGTCATGTTCCTTATCCTTCTGAATCTATCTTTTGGTTTCCCTCGCTCTAAGTACCTAACAAATTTATATAATCAAAAAAGTGCCTATTACTCTCGTCTAACACTCTGTTAAGGCTGCCTTTTCGTATTCCATTCAAATGGAGTCAATCCTTTGCAAAAAGGATTCCATCCCGGGTAAAATGATCCCATAACTCTATACAAAGACGTTTTCCTCCTCCTTTCGGAAAGCATCATGTCTACCGTTTACCCCTAGCATATTACTGATGATGCAGGAATTTACGTCCAATCTGGGCAGTAATTCCAGTATAACTAACTTATTGCGGTTCTCTTTGAACTTACAGATGAGATTCATATTCTTAACGAAATCTTTTTTGTAGCATATAATCTAATTTCACACACACACACACACACACACACACACACACACACACACACACACACACACACACATACAAAAAAAAATTGCTCTGTTTCCCTTAATTCCCTGTCCCCGATTAATGAGAAGTATCCAACCATAAAAAAATTATGATTATCCTGTACCTCAGCCCCTGATATACTACCCTATTTTGAGTCGGAATCTCCCGTTTCTGGACATCTGTTAGCCGGTAAGTCTCCCCAGCATGAGACATAAGTGACAGCTCTGAGTGTTTGCTCAACAAGAAAAGCATCAAGTGGCACTTACAGGAGTGTGAGCAATCCTGGATGACACACAGGTAACACGGGGGTTTACTTCGTCCTCGTCTTGGCACGTGACACCAACATTCCAGGTTACACGTTCCCGCCATATGGGTGCCCGAGGTGGCTTGCACCAGCACAAGCACTAGCACTAGACAAAGAGCGAATGCCAAACAGGTTCCGGTGCCGACGCATCTAACTAATGAGTAGAAATGTCAGAGCGTCACTGACAGCGGTAGACAGAGGGTCATTGTTAGATGCTAATGCCAGACTTCATATGCCAGTGGCAGTTAGATTGACAGTTTCAGATAAGGAGGAGTCAGTCCCATGCAGATCACCAGTGCCAATCAGCAAGCCAGACTCTGAAAGGGTGGTACAAACATCTGCTTCACGCCAACAGTTCTGGCCTACAGCGGCCTTGCTTGAGACTACCAGTTTCTTTTGTTTTCCTTTGCCAGTGTGCTCTCGTCTGCGATCTCCTCTCTCTGCAATCTATGTTGCTGAAAAAATTTGACTAATTAGGTTTTCATATACATAAAATCAATTACACATCAACTAGAATCCACAAAAGACCTAACCAGAACCTTCTAATGTCTAGGAAAAATATATATCACACTCGATGAGGTATCAAGCAAATTTGTACAGTGTTGTAGGGAGGTGAGAAAATGCAAACCAAAGTGTAAGGGTAGTCACAGACACTGGAAGTTCGGTATTGCGAGAAAGCTTTGAATATGAGTGAGCTACGCTAAGGCAGACTACCTCTACTGTGACACCAGCTGATCCTTCAGTATGGTGGAGGTTCGGCCGTTCACTTGACCCGTAAGTGTTATATCTGACGTTAAGTCGTACGGTCGTGCCCAAGAGTCATATCGTCGTACTCAAAGATCGTACCTTCATAATCATGGGGTTAAGCATACATTGCTTATGACTGTAAAAGGAGGTGCGTTAAGAAAGGCAACAGTAAACAGTAACTGGCTGATAAATCTCCCTATAAACGTCATTGACGACATGCATCTACATATGAACATCAATAACACATAACGTAAATAAAATAAGATATATTCATATAAACAATAGGAAGGCGGACACAAGTCTGTTGAGGGTGGGAGAAGGGGGTGCCGGGGAGGTTAGTCAGTTGCTGCTCTGCTGATGACACGGTTCTGGTGGCAGATTCAAGTAAGAAACTAATGAAGATGATCTGAGCTCAAGAGTGTGAGTGAAAGGAGAAATATCAAGTCTTGCCGATGAAAGAGATAGACGGGTCAGAGTGTGAGTCTGAATGAAGACAAACCTTGAGATAATGGAGCGTTTTTCATAGCCCACATGGCAGCACAGGGTTAGTGAGCGGGCCTAAGGTCTTGAGCGCGTTCATGAGGGTGTGGAAGGAGAGTGCAAGCTTTATGTTTGAAGGTACAGTAGTCCCGACGGCGGTGTGAATGCAAGACGTTGGCCCTAAATAAGAAGATGTGTAAATGTAAATGAAATGTCTAAGGACAAATTTGTGGTGTAAGGAAGGATATTCGAATAAGAAACTATAAAGTGAAAAAGAGGTGAAGAAGTAAGAGGAGTATGTATGAGAAAGCTGAAGTGTGTGTGCTAAAACGGTTTGGACGTATGGAGAGAATGGGGAGGATAGAAGAATAAAAAATGCATCATTTCAAAAGTAGAGGGAACCAGGAAAATGTGGAGAACGAGGAGATGGAAGGAAGGAGTGAAAAATACTTTGAGTGCTCGGAGCCTAAACAGGAGGGTGCATGGGATAGAGTGAAGTGGAGCGATGTGATATACAGGGGTGATGTGCCCTCAGTGGGCTGAACCAGGACGTGAGAAGTGGTTCACGAAAACCACTGCACGGGTTTCGGCGCGTTATACATGACAGTTAGAGAGTGTACGTGGACGAATGAGGCATCTCTTGGTTTGGTCTTTGCGCTACCTCCCTATGCAGGAAACGGTAAAAAAAAAAATCGCAGATACCGGATATACCGAAGTAGCAGACGTTACGTTATGTCAGGGTTGACTCTTCTGTAGGGGATTTGTTCACTATCTTATTTATATCCCTGGGGACTGGAGAGAAAGAATACCGCCCACGTATTTCCCGCGTGTCCTAGAAGGCGACTAAAGGGGATGGGAGCGAGGGTTGGAACCTCCCCCCCTCCCCCCTTCTTGTATACAAATTTCTAAGAGGGGAAGCAGAAGGAGTAAGCGGGGAGTGCGCATCCTCCTCGAAGGCTCAGGTTCGGGTGTGTGTGGATGTAGCCAAGATGAGAACAAAGGAGAGATAGGTAGTATGTTTGGGGAAAGAAACCTGGATGTTTTGGCTCTGAGTGAAACGAAGCTCAAGGGTAAAGAGGAAGAGTGGTTTAGGAATTCTTTTTTTTTTTTTTTGTCTTTGGAGTAAAGTCAGGAGTTGGTGAGAGAAGAGCAAAGGAAGGAGTAGCATTACTCCAGAGGCAGGAGTTGTGGGAGTATGAGATAGAGTGTAAGAGAGTAAATTCTAGGTTGATGTGGGTAAAACTGAAAGTGGATGGAGAGAGATGGGAGATTATTGGTGCCTATGCAACTGAGCATGAGAAGAAAGATCATGTGAGTGAGTGTGTTAGCAGCTTTGATGCACGAGACCGGGTTATGGTGACGGGTGATTTGAATTCGAAGGTGAGTAATTTGATATTTGAGGGTATAATTGGTGTACATGAAGTGTTCAATGTTGTAAATGGAAACGGAGAAGAGCTTGTGGATTAGTGTGCTGAAAAAGGACCGGTGATTGGGAATACCTGGTTTAAAGATATATACATAAGTATGCGTATGTGAGTAGGAGAGATCATCAAAGGGCGTTATTGGATTATATGTAATTGATGGGCATGTAAAAGAGAGGCTTTTGGATGTTAATGTGCTGAGAGGGCCAGCTATTGGGATGTCTGATCACTATTTTCTGGAGGCGGAGGTGAAGATTTGTAGAAGTTTTCAAAAAAGAAGAGAGAATGTTGGGGAGAAGAGAGTACTTATAATAAGAGAACTTGGAAAGGAGACTCGTGTGAGGAAGTACCAGGAGAGATTGGATGCAGAATGGCAAAAGGTGAGAGCAAATGACATGATGGGAGTGGGGGAGGAATGGGATGTATTTAGGGAAGCAGTGATGGCTTGCCCAAAAGATGTATGTGGCATGAGAAAAGCGGGAGGAAGGCAGATTCGAAAGGGTAGTGAGTGTTGGGATGAAGAAGTAAGGTTGTTAGTGAAACAGAAGAGAGAGGCGTTTGGACGATTCTTGCAGGGAAGTAGAGCAAATCATTGGGAGATGTATAAAAGAAAGCGGCAGGAGGTTAAGAGAAAGGTGCAAGATGTGAAAAAGAGGGCAAATGAGAGTTTGGGTGAAAGTATCATTAAATTTTAGAGAGAATATAAAGATGTTTTGGAAGGAGGTAGATAAAGTACGTTAGACAAGAGAACAAATGGGAACTTCGGTGAAGGGGCAAATGGGGAAGTAATAACAAGTAGTGATCAAGTGAGAAAGAGATGGAGTGAGTTGGTTGGTAGGTATGTTCTATGTATGTATGGATCATAATGAAGTACCTGAGGACTGGAGCAATACATACATAGTGCCACTGTACAAAGGCAAAGCGGATAAAAGTGAGTGTTCAAATTACAGAGGCATACATTTGTTGAGTATTCCTGGGAGGGTATTGATTGAGAGGATATAGGCATGTACAGATCATCAGATTGGGGAAGAGCAGTATGGTTTCAGTAGTGGTAGTGGATGTGTGGATCAGGTTTTCCTTTGAAGAATGTATGTGAGAAATACTTGGAAAAACAGATGGATTTGTATGTAGCATTTATAGATCTGAAGACATATGACAGGGTTCATAGAGACGCCTTGTGGAAGGTTTTAAGAGTATATGGTGTGGGAGGTAAGTTGCTAGAAGCAGTGAAAAGTTTTTACCAAGGATTTAAAGCATATGTACGAGTAGGAAGAGAAGAAAGTGACTGGTTCCCAGTGAATGTCGGTTTGCGGCAGGGGTGCGTGATGCCCCCATGGTAGTATAATTTGTTTATGGATGCGGTGGTTCTCTAAAGAGGTAAATGCAAGAATTTTGGAGAGAGGGGTAAGTATGCAATCTGTTCTGGATGAGAGGGCTTGGGAAGTGATTCAGTTGCTCACTGATGATACAGCGCTGGTGGCTGACACGGGATAGAAACTGCATAGGTTGGTGATTGAGTATGGTAAAGTGTGTGAAAGAAGAAAGTTGAGAGTAAATGTGAGTAAGAGCAAGGTTATTACGTTCAGTAGAGTTGAGGGACAAGTTAATCGGGAGGAAAGCTTAAATGGAGAGAAACTGGAGGAAGTGAAGTGTTTTAGACATCTGAGAGTGGACTTAGCAGTGGGTGGAACCATGGAAGCGGAAGTGAGTCAGGGTGGAGGAGGAGGCGAAGGTTCTGGGGGAATGTATGGTTCTTGAAGAATGTATGGAAGGCGAGGATGTTATCTCGGAGAGCAAAAATGGTTATGTTTGACTGAATAGTGGTTCCAACAATGTTATATGGATGCGAGGCATGGACTATAGAGAGGGTTGTGCGGAAGAAGGTGGATGTGTTGGAAATGAAATGTTTGAGAATAATATATGGTTTGAGGTGGTTTTATCGAGTAAGTAATGAAAGTGTAAGAGATGTGTGGTAATAGAAAGAGTGTGCTTGAGAGAGCAGAGGAGGATGTGTTGAAATGGTTTGGACACATGGAGAGAATGAATGAGGAAAGATTGACAAACAGGATATATGTGTCAGAGATGGAGGGAACAAGAAGCAGGAGACGAAATTGGAGGTGGAAGGACGGAGTGAAAAAGATTTTGAGCGCTCTGGGCCTGAACATACAGAAGGACGAGAGGCGTGCAAGGAATAGAGTGAATTGGAACGATGTGGTATACCGGGATCGACGTGCTGTCAATGGCCTGAACCAGGGCATGTGAAACGTCTGGGATAAGCCATGGAAAGGTCTATGGGAGTAAAGTCAGGGGTTGGTGAAAGGACAAGGGTTAAGGAAAGAGTGGCACTACTCATGAAGCAAGTGTTGTGGGAGTGTGTCATAGTGTGTAAGGAAGTACATTCTAGATTGATGTGGGTAAACTCAAAGTGGATGGAGAGGGGTGGGTGAATGTTGGTGCTTTTGCACTTGGTCATGAGACGAAAGATCATGAGATGCAAGTGTTTTTGAAGCAACTAAGTGAGTGTGTCAGTAGCTTTGGTGCATGAGACCGGGTATTTGTAATGGGTGATATTAATGCGAAGGTGAGTAATGTAGCAGCGGAATGTAAAATTGGTGTTGTGAATGGAAGTAATGAAGAGTCTGTGGATTCGTATGCTGAAAAAAGACTGGTGACCGGGAATAACATTTGAAAAGAGAGATATACATAAGTATACATATGTGAGTGAGAGAGATGGTCAAAGGGAATTATTAGATTACGTGTTAATGGATAGGCGAGTGAAAGAGAAACTTTTGGATATTAATGAGCTGAGAGTGGCAGCAGTTGGGATGTCTGATCACTATCTTGTGGAGGCGAAGGTGAAGATTTGTAAACGTTTTCTAAAAAGAAGACAGAATGCTGAGGATAAGAGAATTGTGAGAGTAAGTGATCTTGGGAAGGAGACTTGTGTGAGGAAATACCAGGAGGGATTGAGCGTAGAATGGCAAAAGGTGAGAGGATATGACGGGAGGGGAGTGGGTGAGGAATGGGATGTACTTAGGAAAGCAGTGATGGCATTTGCAAACGATGCATGTGGTATGAGAAAGGTAGGACGTGGGCAGATTAGAAAGGGTAGTGAGTGGTGGGATGAAGTTAAGTTGTTAGTAAAAGAGAAAAGAGGGGCGTTTGGACGATACTTACAAGGAAGGAGTGTAGATGACTGGGAGATGCACAAAAGAAAGCGGCCGGAGGTCAAGAGTAAGATGCAAGGGCTGAAAAAGTGCGCTAATGAGAGTTGGTGTGCGGGAGAATCGTTAAATTTCAGGGAAAATAAAAAGATGTTTTGGAATGAGGTGAATAACGAGAGAACAAATGGGAACATCAGTGGAGGGGGCAAGGGGGAAAGTGATAACAGGTAGTGATGATGTGAGAAGTTGATGGAGTGAGCATTATAAAGGTTTGTTGAAATTGTTTGATGATAGAGTGGCAGATGTAGGGTTTTTTGTCGGGGTGATGTGCAAAGTGAGAGAGTCAGGAAGAATGGTTTGGTTAAGAGAGAACAGGTGGTGAAAGTCTTGAGGAAGATGAAATCCGGCAAGTCGGCGGGTTTTGATGGTATTGCACTTGCACACACACACACACACACACACACGCACGCGCGCACATATATATATATATATATATATATATATATATATATATATATATATATATATATATATATATATATATATATATATATATATATATATATATATATAAATATATATATATTGATTGAGAGGGTGAAGGCATGTACAGAGCATCAGATTGGGGAAGAGCAGTGTGGTTTCAGAAGTGGTAGAGGATGTGTGGATCAGGTGTTTGCTTTGAAGAATGTATGTGGGAAATACTTAGAAAAGCAAATGGATTTGTATGTAGCATTTATGGATCTGGAGAAGGCATATGATAGAGTTGATAGAGATGCTCTGTGGAAGGTATTAAGAATATATGGTGTGGGAGGCAATTTGTTAGAAGCAGTGAAAAGTTTTTATCGAGGATGTAAGGCATGTGTACGTGTAGGAAGAGAGGAAAGTGATTGGTTCTCAGTGAATGTAGGTTTGCGGCAGGGGTGTGTGATGTCTCCATGGTTGTTTAATTTGTTTATGGATGGGGTTGTTAGGGAGGTGAATGCAAGAGTTTTGGAAAGAGGGGCAAGTATGAAGGCTGTTGAGGATGAGAGATCTTGGGAAGTGAGTCAGTTGTTGTTCGCTGATGATACAGCGCTGGTGGCTGATTCATGTGAGAAACTGCAGAAGCTGGTGACTGAGTTTGGTAAAGTGTGTGAAAGAAGAAAGTTAAGAATAAATGTGAATAAGAGCAAGGTTATTAGGTACAGTAGGGTTGAGGGTCAAATCAATTGGGAGGTGAGTTTGAATGGAGAAAAACTGGAGGAAGTGAAGTGTTTTAGATATCTGGGAGTGGATCTGGCAGCGGATGGAACCATGGAAGCGGAAGTGGATCATAGGGTGGGGGAGGGGGCGAAAATTCTGGGAGCCTTGAAGAATGTGTGGAAGTCGAGAACATTATCTCGGAAAGCAAAAATGGGTATGTTTCAAGGAATAGTGGTTCCAACAATGTTGTATGGTTGCGAGACGTGGACTATGGATAGAGTTGTGCGCAGGAGGATGGATGTGCTGGAAATGAGATGTTTGAGGACAATGTGTGGTGTGAGGTGGTTTGATCGAGTAAGTAACGTAAGGGTAAGAGAGATGTGTGGAAATAAAAAGAGCGTGGTTGAGAGAGCAGAAGAGGGTGTTTTGAAATGGTTTGGTCACATGGAGAGAATGTGTGAGGAAAGATTGACCAAGAGGATATATGTGTCGGAGGTGGAGGGAACGAGGAGAAGAGGGAGACCAAATTGGAGGTGGAAAGATGGAGTGAAAAAGATTTTGAGTGATCGGGGCCTGAACATGCAGGAGGGTGAAAGGAGGGCAAAGAATAGTGAATTGGAGCGATGTGGTATACCGGGGTTGACGTGCTGTCAGTGGATTGAATCAAGGCACGTGTATGGGGGTGGGTTGGGCCATTTCTTTCGTCTGTTTCCTTGCGCTACCTCGCAAACGCGGGAGACAGCGACAAAGCAAAAAAAAAAAAAAAAAAAAAAAATATATATATATATATATATATATATATATATATATATATATATATATATATATATATATTTATTTATTTATTTATTTAATTTGCTTTGTCGCTGTTTCCCGCGTTTGCGAGGTAGCGTAAGGAAACAGACGAAAGAAATGGCCCAACCCACCCCCATACACATGTATATACATACACGTCCATCAAAGCAAAAATACATACCTATACATCTCAATGTACACATATATATACACACACAGACACATACATATATACCAATGCACACAATTCACACTGCCTTTATTCATTCCCATCGCCACACAAGGAATACCATCCCCCTCCCCCGTCATGTGTGCGAGGTAGCACTAGGAAAAGACAACAAAGGCCCCATTCGTTCACACTCAGTCTCTAGCTGTCATGCAATAATGCCCGAAACCACAGCTCCCTTTTCACATCCAGTCCCCACACTACTTTCCATGGTTTACCCCAGACGCTTCACATGCCCTGATTCAATCCACTGACAGCACGTCAACCCCGGTATACCACATCGATCCAATTCACTCTATTCCTTGCCCTCCTTTCACCCTCCTGCATGTTCAGGCCCCGATCAAACAAAATCTTTTTCACTCCATCTTTCCACCTCCAATTTGGTCTCCCACTTCTCCTCGTTCCCTCCACCTCCGACACATATATCCTCTTAGTCAATCTTTCCTCACTCATTCTCTCCATGTGCCCAAACCATTTCAAAACACCTTCTTCTGCTCTCTCAACCACGCTCTTTTTATTTCCACACATCTCTCTTACCCTTACATTACTTACTCGATCAAACCACCTCACACTACACATTGTCCTCAAACATCTCATTTCCAGCACATCCACCCTCCTGCGCACAACTCTATCCATAGCCCACGCCTCGCAACCATACAACATTGTTGGAACCACTATTCCTTCAAACATACCCATTTTTTGCTTTCCGAGATAATGTTCTCGACTTCCACACATTCTTCAAGGCTCCCAGGATTTTCGCCCCCTCCCCCACCCTATGATTCACTTCCGCTTCCATGGTTCCATCCGCTGCCAGATCCACTCCCAGATATCTAAAACACTTTACTTCTTCCAGTTTTTCTCCATTCAAACTTACCTCCCAATTGACTTGACCCTCAACCCTACTGTACCTAATAACCTTGCTCTTATTCACATTTACTCTTAACTTTCTTCTTTCACACACTTTACCAAACTCAGTCACCAGCATCTATAGTTTCTCACATGAATCAGCCAACAGCGCTGTATCATCAGCGAACAACAACTGACTCACTTCCCAAGCTCTCTCATTCACAACAGACTTCATACTTGCCCCTCTTTCCAAAACTCTTGCATTCACCTCCCTAACAACCCTATCCATAAACAAATTAAATAACCATGGAGACATCACACACCCCTGCCGAAAACCTACATTCACTGAGAACCAATCACTTTCCTCTCTTCCTACACGTACACATGTCTTACATCCTCGATAAAAACTTTTCACTGCTTCTAACAACCTGTCTCCCACACCATATATTCTTAATACCTTCCACAGAGCATCTTTATCAACTCTATCATATGCCTTCTCCAGATCCATAAATGCTACATACAAATCCATTTGCTTTTCTAAGTATTTCTCACATACATTCTTCAAAGCAAACACCTGATCCACACATCCTCTACCACATCTGAAACCACACTGCCCTTCCCCAATCTGATGCTCTGTACATGCCTTCACCCTCTCAATCAATACCCTCCCATATAATTTACCAGGAATACTCAACAAACTTATACCTCTGTAATTTGAGCACTCACTCTTATCCCCTTTGCCTTTGTACAATGGCACTATGCACGCATTCCGCCAATCCTCAGGCACCTCACCATGAGTCATACATACATCAAATAACCTTATCAACTAGTCAACAATACAGTCACCCCCTTTTTTAATAAATTCCACTGCAATACCATCCAAACCTGCTGCCTTACCGGCTTTCATCTTCCGCAAAGCTCTCACTACCTCTTCTCTGTTTACCAAATCATTTTCCCTAACCCTCTCACTTTGCACACCACCTCGACCAAAACAGCCTATATCTGCCACTCTATAATCAAACACATTCAACAAACCTTCAAAATACTCACTCCATCTCCTTCTCACATCACCACTACTTGTTATCACCTCCCCATTAGCCTACTTCACTGAAGTTCTCATTTGCTTCCTTGTCTTACGCACTTTATTTACCTCCTTCCACAACATCATTTTATTCTCCCTAAAATCTAATGATACTCTCTCACCCCAACTCTCATTTGCCCTCTTTTTCACCTCTTGCACCTTTCTCTTGACCTCCTGTCTCTTTCTTTTATACATCTCCCACTCAATTTCATTTTTTCCCTGCAAAAATCGTCCAAATGCCTTTCTCTTCTCTTTCACTAATAATCTTACTTCATCCCACCACTCACTACCCTTTCTAATCAACCCACCTCCCACGCTTCTCATGCCACAAGCATCTTTCGCGCAATCCATCACTGATTCCCTAAATACATCCCATTCCTCCCCCACTCCCCTTACTTCCATTGTTCTCACCTTTTTCCATTCTGTACTCAGTCTCTCCTGGTACTTCCTCACACAAGTCTCCTTCCCAAGCTCACTTACTCTCACCACCTTCTTCACCCCAACATTCACTTTTCTCTTCTGAAAACCCATACAAATCTTCACCTTAGCCTCCACAAGATAATGATCAGACATCCCTCCAGTTGCACCTCTCAGCACATTAACATCCAAAAGTCTCTCTTTCGCGCGCCTGTCAATTAACACGTAATCCAATAACGCTCTCTGGCCATCTCTCCTACTTACATACGTATACTTATGTATATCTCGCTTTTTAAACCAGGTAGTCCCAATCACCAGTCCTTTTTCAGCACATAAATCTACAAGCTCTTCACTATTTCCATTTACAACACTGAACACCCCATGTATACCAATTATTCCCTCAACTGCCACATTACTCACCTTTGCATTCAAATCACCCATCACTATAACCCGGTCTCGTGCATCAAAACCACTAACACACTCATTCAGCTGCTCCCAAAACACTTGCCTTTCATGATCTTTCTTCTCATGCCCAGGTGCATATGCACCAATAATCACCCTTATATATATATATATATATATATATATATATATATATATATATATATATATATATATATATATATATATATATATATATATATATATATATGAATATATATATATATATATATATATATATATATATATATATATATATATATATATATATATATATATATATATATATATATATATATATATCATAAAACCTCGTGGATTATCTTGTCCAGGGATATATGGTAATTTGATAATATTTGGAAGGATAAAGGAAACGCACGGAAAATTAATCAAACTGTAATCAAAACATAAGAGTAATCACAAATATTCATAACATGGAGACCGAAACTGAAGATAGTCCTATGTAACTGATACCATGAGTCACATGATCTGATTGCAACTTGCAATCGAATTCCACATCCAGGAGTCCAGGATCAACGTAGGCACAACCCTCTTGACCAGCACTTCTTAGAAGACTGACTCATGAGCCCTGCAGACCCATCACTTACAATATTAGAGAGAGAGAGAGAGAGAGAGAGAGAGAGAGAGAGAGAGAGAGAGAGAGAGAGAGAGAGAGAGAGAGAGAGAGAGAGAGAGAGAGAGAGAGAGAGAGAGAGAGAGAGATTCCCAAGGCCAGGGTGGAGAATGTATACAAAAGGACACACCAGGGGCGTCAAGGTTTATAGAGGTAGGTCAAATTACACCAGGAACCTGGTGCGTTAGGGATACGAATAGCGGAACAAAAGGGAGAGTGGGAAACAGACGTTAATAGCAGAGCTTTATACATACATACATATTAAGATATCTGGGAGTGGATTTGGCAACAGATGGAACCATGTAAGCGGAAGTGAATTACAGGGTGGGGGAGGGGGCGAAAGTTCTGGAAGCGTTGAAGAACGTGTGGAAGTCGAGAGCATTATCTCGGAAAGCAAAAATGGGTATGTTTCAAGGAATAGTGGTTCCAACAATGTTATATGGTTGCGAGGCGTGGGCTATGGATAGAGTTGTGCGGAGGAGGGTGGATGTGCTGGAAATGAGATGTCTGAGGACAATATGTGGTGTGAAGTGGTTTGATCGAGTAAGCAATAATAGGGTAAGAAAGATGTGTGGTAATAAAGAGTGTGGTTGAGAGAGCAGAAGAGGGTGTTTTGCAATGGTTTGGTCACATGGAAAGAATGAGTGAGGAAAGATTGACCAAGAGGATATATGTCAGAGGTGGAGGGAACGAGGAGAAGTGGGAGACCAAATTGGAGGTGGAAAGATGGAGTGAAAAAGATTTTGAGTGATCGGGGTGTGAACATGCAAGAGGGTGAAAGGCGTGCAAGGAATAGAATGAATTGGAACGATGTGGTATACCGAGATCGACGTGCTGTCATTGGATTGAACCAGGGCATGTGAAGCGTCAGGGGTAAACCATGGAAAGTTCTATGGGGCCTGGATGTGAAAAGGGAGCTGTGTTTTCGATGCATTATTACATGACAGCTAGAGACTGAGTGTGAACGAATGTGACCTTTGTTGTCTTTTCCTAGCGCTACCTCGCGCACATGAGGGGGAGGGGGTTGTTATTTCATGTGCGGCGGGGTGGCGATAGGAATGAATAAAGGCAGACAGTATGAATTATGTACATGTGATATATGTATATGCCTGTGTGTGTATATATATATGTATACGTAGAGATGTACAGGTATATATATTTGCATGTGTGGACGTCTATGTATATACATGTGTATGTGGGTGGGTTAGGCCATTCTTTCGTCTGTTTCCTTGTGCTACCTCGCTAACGCGGAAGACAGCGACAAAACAAAATGAATGAATAATACATATATATATATATATGTATATATATATATATATATTTTTTGCCCTTTTTTTCACCTCTTGCACCTTTCTCTTGACCTCCTGTCTCTTTCTTTTATATATCTCCCACTCAATTGCATTTTTTCCCTGCAAAAATCGTCCAAATGCCTCTCTCTTCTCTTTCACTAATACTCTTACTTCTTCATCCCACCACTCACTACCCTTTCTAAAAAAGGGCAAATGAGAGTTGGGGTGAGAGAGTATCATTAAATTTTAGGGAGAATAAAAAGATGTTCTGGAAGGAGGTAAATAAAGTGCGTAAGACAAGGGAGCAAATGGGAACTTTGGTGAAGGGCGCAAGTGGGGAGGTGATAACAAGTAGTGGTGATGTGAGAAGGAGATGGAGTGAGTATTTTGAAGGTTTGTTGAATGTGTTTGATGATAGAGTGGCAGATATAGGGTGTTTTGGTCGAGGTGGTGTGCAAAGTGAGAGGGTTAGGGAAAATGATTTGGTAAACAGAGAAGAGGTAGTAAAAGCTTTGCGGAAGATGAAAGCCGGCAAGGCAGCGGGTTTGGATGGTATTGCAGTGGAATTTATTAAAAAAGGGGGTGACTGTATTGTTGACTGGTTGGTAAGGTTATTTAATGTATGTATGACTCATGGTGAGGTGCCTGAGGATTGGCGGAATGCGTGCATAGTGCCATTGTACAAAGGCAAAGGGGATAAGAGTGAGTGCTCAAATTACAGAGGTATAAGTTTGTTGAGTATTCCTGGTAAATTATATGGTAGGGTACTGATTGAGAGGGTGAAGGCATGTACAGAGCATCAGAATGGGGAAGAGCAGTGAGGTTTCAGAAGTGGTAGAGGATGTGTGGATCAGGTGTTTGCTTTGAAGAATGTATGTGAGAAATACTTAGAAAAGCAAATGGATTTGTATGTAGCATTTATGGATCTGGAGAAGGCATATGATAGAGTTGATAGAGATGCTCTGTGGAAGGTATTAAGAATATATGGTGTGGGAGGAAAGTTGTTAGAAGCAGTGAAAAGTTTTTATCGAGGATGTAAGGCATGTGTACGTGTAGGAAGAGAGGAAAGTGATTGGTTCTCAGTGAATGTAGGTCTGCGGCAGGGGTGTGTGATGTCTCCATGGTTGTTTAATTTGTTTATGGATGGGGTTGTTAGGGAGGTAAATGCAAGAGTTTTGGAAAGAGGGGCAAGTATGAAGTCTGTTGGGGATGAGAGAGCTTGGGAAGTGAGTCAGTTGTTGTTCGCTGATGATACAGCCCTGGTGGCTGATTCATGTGAGAAACTGCAGAAGCTGGTGACTGAGTTTGGAAAAGTGTGTGGAAGAAGAAAGTTAAGAGTAAATGTGAATAAGAGCAAGGTTATTAGGTACAGTAGGGTTGAGGGTCAAGTCAATTGGGAGGTGAGTTTGAATGGAGAAAAACTGGAGGAAGTGAAGTGTTTTAGATATCTGGGAGTGGATCTGGCAGCGGATGGAACCATTGAAGCGGAAGTGGATCATAGGGTGGGGGAGGGGGCGAAAATCCTGGGGACCTTGAAGAATGTGTGGAAGTCGAGAACATTATCTCGGAAAGTAAAAATGGGTATGTTTGAAGGAATAGTGGTTCCAACAATGTTGTATGGTTGCGAGGCGTGGGCTATGGATAGAGTTGTGCGCAGGAGGATGGATGTGCTGGAAATGAGATGTTTGAGGACAATGTGTGGTGTGAGGTGGTTTGATCGAGTGAGTAACGTAAGGGTAAGAGAGATGTGTGGAAATAAAAAGAGCGTGGTTGAGAGAGCAGAAGAGGGTGTTTTGAAGTGGTTTGGGCACATGGAGAGGATGAGTGAGGAAAGATTGACCAAGAGGATATATGTGTCGGAGGTGGAGGGAACAAGGAGAAGAGGGAGACCAAATTGGAGGTGGAAAGATGGAGTGAAAAAGATTTTGTTTGATCGGGGCCTGAACATGTAGGAGGGTGAAAGGAGGGCAAGGAATAGAGTGAATTGGAGCGATGTGGTATACCGGGGTTGACGCGCTGTCAGTGGATTGAAGCAGGGCATGTGAAGCGTCTGGGGTAAACCATGGAAAGCTGTGTAGGTATGTATATTTGCGTGTGTGGACGTATGTATATACATGTGTATGGGGGGGGGGTTGGGCCATTTCTTTCGTCTGTTTCCTTGCGCTACCTCGCAAACGCGGGAGACAGCGACAAAGTATAATAAAAAATATAAAAAATAATATATATATATATATATATATATATATATATATATATATATATATTTTTTTTTTTTTTTTATACTTTGTCGCTGTCTCCCGCGTTTGCGAGGTAGCGCAAGGAAACAGACGAAAGAAATGGCCCAACCCCCTCCCCCATACACATGTATATACATACGTCCACACACGCAAATATACATACCTACACAGCTTTACATGGTTTACCCCAGACGCTTCACATGCCCTGCTTCAATCCACTGACAGCACGTCAACCCCGGTATACCACATCGCTCCATTTCACTCTATTCCTTGCCCTCCTTTCACCCTGCTGCATGTTCAGGCCCCGATCACAAAAAATCTTTTTCACTCCATCTTTCCACCTCCAATTTGGTCTCCCTCTTCTCCTTGTTCCCTCCACCTCCGACACATATATCCTCTTGGTCAATCTTTCCTCACTCATCCTCTCCATGTGCCCAAACCACTTCAAAACACCCTCTTCTGCTCTCTCAACCACGCTCTTTTTATTTCCACACATCTCTCTTACCCTTACGTTACTCACTCGATCAAACCACCTCACACCACACATTGTCCTCAAACATCTCATTTCCAGCACATCCATCCTCCTGCGCACAACTCTATCCATAGCCCACGCCTCGCAACCATACAACATTGTTGGAACTACTATTCCTTCAAACATACCCATTTTTACTTTCCGAGATAATGTTCTCGACTTCCACACATTCTTCAAGGCCCCCAGGATTTTCGCCCCCTCCCCCACCCTATGATCCACTTCCGCTTCCATGGTTCCATCCGCTGCCAGATCCACTCCCAGATATCTAAAACACTTCACTTCCTCCAGTTTTTCTCCATTCAAACTCACCTCCCAATTGACTTGACCCTCAACCCTACTGTACCTCATAACCTTGCTCTTATTCACATTTACTCTTAACTTTCTTCTTCTACACACTTTTCCAAACTCAGTCACCAGCTTCTGCAGTTTCTCACATGAATCAGCCACCAGCGCTGTATCATCAGCGAACAACAACTGACTCACTTCCCAAGATCTCTCATCCCCAACAGACTTCATACTTGCCCCTCTTTCCAAAACTCTTGCATTTACCTCCCTAACAACCCCATCCATAAACAAATTAAACAACCATGGAGACACCACACACCCCTGCCGCAAACCTACATTCCCTGAGAACCAATCACTTTCCTCTCTTCCTACACGCACACATGCCTTACATCCTCGATAAAAACTTTTCACTGCTTCTAACAACTTGCCTCCCACACCATATATTATTAATACTTTCCACAAAGCATCTCTATCAACTCTATCATATCCAGGTCCATAAATGCTACATACAAATCCATTTGCTTTTCTAAGTATTTCTCACATACATTCTTCAAAGCAAACACCTGATCCACACATCCTCTACCACTTCTGAAACCACACTGCTCTTCCCCAATCTGATGCTCTGTACATGCCCTCACCCTCTCAATCAATACCCTCTCAAATAATTTCCCAGGAATACTCAACAAACTTATACCTCTGTAATTTGAGCACTTACTCTTATCCCCCTTGCCTTTGAACAATGGCACTATGCAAGCATTCCGCCAATCCTCAGGCACCTCACCATGAGTTATACATACATTAAATAACCTTACCAACCAGTCAACAATACAGTCACCTCCTTTTGTAATAGAGTCCACTGCAATACCATCCAAACCCACTGCCTTACCGGTTTTCATCTTCCGCAAAGCTTTTACTACCTCTTCTCTGTTTACCAAATCATTCTCCTAACACTCTCACTTTGCACACCACCTCTGCTACTCTATCATCAAACACATTCAGCAAACCTTCAAAATACTCACTCAATCTGCTTCTCACATCACCACTACTTGTTATCACCTCCCCATTAGCTCCCTTCACTGATGCTCCCATTTGCTCCCTTGTCTTACGCACTTTATTTACCTCCTTGCAAAACATCTTTTTATTCTCCAGAAAATTTAATGATACTCTCTCACCCCAACTCTCATTTGCCATCTTTTTCACCTTTGCACCTTTCTCTTGATCTCCTGCCTCTTTCTTTTATACATCTCCCAGTCATTTGCATTATTTCCCTGCAAATATCGTCCAAATATCTCTCTCTTCTCTTTCACTAATAATCTTACTTCTTCAACCCACCACTCATTACCCTTTCTAATCTGCCTACTTCCCACGCTTCTTATACCACAAGCATCTTTTGTGCGAGCCATCACTGCTTCCCTAAATACATCCCATTCCTCCCCCACTCCCCTTACGTGAGTCCTTTGTTCTCACCTTTTTCCATTCTGTACTCAGTCTCTCCTGGTACTTCCTCACACAAGTCTCCTTCCCAAGCTCACTTACTCTCACCACTCTCTTCACCCCAACATTCTCTCTTCTTTTCTGAAAACCTCTACAAATCTTCACTTTTGCCTCCACAAGATAATAATCAGACATCCCTTCTGTGGCACCTCTCAGCACATTAACATCCAAAAGTCCCTCTTTCGCGCGCCTATCAATTAACACGTAATCCAATAACGCTCTTGGACCATCTTTCCTACTTACATACGTATACTTATGTATATCTCTCTTTTTAAACCAGGTATTCCCAATCACCATTCCTCTTTCAGCACATAAATCTGCAAGCTCTTCACCATTTCCATTTACAACACTGAACACCCCATTTACACCAATTATTCCCTCAACTGCCACATCACTCACCTTTGCATTCAAATCACCCATCACTATAACCCGGTCTCGTGCATCAAAACTACTAACACACTCACTCAGCAGCTCCCAAACCACTTGCCTCTCATGATCTTTCTTCTCATGCCCAGGTGCATATCCACCAATATTCACCCATCTCTCGCCATCCACTTTCAGTTTTACCCATATCAATCTAGAGTTTACTTTCTTACACTCTATCACATACTCCCACAACTCCTGTTTCAGGGGTAGTGCTACTCCTTCCCTTGCTCCTGTCCTCTCACTAACCCTTGACTTTACTCCCAAGACATTCCCAAACCACTTTTCCCCTTTACCCTTGAGCTTCGTTTCACTCAGAGCCAAAACATCCAGGTTCCTTTCCTCAAACATACTACCTATCTCTCCTTTTTTCCCATCTTGGTTATATCCACACACATTTAGACACCCCAATCTGAGCCTTCGAGGAGGATGAGCACTCCTTGCGCGACTCCTTCTGTTTACCCTTTTAGAAAGTTAGAATACAAGGAGGGGAGGGTTTCCAGCCCCCGCGCAACCGTCCCCTTTAGTCGCCTTCTAAGACATGTGGGAAGTATTCTTTCTCTCCTATCCCCAGGGGATATATATTATTATATTATTTATTATACTTTGTCGCTGTCTCCCGCGTTTGCGAGGTAGCGCAAGGAAACAGACGAAAGAAATGCCCCCCCCCATACACATGTATATACATACGTCCACACACGCAAATATACATACCTACACAGCTTTCCATGGTTCTTTCTTTCAAACTATTCGCCATTTCCCGCATTAGCGAGGTAGCGTTAAGAACAGAGGACCGGGCCCCTGAGGGAACACCCTCACCTGGCCCAATTCTCTGTTCCTTCTTTTGGAAAATTAAAAAAAAAAAAAAACGAGAGGGGAGGATTTCCAGCCCCCCGCTCCCTCCCCCTTTAGTCGCCTTCTACGACACGCAGGGAATACGTGGGAAGTATTCTCTCTCCCCTATCCCCAGGGATATATATATATATATATATATATATATATATATATATATATATATATATATATATATATATATATATATATATATATATCCAAACCTATAGGAAGAAAAGTGATAAGCAAATACAGATGATATTAAAAGATAAAAGAATATAGATATCGGAATAAGAAGTTGGTAAATGGTTATTGTGTCGACGTGGCAGCAAACACCAGCCAGTCGGCACAACATGCACAGGTGTAGCTGCCAGAAGGACTGCGAGAAGATAGGACAGATTAGAGATAGTCTTTCACCATGGCATGCAATACTTACATTAGTTATGAATTATTAATAACGGCAATTCGTCAGGCTCGACACCATAACAGAAGCAGCTCCAAACCGAACCACCCCTGCTCCAAGAGGACAGCTTCAAGAGCAAATAGACCTGCCCACTAAACAGCGAGCCCAAAGCGGAAGCAGGCACATTCTGAAGTCAGCCCCGGCACAGAGTCGAACCAGCGAACCACCTTATATCTTCCTGACTGTTTCCGTTTCCTTAAGAAAGCTAATCAATTTGTTAAATATATTCATGTTATCATCAAGGAGATTGCTTATGGTGAGATGTATTTTCTTTTTCTTGAAATAATTTACTAAACTTTTCCTCTTTTCGTTATACTTATTGTACTGGATGAGAAGGTCGTCTGTTGTTAAGCTTCTTTGACATGCTTCATATCTAGGTGGAACATTTCTGTTGATGTAAGGTTGTAGGTGGGTGCTGTATGTGATGTAAGGTTGTAGGTCGATGCTGTATGTGATGTAAGGTTGTAGGTGGGTGCTGTGTGTGATGTACGGTTGGAGGTGGGTGCTGTATGTGATGTAAGGTTGTAGGTGGGTGCTGTGTGTGATGTAAGGTTATAGGTAAGTGCTGTGTGTGTGATGTAAGGTTGTGGGTGGATGCTGTGTATGATGTAAGGTTGTAGGTGGGTGCTGTGTGTCATGTAAGGTTGTAGGTGGGTGCTGTGTGTGATGTAAGGTTATAGGTAAGTGCTGTGTGTGTGATGTAAGGTTGTGGGTGGATGCTGTGTATGATGTAAGGTTGTAGGTGGGTGCTGTGTATGATGTAAGGTTGTAGGTGGGTGCTGTGTATGATGTAAGGTTGTAGGTGGGTGCTGTGTATGATGTAAGGTTATAGGTAAGTGCTGTGTGTGTGATGTAAGGTTGTGGGTGGATGCTGTGTATGATGTAAGGTTGTAGGTGGGTGCTGTGTGTGATGTGAGGTTGTAGGTGGGTGCTGTGTATGATGTAAGGTTGTAGGTGGGTGCTGTGTGTGATGTCAGGTTGTAGGTGGGTGCTGTGTGTGATGTCAGGTTGTAGGTGGGTGCTGTGTGTGATGTAAGGTTGTAGGTGGGTGCTGTGTGTGATGTCAGGTTGTAGGTGGGTGCTGTGTGTGATGTCAGGTTGTAGGTGGGTGCTATGTGTGATGTCAGGTTGTAGGTGGTAAGCGCGACTTCCTCCCTTCTTTTCCTCGGTCCAGTCCGCTACTATGGCCACTGACTCTGCCATAGAAGAAATACTGAATTCTTTCCCAAGGAAAGGCAGGACCCCAGCTCCCGAGAGATCAGAACGACCTCCTCGAGTTCTGAGGTCGACCTAGCCAATTGGTCTGCCTGTTCATTGTTGCCGTAAATGTTGCATTGACCCGCCAGCCACCCAGATCAAGATGAAATCTTTGTTACATGAGTTTGATTCATTAATAATGTTGCCCTGAATTTCATCTGACTCAGTGTAACCACAGTCTATATCTTTAAGGGCTGATAAATCGGAACAAAATGATCTAAGATAAATTGAAATATTCATATAATCTATGGCCTTATCAATGGCAAATAAATCCGCACAGAAAACAGATGTATGGCTTGGCAGCCTGTACCTAAGGGAACATTCGCTCGACCACGCACTTGCACCTAGCACATCCATCTGTCTTGGTGCCATCTGTGTAGAAGTGGATATATGATAAATGATCCATTATGACGTAACGGAATCGCTGGTGTACCTCACTCTCCGGCGCGTTCCTTTTCCTCATAGGCCGCCAAGTGGTCTTAATATTCATTTTGGACTCCAACCAAGGAGGTAGTTTATTTCTAGCCAGCGTGTCCATTTCTTGTACTTCCAGACCAGAATTCTCAGTGAGGAAGTGTATTCTGAGGGCCAGGGGCCTGACGCCTCTATCGACAAACTGCTTGTACTGTAGGGGGGAGGCACAGGCAGTAGTGTCTCTTCTCCTGGTCATCAGAATACCACACTTTAACGTCATTTCATCTCGACGCAGCCGGAGAGGCGGTACATTTGCCTCAACTTCCAATCGCGGAACTCGGGTACATGACAGAGCTCCAGGACGGAGTCTCAGGCATTCATTCTGTAACACATCCAACCTTCTCAGGGTATAGTCGCTCGCCGAAGCATACACCTGAGAGCCATAGTCTAGTTTACATCCAATTAAGGGTCTTGTACAACATTAATAAAGATTTCCTGTCGGCTCCCTAATATGAACCCAGGAGATGCTTAAGAATATTCATAACCTTTCATTACAATTTACAATAAAAAAAATGTACATGCTTTCTCCAATTTGATCTCTGGTGAAAGTTTAATCGAAGAAACCTTACGTTATTGTAGAAAGGAATCGAGTTAATGACTAATTTTAGCTGCATATTTGGGAGTATACTTTCTTTTAGGTAAAAACAATCGTGACACTTTTAACTGGTGAAAAACTTAAATCCCCACTGTAGCGCCCAACAGTGAACGGTCTCAAGTGCAACTTGAACCCGTTGAACCAAAAACTGTGCATTAGACGAGGATGAGCCATATTGCACAATCATCAACATTAAGTGAGTAGTTAAGGTTTCAAGGGACGGAAGGTGGAGATAGAATATCATTAATTATAATATTGAATTATGGGCTCAGAACGCTGCCTTGAGGCACCCAATTCTCTGGACAAATATGTTCGAGATTATCTTAGATGCAGCAATCTTGACATCAGATGTTGTTATTTACAAATTCTAAATGAAAATAGGTAAATATCCTCTTGATCCAACAGCATTAAATTTGCTTCAGATTCCGTTTCGCCATGTCATATCAAAGGCTTTTTAAAAATCTAAGAAAAGTCCAATAATTTTTTTTCTTTTTATCAAAGTGTTTGAAATGTTGTTCTAAATTCAATGAATGATACATCATGCTTCTGTGTTTACGGAATGCACACTGTTGATCATTTAATAAGTTCTGGGATTCTAACACAAAATAAGCCTGTTATCAACCATTGTTTCCATGACCTTACAAATGCGGCTCTTCAGTGCAATAGGTCGAAACGAATTGATATTCATAAGGAGTCCAGAACCTTTTGGGATGGGGATGACGTGCGCAAAGTGCCATGAGTTTGGAAACATTCGAGACGTCCAAATCTCATTGTACAATGCTAACACCTTAGTCTGGTTGGCCTAAGATGCTGAATTACCTCGTAGGTAATCCCGCTGGGTCCTAGGCTGGAACACTTTACAGGATTTCAGGACAAGAAGTAATTAATTAAGGGTAAAGGTATCATTATGTAGTATTTTTCATCTTCTGTGGCAAAGTCAATTACTGTTTGCTCGGCCTAACATTTGTGGTTTAAAACCGTCGATGGTAATTGGCCGAGCTACTTATGTCTGGGAATCTCCTGGCGATAGCGTTGGCTACGTCAACTGGGTCGTCGATGGTGTCATCTTGCGTGGTAAGTTGGGAGATGGAAGGTTGTTTGTATTTTCTTGTTATTTTCTTAATTGTGGACCAGACCTGACCGCTGGGTGTGTTCTTATTGACAGTTGAAACATAGCCACACCAGGAGTCTCTTTTGGCTTGTCGTATTGTTCTTCTTACCTGAGCCCTCGCTTGTTTATATGCAATGAGGTTGTTATCTGAGGCTCTTTGTCGAGAATCTTGTATCTCCTATTGCGCTCTCGTAGTGCATTTCGGCAGTCTGGTGTCCACCAAGGAACTCTATACTTTGTGGATATTGTAGGGATCTTAGGAAGAGAGACCTCGGCAGCCCTGAGGATGGTATTAGTTACAATATTGACCTTTGAATCAATGTCATCTCCGGATATATCTAGGACGGCTTGTCTTGAGAATGACCCCAATCTAATCTACTTTATAATCAAATCTAAACGGATACAGTCTGATGATATTGTCGCATGTATGAGAAAGAGATTGGGAAGTGGTCATTTTCCAAGGAGTCGTCATAAGTACCCCAGGTGATGTCATTTAGTATATCTGGGGATGACAGAGATAGGTCGATGGCTATGTTTACTGTCCGATCATCTACACGAGTTCCACTACCATCGTTCAGAAGAGCGAGATTAGAATTACCATTCTTTTCCTACGAGAGTCCGCCCGTATACTTCCCCACCGATGATGCTGAGCGTAGAAATCTCCAAGGATCAGTTGTTTGTGGGTTAACTGACTAAAAAGTGAGGTGAACTCATTATCATCAAGTGCATTAGAACCGGGAAAGTAAATTGAACAAATAGCCAGGTACGTGTTGTTAAACTATTCTCTACATGCGACGGCTTCTAGAGTAGAATTTTAAGTCACTGCTGTGTGTAAATAATGGCGACCCCATGATCTTCATCTCTTCTATACGGGTGATAGTTATCTAAAACATCACAATCTTCAACTGTGTTGTTCAGATTGGTCTCATGTAGACAAATAACGAATGGCCTATACACTGCAAGCAACGGTGACATTTGCGTTTGCTTATTCCTAAGACCTCTACAGTTCCACTGAATGATACTGAATGCGTTGGTTTACGATTTCTTTAGCCGGCCAGCTTTGTGAGCCCTTTTTTTAGGACTTGGGCGAGTTTAAGGGGGAACGGGATCGACGCCTGATAGTGGAGACGGTATTGTCGTCCATTGATTCCACAGAGGAAGACTCAGTCCAGCAAGCCTTCACCGTGGCCATATCTTTGGCATTAGAAACATCGCAAAGGGTTTGGTATGTAAGGTCTTACAGCTACCTTAACCTAACCTATAGTGATATCTCTCGGCAGTCTCGGCTTTCCAAATGTTAGAGTGATAAAGGACGTTCTACGTCGCTCGCCGTCGATGACTTTGGTGATAAATCGAGCAGCGATGACTTCGTAGTATGCAAGGTCTTTCGAAATGTCGTCCTCACTCATGTCCATATCAGGACTGAAGATAACTAGTCTGCATGAATTCATGGTCACGGGATGGAAGCCACAACATCATATGAACTAAACTCTCTCAGCTTAAGTAAGTCCGTAACTTGGCTTGACGACTTAACTTTAATAAGGTTACGAGCCTTGCCACCAATCACTTTCTTGAGAAAGGGGTTGAGGGAAATGTTGAACCGGTCGCATGTAACATAACGAATTCCGCATTGTTTGACCTTATGTCCAGCATGGGTCGGTCACCACCACTACCCCCTACGGAAGTAGTGGTTGGCTTACAAGACTCCATATCAATGGGGCTAGGCCCCAGATTCTGGGGTGGCGTACCACTTCAAACAGAGAACACTTTGAATACCTTACCTCTTCTGTCTCTGAAAAAAAGAGAAAAAGAAAGATAAGGCAGCTGATCAAACAGATAAGAGTCCCAAAGAAGACTTTGGGACGTACAAGGCCGGGTTCAGTTCTCCCGCGGTCGCCTCTCACTTGGGCGCACAATTCTGTCCCCCACCACCACCAGCCTTCGTAAGATGTACCAGTAGGTCCAGCAACACCAGAAACACAGCGAAACACCCAATTGTCTTACTGTAAAAACAAACAAAAAAAGATTAAGAAATTCTTAGTAGTATGCTACTGCTGAATACTGAATTCATATTATAGGATATAAGCAACATCAAGAGGAACATAGAATTATCACTAAATAGGACACTAAAAGGTTCTTGGTATAAACGGGAAGTTTGGGGTCAACTCTCTAAAATTATTTCTTTACCATACCAAATTTCTAAGCATAATGGATAACCCTCCTTCACCAGAATTAGGCAATCTATACAAGAAATTCTTTGAAACAAATTACTTAGGGATGTCTTACCCTTTAAAGCAACCTGGTTTTGGTATATAGAGGATTTTCTTTGTTTGGCAAACAAGCGAAAATTTAGTATCTTCTATCAAATTTACCGTGGAAGAGGAAAATAAGTGCATGTTGCTATTTTAGACTGCATGATCCATAGGGTTGGAAAAGTGGTTAAGTTCAGCTCAATATGACAGAGTTAAACAATCATCATCTAGTCGAAGTTCCTTAGGGCATTACGTATATGCAATTAAGAATTTATTGATGATGAGTTTGAGAAGATATTTCTATTGGATCCAAATTAAAGTATATTAGATCTTTCATTGATAAATCATTTAAGTTGGCAAAATCATTTCATAGAGTTAAACCCTTACCTCCCTTTGATACCAAGAACGTTTTAGTTCTCCCATTAATTGATAATTTTATGCTGCTCCTCAAGTTCCTTAAAAACTTTAATGAAAATGCAATCTTAAGCAATAACAATACTATTAAGAATATCTTAAATCAAAAACTTGCCAGAAAATTCTGCGGGTTGTGTTTACAGAATATCTTGCAAAAGCTGTAATATGTTTTATATTGGGGAGACTGGTAAGGATGTCTAATATGGACTTAAGCAACATGAATATAGTAAAAGAGCAGGACAAAAACCAAATGCTTTGTTTAATTATGTTAAGAATTATGAACATTATGCTGACTGGAGTAACGCTAATTCAGTTATCAACAGTAGCTCCTTGACCAAGAGAAACATCATGAAAACTTCTCTCATCAAAAACACAAAGAATTGTAACATGAATATCAATGAGGGTCATACAGACTGGATAGTTTTGTTACAGGCAAAGTTTGTAAACAGTTCCATGTCTGGTCCACACAATAAAATTCTATGACTGGCATGGTTGAAGACCCGAACACCACCAATCGGACACACTAGTATACCAACGGTGTCCTCGCTCCGCTTCTAATTTGTATATAAGCTAACTGTTCTAAGTCTTCCATCTCATTCTTGCATCTCTCCTGAAGATGTGACCATTACACGAAAATGCACTTAGGAAAATATAGTGTCTCATTTTCCGCGTGGAAATCACCTAATACTAGATCAGGCACACGATTGTGACCAACTGCAGTATATATATATATATATATATATATATATATATATATATATATATATATATATATATATATATATATAGATATATATATATATATATTTTCTTTTTTTTTTTTTTTTTTTTGCTTTGTCGCTGTCTCCCGCGTTTGCGAGGTAGCGCAAGGAAACAGACGAAAGAAATGGCCCAACCCACCCACATACACATGTATATACATACGTCCACACACGCAAATATACATACCTACACAGCTTTCCATGGTTTACCCCAGACGCTTCACATGCCCCGATTCAATCCACTGACATGACGTCAACCCCGGTATACCACACCGCTCCAATTTACTCTAATCCTTGCCCTCCTTTCACCCTCCTGCATGTTCAGGCCCCGATCACACAAAATCTTTTTCACTCCATCTTTCCACCTCCAATTTGGTCTCCCTCTTCTCCTCGTTCCCTCCACCTCCGACACATATATCCTCTTGGTCAATCTTTCCTCACTCATTCTCTCCATGTGCCCAAACCATTTCAAAACACCCTCTTCTGCTCTCTCAACCACGCTCTTTTTATTTCCACACATCTCTCTTACCCTTACGTTACTTACTCGATCAAACCACCTCACACCACACATTGTCCTCAAACATCTCATTTCCAGCACATCCATCCTCCTGCGCACAACTCTATCCATAGCCCACGCCTCGCAACCATACAACATTCTTGGAACCACTATTCCTTCAAACATACCCATTTTTGCTTTCCGAGATAATGTTCTCGACTTCCACACATTCTTCAAGGCTCCCAGAATTTTCGCCCCCTCCCCCACCCTATGATCCGCTTCCGCTTCAATGGTTCCATCCGCTGCCAGATCCACTCCCAGATATCTGAAACACTTCACTTCCTCCAGTTTTTCTCCATTCAAACTCACCTCCCAATTGACTTGACCCTCAACCCTACTGTACCTAATAACTTTGCTCTTATTCACATTTACTCTTAACTTTATATATATATATATATATATATATATATATGTATATATATATATATATATATATATATATATATATATATATATATATATATATATATATATATATATATATATATATATATATATATATATATATATATAGTGACAGATATAGGGTGTTTTGGTCGAGGTGGTGTGCAAAGTGAGAGGGTTAGGGAAAATGATTTGGTAAACAGAGAAGAGGTAGTAAAAGCTTTGCGGAAGATGAAAGCCGGCAAGGCAGCAGGTTTGGATGGTATTGCAGTGGAATTTATTAAAAAAGGGGGTGACTGTATTGTTGACTGGTTGGTAAGGTTATTTAATGTATGTATGACTCATGGTGAGGTGCCTGAGGATTGGCGGAATGCGTGCATAGTGCCATTGTACAAAGGCAAAGGGGATAAGAGTGAGTGCTCAAATTACAGAGGTATAAGTTTGTTGAGTATTCCTGGTAAATTATATGGGAGGGTATTGATTGAGAGGGTGAAGGCATGTACAGAGCATCAGATTGGGGAAGAGCAGTGCGGTTTCAGAAGTGGTAGAGGATGTGTGGATCAGGTGTTTGCTTTGAAGAATGTATGTGAGAAATACTTAGAAAAGCAAATGGATTTGTATGTAGCATTTATGGATCTGGAGAAGGCATATGATAGAGCTGATAGAGATGCTCTGTGGTAGGTATTAAGAATATATGGTGTGGGAGGCAAGTTGTTAGAAGCAGTGAAGAGTTTTTATCGAGGATGTAAGGCATGTGTACGTGTAGGAAGAGAGGAAAGTGATTGGTTCTCAGTGAATGTAGGTTTGCGGCAGGGGTGTGTGATGTCTCCATGGTTGTTTAATTTGTTTATGGATGGGGTTGTTAGGGAGGTAAATGCAAGAGTCCTGGAAAGAGGGGCAAGTATGAAGTCTGTTGGGGATGAGAGAGCTTGGGAAGTGAGTCAGTTGTTGTTCGCTGATGATACAGCGCTGGTGGCTGATTCATGTGAGAAACTGCAGAAGCTGGTGACTGAGTTTGGAAAAGTGTGTGGAAGAAGAAAGTTAAGAGTAAATGTGAATAAGAGCAAGGTTATTAGGTACAGTAGGGTTGAGGGTCAAGTCAATTGGGAGGTGAGTTTGAATGGAGAAAAACTGGAGGAAGTGAAGTGTTTTAGATATCTGGGAGTGGATCTGGCAGCGGATGGAACCATGGAAGCGGAAGTGGATCATAGGGTGGGGGAGGGGGCGAAAATTTTGGGAGCCTTGAAAAATGTGTGGAAGTCGAGAACATTATCTCGGAAAGCAAAAATGGGTATGTTTGAAGGAATAGTGGTTCCAAGAATGTTGTATGGTTGCGAGGCGTGGGCTATGGATAGAGTTGTGCGCAGGAGGATGGATGTGCTGGAAATGAGATGTTTGAGGACAATGTGTGGTGTGAGGTGGTTTGATCGAGTAAGTAACGTAAGGGTAAGAGAGATGTGTGGAAATAAAAAGAGCGTGGTTGAGAGAGCAGAAGAGGGTGTTTTGAAATGGTTCGGGCACATGGAGAGAATGAGTGAGGAAAGATTGACCAAGAGGATATATGTGTCGGAGGTGGAGGGAACGAGGAGAAGAGGGAGACCAAATTGGAGGTGGAAAGATGGAGTGAAAAAGATTTTGTGTGATCGGGGCCTGAACATGCAGGAGGGTGAAAGGAGGGCAAGGAATAGAGTGAATTGGAGCGATGTGGTATACAGGGGTTGACGTGCTGTCAGTGGAGTGAATCAAGGCATGTGAAGCGTCTGGGGTAAACCATGGAAAGCTGTGTAGGTATGTATATTTGCGTGTGTGGACGTGTGTATGTACATGTGTATGGGGGGGGGGGGGGTTGGGCCATTTCTTTCGTCTGTTTCCTTGCGCTACCTCGCAAACGCGGGAGACAGCGACAAAGTATAAAAAAGAAAAAAAAAAGAAAAAAAAAAAAATATATATATATATATATATATATATATATATATATATATATATATATATACATATATTATATGTACATATATATTCATATACATATGGAGAGAATGAGCGAGGAAAGATTGACAAAGAGGATATATGTCAGAGGTGGAAGGAACGAGAAGTTGGAGACCAAATTGGAGGTGGACCAAATTGGAGGTGGCTGGAAATCCCTCGTTTTTTTAATTTTCTAAAAGAAGGAACAGAGAAGGGGGCCAGGTGAGGATAATCCTTCAAAGGCTCAGTCCTTTGTTCTTAATTCTATCTCGCTAACGCGGGAAATGGCGAATAGTATAAAACAAAGAAAAAAAGATACATACATACACATACACACATATACATATATATATATATATATATATATATATATATATATATATATATATATATATATATATATATATATATATATACCTAAGAGTTTACATTAGCAAAAATCGGACGTCGGAGTGAATGACATATTGAAATATGAAAATATTAATCTAGTAAACGTGCTGAATGAAGACCTAGTACACAGGAGATGGATGACATGAAGTAAACTGTAAAAAATGCTTCAAGAGCGTTGCAATCCACCAGGAGAGAGATCTATCCTTAACGAAGATTTATAAGGGATGTAGCACCATTATCAAAGTCTATCCTCCAAAAGAAACCATATGGTAATGAAAACCATTTTCTTTTAAGTGTTCCTGAGATAAATTTACCGGTAACTTCTAAAGTCTCATTTATCTTCATTTTTTGAAATATTATATCACCTCTAGGAGCATATTGTTTACATTTAATGATACGACGATGGGACTGTAATCTGTACAATGACAATGATCACTACAAATTCTAATCTATCGTGTTTTTTCATTAGTTTGTTCGCATTTACGCGACACAGTAGGATATCTCTGGGATATTATACGGAAAAACCTTTTTCAAGTTTTAGTTACTCTGAAGATTTACTAGCCTTCAAGGACCAAACCTACTATCAAGCTTATAATTATGTGTGGTTTTTTACAACCATATCAAAAACAAGTCATTGTGTGAGTGTGTGTGTGTGTAAGACATGGACCAGGAAGGTACAAATGTCTTGTCGGGACTAATGAATGCAGTACAGTGATCCAGCACCACAGCGGCTGCCACGTTCTCCTCCCATGGACTGGTTACTGTCTTTCCTTTTTACCTCACACAAATGTGGATCACTTTTCCATCTCTCACTTAACACTTGACATCAAGTAACTCACAAGATTCTTCATCCCACGTCACAAATTGTCTTCATCACTGCGAATAAGGAGACAGTAAAACTACCCACGGTTCTAGTGGTCAAGATAGCAACTGTGGGGCTGAGAAAGATATAGAGGATGATGAGCCATCATCCTGGGAAATGAGAGAATGAGAAACATACGGTGGCTATGAAGAAGGTGAGAGGGGCTGGAAATTTTTACTGCTATTCTCAGTATGTTTTTGAGAGACTGAGGATGTTAATGCGATTCTGAGAACGTCTTTGAAGGGCTGAGAAGGTCAACTGTGGTTCTAAGAAGGGTCTGAGAGGCTGAGAAGGCTACTGTAGTCATGACAGCCTCTTTGAGGGTCTGAGAGGTTTACTGTACATCTGAGAAAGGTTTGAGGGGTTGACTTTCCAAAGACAGGAACAGAAGAAGCCAAGCAAGGATTTGCCCTGGAAGGATCAGATTTGGTCATCTGAGTCTGTATGGATGTGACCTGGATGAAAAGAAGGGGAAGACAGGTGTAACGGTTGAGAAGAGAGACCTGGATAAATTGGGAGGGGAACGGGACAAATGGTTTGAGAATTCCATGTGGGTGAAGTTTGGAGTTCATAAAAGAATATAAGCGAAAGGAGGGGTGCCACCTGTAATGAAGGATGAGATGTAAGGTTGTGTTACAGAGTGTAAAGAAACGAGTTCAAGATTGTTGTGGTTAGAGTGAAAGCAGAGTACGAGGAGGGTGACAGTTAATATTCATGTCCTGAAAGTGAAAGGAGTGAAGACGTAAGGAGTGTATATTGGGTATAGCTGAAAGAACAGTGTGGCAGTGTGGATACAAGGGACTGAATCTTTATATCTGGGTATCTAAATGCAAAGGTAGGTGATGTGGCGACTGTGGGTATGACAAGGGACGCGGGAACCTCGGCGAACACGAAGATGAGGAAAAACATGTCGAATGTATATCGTTTAGAAAACGGTGTATTTATAAGTTATATAATGGTGAATGGGACTGGAACGTCAGTACATATGATAAGATCATCTTGATACCAACAGGCGTGCAAGGAGAGGTTGTAGGATGTGAAAGTGCTGGGAGCAGCAACTTAAATGTCTGATCATTTCCGGGTGCAGGGGAACGTGAAACATTGTGATGAATGTAGGAAAGGAGGGAATGACATTTGCATGAAGGAAGTGTTGAAAGATGGTGAGCTTGAATAAAAGGCCTGTGTGAAGTAATACCAAGCGAAACTGAGTAAACAATGGCATAAGTTGATATTGAATGAAACAGAGGAGACGAAGAGAGTGGAAAGTGATTAAAATAACATTGCTCAGAAGAGCGGGTGAGGTGTATGGCATACAGAAATGGGATATAGAAGTATGAGAAAGATTAGTATGTGGTGGAATGAGAAATTAAATCTCGTGAGAAAGCAAAGGGAGATGAATGGAGGAACGAGCGCGAAGTGGACGAGAGTGTGAGAAGACTAAAAGATAGAGTAAGAATGTCAAGAGAAAAGTACGAGAGCATGAGCTACAGATGAGAAGGATGAATGTGTGAGATATGAAATGTTTGAGGGCAATACGTGCTGTGAGGTGGCTTGATCGAGTAAGTTATAATAGGGTAAGAGAGATATGTGGTAAGAGTAGTATGGTTGAAAAAACTCAAGAAGGCGTACTGAAATGTTTCGGACATATAGAGAGAATGAGTAAAAAGAGGTAGAAAAGAGGATATACTGCATATACCAAAATTGAGGGGAAAGAGAGATGGAGGGGGGAATCAAATTGGATCTTCTGGTATCAAATACACAAAGAATTGCAACATTAATATAAGTGAAGGTCTATAGAAACAGGATAACTTTGCCGCAGGCAGAATTTGTAAACAGTTCCCTTTCCTGTTCACATATTAAAACTTTTATGACAGGCATGATACCAGACTCAAACACCACCATCCAGTAACGCATGTTTACCAATGGCGTCTTATCTACGTCTCTTCCTTGTATATCAACTGACTGTTCTACGTTTTCAATCTCATTCTTTTATCTCCCCTGACGATGTGATTATTATACGAAAATACAATTGGGAACTTACTGTATTTCATTTCCCTAAGGTTTTATGCATATGCTAGATCACGCGCACCAATGTGACCTCTTAATACATATATATATATATATATATATTTTTTTTTTTTTTTTTTTTTTTATACTTTGTCGCTGTCTCCCGCGTTTGCGAGGTAGCGCAAGGAAACAGACGAAAGAAATGGCCCAACCCCCCCCCCCCCCCATACACATATACATACACACGTCCACACACGCAAATATACATACCTACACAGCTTTCCATGGTTTACCCCAGACGCTTCACATGCCTTGCTTCAATCCACTGACAGCACGTCAACCCCTGTATACCACATGACTCCAATTCACTCTATTTCTTGCCCTCCTTTCACCCTCCTGCATGTTCAGGCCCCGATCACACAAAATCTTTTTCACTCCATCTTTCCACCTCCAATTTGGTCTCCCTCTTCTCCTCGTTCCCTCCACCTCCGACACATATATCCTCTTGGTCAATCTCTCCTCACTCATTCTCTCCAGGTGCCCAAACCATTTCAAAACACCCTCTTCTGCTCTCTCAACCACGCTCTTTTTATTTCCACACATCTCTCTTACCCTTACGTTACTTACTCGATCAAACCACCTCACACCACACATTGTCCTCAAACATCTCATTTCCAGCACATCCATCCTCCTGCGCACATCTCTATCCATAGCCCACGCCTCGCAACCATACAACATTGTTGGAACCACTATTCCCTCAAACATACCCATTTTTGCTTTCCGAGATAATGTTCTCGACTTCCACACATTTTTCAAGGCTCCCAAAATTTTCGCCCCCTCCCCCACCCTATGATCCACTTCCGCTTCCATGGTTCCATCCGCTGACAGATCCACTCCCAGATATCTAAAACACTTCACTTCCTCCAGTTTTTCTCCATTCAAACTCACCTCCCAATTGACTTGACCCTCACCCCTACTGTACCTAATAACCTTGCTCTTATTCACATTTACTCTCAACTTTCTTCTTCCACACACTTTACCAAACTCAGTCACCAGCTTCTGCAGTTTCTCACATGAATCAGCCACCAGCGCTGTATCATCAGCGAACAACAACTGACTCACTTCCCAAGCTCTCTCATCCCCAACAGACTTCATACTTGCCCCTCTTTCCAGGACTCTTGCATTTACCTCCCTTACAACCCCATCCATAAACAAATTAAACAACCATGGAGACATCACACATCCCTGCCCCAAACCTACATTCACTGAGAACCAATCACTTTCCTCTCTTCCTACACGTACACATGCCTTACATCCTCGATAAAAACTTTTCACTGCTTCTAACAACTTGCCTCCCACACCATATATTCTTAATACCTTCCACAGAGCATCTCTATCAACTCTATCATATGCCTTCTCCAGATCCATAAATGCTACATACAAATCCATTTGCTTTTCTAAGTATTTCTCACATACATTCTTCAAAGCAAACACCTGATCCACACATCCTCTACCACTTCTGAAACCGCACTGCTCTTCGCCAATCTGATGCTCTGTACATGCCTTCACCCTCTCAATCAATACCCTCCCATATAATTTACCAGGAATACTCAACAAACTTATACCTCTGTAATTTGAGCACTCACTCTTATCCCCTTTGCCTTTGTACAATGGCACTATGCACGCATTCCGCCAATCCTCAGGCACCTCACCATGAGTCATACATACATTAAATAACCTTACCAACCAGTCAACAATACAGTCACCCCCTTTTTTAATAAATTCCACTGCAATACCATCCAAACCTGCTGCCTTGCCGGCTTTCATCTTCCGCAAAGCTTTTACTACCTCTTCTCTGTTTACCAAATCATTTTCCCTAACCCTCTCACTTTGCACACCACCTCGACCAAAACACCCTATATCTGCCACTCTGTCATCAGACACATTCAACAAACCTTCAAAATACTCATTCCATCTCCTTCTTACATCACCGCTACTTGTTATCACCTCCCCATTTACGCCCTTCACTGAAGTTCCCATTTGCTCCCTTGTCTTACGCACCCTATTTACCTCCTTCCAGAACATCTTTTTATTCTCCCTAAAATTTAATGATACTCTCTCACCCCAACTCTCATTTGCCCTTTTTTTCACCTCTTGCACCTTTCTCTTGACCTCCTGTCTCTTTCTTTTATACTTCTCCCACTCAATTGCATTTTTTCCCTGCAAAAATCGTCCAAATGCCTCTCTCTTCTCTTTCACTAATATATATATATATATATATATATATATATATATATATATATATATATATATATATATATATATATATATATATATATATATATATATATATATATATATATATTTTGTCCCTGTCTTCCGCGTTTGCGAGGTAGCGCAAGGAAACAGACGAAAGAAATGGCCTAACCCACTCCCATACACATGTATATACATACACGTCCACACACGCATATATACATACCTACACAGCTTTCCATGGTTTACCCCAGACGCTTCACATGCCTTGATTCAATCCACTGACAGCACGTCAATCCCGGTATACCACATCGATCCAATTCACTATTCCTTGCACGCCTTTCACCCTCCTGCATGTTCAGGCCCCGATCACACAAAATCTTTTTCACTCCATCTTTCCACCTCCAATTTGGTCTCCCACTTCTTCTCGTTCCCTCCACCTCCGACACATATATCCTCTTGGTCAATCTTTCCTCACTCATTCTCTCCATGTGCCCAAACCATTTCAAAACACCCTCTTCTGCTCTCTCAACCACGCTCTTTTTATTTCCACACATCTCTCTTACCCTTACGTTACTTACTCGATCAAACCACCTCACACCACACATTGTCCTCAAACATCTCATATCCAGCACATCCACCCTCCTGCGCACAACTCTATCCATAGCCCACGCCTCGCAACCATACAAAATTGTTGGAACTACTATTCCTTCAAACATACCCATTTTTGCTTTCCGAGATAATGTTCTCGACTTCCACACATTCTTCAAGGCTCCCAGGAATTACGCCCTCTCCCCCACCCTATGATCCACTTCCGCTTCCATGGTTCCATCCGCTGCCAGATCCACTCCCAGATATCTAAAACACTTTACTTCCTCCAGTTTTTCTCCATTCAAACTTACCTCCCAACTGACTTGACCCTCAACCCTACTGTACCTAATAACCTTGCTCTTATTCACATTTACTCTTGACTTTCTTCTTTCACACACTTTACCAAACTCAGTCACTAGCTTCTGCAGTTTCTCACATGAATCAGCCACCAGCGCTGTATCATCAGCGAACAACAACTGACTCACTTCCCAAGCTCTCTCATCCCCAACAGACTTCATCCTTGCCCCTCTCTCCAAAACTCTTGCATTCACCTCCCTAACAACCCCACCCATAAACAAATTAAACAACCATGGAGACATCACACACCCCTGCCGCAAACCTACATTCACTGAGAACCAATCACTTTCCTCTCTTCCTACACGTACACATGCCTTACATCCTCGATAAAAACTTTTCACTGCTTCTAACAACTTGCCTCCCACACCATATATTCTTAATACCTTCCACAGAGCATCTCTATCAACTCTATCATATGCCTTCTCCAGATCCATAAATGCTACATACAAATCCATTTGCTTTTCTAAGTATTTCTCACATACATTCTTCAAAGCAAACACCTGATCCACACATCATCTACCACTTCTGAAACCACACTGCTCTTCCCCAATCTGATGCTCTGTACATGCCTTCACCCTCTCAATCAATACCCTCCCACATAATTTACCAGGAATACTCAACAAACTTATACCTCTGTAATTTGAGCACTCACTCTTATCCCCTTTGCCTTTGTACAATGGCACTATGCACGCATTCCGCCAACCCTCAGGCACCTCACCATGAGTCATACATACATTAAGTAACCTTACCAACCAAATATATATATATATATATATATATATATATATATATATATATATATATATATATATATATATATATATATATATATATATATATATATATATATATATATATATATATATATAAACATTTATATATATAAATATATCGTCATAATTCATGTTGTCTGCCTTTATTCATTTCAGTCGCCACCCCGCCACACACGGAATGAAACCCACCTCCGCCGCACGCGCGCGAGGTAGCGCTAAGAAAATACAACAAAGGCCACATTCGTTCGCACTTAGTCTCTAGCTGTCATGTATAATGCACCGAAACCACAGCTCCCTTTCCACATCCATTCCCAACAAAACTTTCCATGGTTTACCCCAAACGCTTCACATGCCCTGGTTCAATCCATTGACAGCACGTCGACCCCGGTATACCACATCGTTCCAATTCACTCTATTCCTTGTACGCCTTTCACCCTCCTGCATGTTCATGCCCCGATCGCTCATAATCTTTTTCACTCCATCTTTTTCACTCCACCTCACACCACATATTGTCCTCAACCATCTCATTTCCAACAAATCCAACCTCCTCCGCACAACCTTATCTATAGCCCATGCCTCGTGACCATATAACATTGCTGGAACAACTATTTCTTCAAACACACCCATTTTTGCTATCCGAGTCCACGGGGAAAATGAAACACGATAAGTTCCCAAGTGCACTTTCGTGTAATAATCACATCATCAGGGGAGACACAAGAGAGGAATATAAGAATCAGTTGATATACAACGAAGAGACTTAGCTAGGACGTCTCTTCGTTGTATATATATGAGGAGAAGTGGGAGACCAAATTGGAAGTGAAATGATGGAGTGAAAAAGCTTTTGAGCGATCGGGCATCGACATACAGGAAGGTGAACGGCGTGCAAGGAATAGAGTGAATTGGAACGGTGTGGTATACCGGGGTCGACATGCTGTCAATGGATTGAACCAGGGCATGTGAAAAGTCTGGGGTAAACCATGGAAAGTTTTGTGTGGCCTGGAAGTGGAATAAGAGCTGTGGCTTCGGTGCATTACACATGGCAGCTAGAAACTGAGTGTGAACGAATGTGGCCTTTGTGGTCTTTTCCTATTGCTACCTCGTGTGCGCGGGGGGAGGGGGGGTCCCATTTTCATGTGTGACGAGGTGGCGACGGGAATGGATAAAGGCAGCAAACATGGATATGTACATGTGTATGTATGTATATGTCTGTGTATGTATATGTATGTGTACGGTGAAACCCTATATGTATGTATATGTGCGTGTGTGGGCGTTTATGTATGTATATGTGTTGGTGGGTGGTTGGGCCATTCTCTCGTCTGTTTCCTTGCGCTACCTCGCAAACGAGGGAGGCAGCAACTAAGTATAATAAAACAATATATGTAAATGGGGAGGTGATAACAAGTTGTGGTGATGTGAGAAGGAGATGGAGTGAGTATTTTGAAGGTTTGTTGAATGTGTTTGATGATAGAGTGGCAGATATAGGGTGTTTTGGTCGAGGTGGTTTGCAAAGTGCGAGGGTTAGGGAAAATGAGTTGGTAAACAGAGAAGAGGTAGTAAAAGCTTTGCGGAAGATGAAAGCCGGCAAGGCAGCAGGTTTGGATGGTATTGCAGTGGAATTTATTAAAAAAGGGGGTGACTGTATTGTTGACTGGTTGGTAAGGTTATTTAATGTATGTATGACTCATGGTGAGGTGCCTGAGGATTGGCGGAATGCGTGCATAGTGCCATTGTACAAAGGCAAAGGGGATAAGAGTGAGTGCTCAAATTACAGAGGTATAAGTTTGTTGAGTATTCCTGGCAAATTATATGGGAGGGTATTGATTGAGAGGGTGAAGGCATGTACAGAGCATCAGATTGGGGAAGAGCAGTGTGGTTTCAGAAGTGGTAGAGGATGTGTGGATCAGGTGTTCGCTTTGAAGAATGTATGTGAGAAATACTTAGAAAAGCAAATGGATTTGTATGTAGCATTTATGGATCTGGAGAGGGCATATGATAGAGTTGATAGAGATGCTCAGTGGAAGGTATTAAGAATATATGGTGTGGGAGGCAAGTTGTTAGAAGCAGTGAAAAGTTTTTATCGAGGATGTAAGGCATGTGTACGTGTAGGAAGAGAGGAAAGTGATTGGTTCTCAGTGAATGTAGGTTTGCGGCAGGGGTGTGTGATGTCTCCATGGCTGTTTAATTTGTTTATGGATGGGGTTGTTAGGGAGGTGAATGCAAGAGTTTTGGAAAAAAGGCAAGTATGAAGTCTGTTGAGGATGAGAGAGCTTGGGAAGTGAGTCAGTTGTTGTTCGCTGATGATACAGCGCTGGTGGCTGATTCATGTGAGAAACTGCAGAAGCTGGTGACTGAGTTTGGTAAAGTGTGTGGAAGAAGAAAGTTAAGAGTAAATGTGAATAAGAGCAAGGTTATTAGGTACAGTAGGGTTGAGGGTCAAATCAATTGGGAGGTGAGTTTGAATGGAGAAAAACTGGAGGAAGTGAAGTGTTTTAGATATCTGGGAGTGGATCTGGCAGCGGATGGAACCATGGAAGCGGAAGTGGATCATAGGGTGGGGGAGGGGGCGAAAATTCTGGGAGCCTTGAAGAATGTGTGGAAGTCGAGAACATTATCTCGGAAATCAAAAATGGGTATGTTTGAAGGAATAGTGGTTCCAACAATGTTGTATGGTTGCGAGGCGTGGACTATGGATAGAGTTGTGCGCAGGAGGATGGATGTGCTGGAAATGAGATGTTTGAGGACAATGTGTGGTGTGAGGTGGTTTGATCGAGTAAGTAGCGCAAGGGTAAGAGAGATGTGTGGAAATAAAAAGAGCGTGGTTGAGAGAGCAGAAGAGGGTGTTTTGAAGTGGTTTGGGCACATGGAGAGAATGAGTGAGGAAAAATTGACCAAGAGGATATATGTGTCGGAGGTGGAGGGAACGAGGAGAAGAGGGAGACCAAATTGGAGGTGGAAAGATGGAGTGAAAAAGATTTTGTGTGATCGGGGCCTGAACATGCAGGAGGGTGAAAGGAGGGCAAGGAATAGAGTGAATTGGATCGATGTGGTATACCGGGGTTGACGTGCTGTCAGTGGATTGAATCAAGGCATGTGAAGCGTCTGGGGTAAACCATGGAAAGCTGTGTAGGTATGTATATTTGCGTGTGTGGACGTATGTATATACATGTGTATGGGGGGGGGGGGGGCCATTTCTTTCGTCTGTTTCCTTGCGCTACCTCGCAAACGCGGGAGACAGCGACAAAGTATAATAAAATAAATAAAAAAAAAAAAATATATATATATATATATATATATATATATATATATATATATATATATATATATATATATATATATGTATATGTTTAATTTGTTTATGGATGGGGTTGTTAGGGAGGTAAATGCAAGAGTTTTGGAAAGAGGGGCAAGTATGAAGTCAGTTGGGGATGAGAGAGCTTGGGAAGTGAGTCAGTTGTTGTTCGCTGATGATACAGCGCTGGTGGCTGATTCATGTGAGAAACTGCAGAAGCTGGTGACTGAGTCTGGTAAAGTGTGTGGAAGAAGAAAGTTAAGAGTAAATGTGAATAAGAGCAAGGTTATTAGGTACAGTAGGGTTGAGGGTCAAGTCAATTGGGAGGTGAGTTTGAATGGAGAAAAACTGGAGGAAGTGAAGTGTTTTAGATATCTGGGAGTGGATCTAGCAGCGGATGGAACCATGGAAGCGGAAGTGGATCATAGGGTGGGGGAGGGGGCGAAAATTCTGGGGGCCTTGAAGAATGTGTGGAAGTCGAGAACATTATCTCGGAAAGCAAAAATGGGTATGTTTGAAGGAATAGTGGTTCCAACAATGTTGTATGGTTGCGAGGCGTGGGCTATGGATAGACTGGTGCGCAGGAGGATGGATGTGCTGGAAATGAGATGTTTGAGGACAATGTGTGGTGTGAGGTGGTTTGATCGAGTGAGTAACGTAAGGGTAAGAGAGATGTGTGGAAATAAAAAGAGCGTGGTTGAGAGAGCAGAAGAGGGTGTTTTGAAGTGGTTTGGGCACATGGAGAGAATGAGTGAGAAAAGATTGACCAAGAGGATATATGTGTCGGAGGTGGAGGGAACGAGGAGAAGAGGGAGACCAAATTGGAGGTGGAAAGATGGAGTGAAAAAGATTTTGTGTGATCGGGGCCTGAACATGCAGGAGGGTGAAAGGAGGGCAAGGAATAGAGTGAATTGGAGCGATGTGGCATACCGGGGTTGACGTGCTGTCAGTGGATTGAATCAAGGCATGTGAAGCGTCTGGGGTAAACCATGGAAAGCTGTGTAGGTATGTATATTTGCGTGTGTGGATGTATGTATATACATGTGTATGGGGGGGGGGGGGGGGGGGGGTTGGGCCATTTCTTTCGTCTGTTTCCTTGCGCTACCTCGCAAACGCGGGAGACAGCGACAAAGTATAATAAAAAAAAATAAAAGAATATGTATATGTATGTACACGTTGAAATATATAGGTATGTATATGTGCGTGTGTGGTCGTTTATGTATATACATGTGTATGTTGGGACATTCTTTAGTCTGTTTCCTTGCGCTACCTCGCTAACGCGGGAGACAGCGACAAAGTATAATACATATATATATATATATATATATATATATATATATATATATATATATATATATATATATATATATATATATACATATATATATATACGTATATATATATATATATATATATATATATATATATATATATATATATATATATATATATATATATATATATATATATATATATATATATATATATAACTCTCAACCCTTATTCGCAGTGAATACAAACAACTTTTGTCTTCCTCTTGTTTAATTTTCATTTCTTTTGTTGCAGTTTGTCGTGGGTCTCCCTGCCCATCCTGCTTAGCACTAGAGCACAGTAAACACTTCAATATTTCAACACCAGAGGTCCAAACGTGCGGATACCGAGATGTAATATTTTCCTGAGCTCTAACTGTACCTTGAATTATGGCTGCACTTTCCTGAATACCAGCGGGGTACGATGTACCTCCTTGAGGAAGATGCCCTTCAATAATGTGGTACGGAGAGTGATATGGTGATCTTCCGGGTACTTTTATGTGAGAGGTACCGAGGTGCTGAGAGATACAAGTGGATTATGAGAGGTATCAGAGAGGTAAGAGAGTTACTGAAGTGCTACTTAACAAGACTGGAGATCAAAGTATAGTGTTTAGAGACATTTCAAAGGTAAGTGATGTTGTTGTCAAGTTGTAAATAAATCTTGGTCTTCAGAGTTTTTGTGTACTTATGAAAGTGACGAAGAGTTATTGTTGTACTGAGAGAGTTACTAAGAGGTTATGAATGTTACCGGCGTTGCTGAGAGAGTTATAGAGGAGTTAAAGTAATAACTCAACCACCCCGGTGCTGAGTTATCGTTTTTGAAATGATTCTGTGCGGTTGAGAAGTTCAGTATGGCGATGTGGAAGGTTGGTGGGACTGAATAATCTACTGTATTTCTGAGTACGTTTCTGAGATCCTGATGATGTTACTGTCGATCTGAGAACGTCTCTGAAGGGCTGAGACGTCTGCTGTAGCTCCAAGAAAAGGTTTGAGGAATGAGAAGTCTAGATTGGTTTTGAGGACATCTTTGAATTCTGAGAAAGGTTTGAGGAGCTGAGAAGGCTACAGTGGTTCTGAGGATGAAATTGAGAAGTGAGAACTTTCTTGTGGTTCTGAGAAAGTAAAGAAAATTTTCCCAGTATGAATATCATAATAACACTGATATGTCGAACGCTGTGAGGCAAAGCTACGAGTTTGGGTAGATTCATTGAAAACAATTACGTCGTGGTGTTTGAAAGATTTTGTTTGGGGGTCTGAGAGGTAGTAGTTCGGCGCTCAGGAAATGGTTGACCCTTCAAGGCCGGGTTCGAGAACAGCCACCAGACCATCATGACACAATCAGGATTATCCACTGCAAGTTTTCCTACAACAGTCCAAGAAGAAAAACAGAGGTCCGGCTGGAAATCACTCTCTCTCTCTCTCTCTCTCTCTCTCTCTCTCTCTCTCTCTCTCTCTCTCTCTCTCTCTCTCTCTCTCTCTCTCTCTCATACACTGCCCGCCTCACTCATCTTAATCTCTGTCGTCAGCGATTCTCCCTAATTCTCATTGTCTACGTGTCTCACAGATTTGTTTCCTCATTTCTGTATGATAAAAATATTGAAAAGATGAAATCGAGACACCTGTAGTTTTATGGAAGCACGTAACGGTCGAGTACTCGTGCAGGTGGCTGTAACACTGACTCATTTCCTGGAGACGAACGACAACCACGACTTGCAACACTGGAGCGGACGCCGCTCAGGGTCGAAAGCTTCAGTATATAAAAAGTCGCTCCTCTGCCAGGCAGATCCACGGACGTAGGTATTGGAATATCTTACACGATAATAAAATATTCCTGTCCCACGTATCCTAGGATAAACCCAAGTCCCTTACTTGCAGTTTCCTAATACAAAGAAGTGTTTAGATGTAACAGTATTCCTTGTTAAATGTGGACTTTGTTATCACAAACATTACTCAGTGCTTCCTCGTAGAGATGGATAGTGCTACACACACACACACACACACACATACAAACAAGCAAAACACACACACACACACACACACACACACACACACACACACACACAAACAAACAAAACACACACACACACACACACACACACACACACACACACACACACACACACACATACAAACAAACAAAACACACAGACACACACACACACACACACACACACACACACACACACACACACACATGAACACACACACATGAACACACACACACATACATCCATACATACATACACACACACACACACACACACACACACACACACACACACACACACACATACACACACACACACACACATACACACACACATACATACATACAAACAAACCAAACTCTAGAATGATATGTGTAAAACTGAAAGTGGAGAGATGGGTGATTATTGGTGCCTATGCACCTGGTCATGAGAAGATCATGAGAAGCAAATGTTTTAGGAGCTGCTGAGTGAGTGTGTTAGTAGTTTTGATGCACGAGACCGGGTTGTAGTAATGGGTGATTTGAATGCAAAGGTGAGTAATGTGGCAGTTGAGGACATAATTGGTATACATTGGGCATTCAGTGTTGTAAATGGAAATGGTGATGAGCTTGTGGATTTGTGTGCTGAAAAAGGACTGGTGATTGGGAATACCTGGTTTAAAAAGAGAGATATGCATAAGTATACGTATGTGAGTAGTAGAGATGGCCAGAGGGCGTTATTGGATTACTTGTTAATTGATAGGTGTGTAAAAGAGAGACTTTTGGACGTGAACGTGCTAAGAGGGGCAGCTGGAGGGATGTCTGATCACTGTCTTGTGGAGGCGAAGGTAAAGATTTGTAGAAGTTTTCAGAAAAGGAGAGAGCATGTTGGGGAGAAGAGAGTGGTGAGTAAGTGAGCTTGGAGACGAGACTTGTGTGAGGAAGTAACAGGAGAGGTTCAGTGCAGAATGGCAAAAGATGAGAACAAATGACGTAACGGGAAGTGAGAGAGGATTGGGATGTATTTAGGGAAGCAGTGTTGGCTTGCGCATAAGATGTATGTGGCATGAGAAAGGTGGGAGGTGGAGAGATCAGAAAGGGTAGTGAATGGTGAGATGAAGTAAGACTGTTGGATGGTATTGCAGTGGAATTTATAAAAAAAAAAAGGTGACTGTGCTGTTGATTGGTTGGTAAGGATATTCAGTGCATTTATGGATCGTCGTGAAGTGCCTGAGGATTGGTTAAATGCATGCATAATGCCATTGTACAAAGGCAAAGGGACAAAGGTGAGTGTTCAAATTACAGAGGCATAAGTCTGTTGAGTATTCCTGGGAAAGTATATGGGAGGGTATTGACTGAGAGGGTAAAGGAATGTACAGAACAACAGACTGGGAAAGAGCAGTATGGTTTCACAAGTGGTAGAGGATATGTGGATCAGGTGTTTGCTTTGAAGGATATATGTGAGAAATACTTAGAAAAACAGATGGATTTGTATGAAGCATTTATGGATCAGGAGAAGGCATATGATAGGGTTGATAGAGATGCTTTGTGGAAGGCTTTAAGAGTATATGGTGTAGGAGGTAAGTTGCTAGAAGCAGTGAAAAGTTTTTACTAAGGATGTCAGGCATGTGTACGAGTAGGAAGAGAGGAAAGTGGATGTCAGGTTTGAGGCAGGGTTGCGTGATGTCTCCATGGTTGTTTAGTTTGTTTATGGATCGGGTAGTTAGGGAGGTGAATGCAAGAGTTTTGGAGAGAGGGGCAAGTATGCAGTCTGTTGTAGATGAAAGGGCTTGGGAAGTGAGTCAGTTGTTGTTCGCTAATGATATAGCGTTGGTGGCTGACTCGGGTGAGAAACTGCAGAAGCTGGTGACGTTGACTGAGTTTGGTAAAGTGTGTGAAAGAAGAAAGTTGAGAGTAAATGTGAATAAGAGCAAGGTTATTAGGTTCAGTAGGGATGAGGGACAAGTTAATTGAGAGGTAAGTTTGAATGGAGAAAAACTGGAGGAAGTGAAGTGTTTTAGATATCTGGGAGTGGACTTAGCAGCGGATGGAATTATGGAAGCGGAAGTGAGTAACTAGGTGGGTTGGGAGCCAAGATTCTGAGAGCGTCGAAGAATGTGTGGAAAGCAAGAACGTTATCTCGGAGAGCAAAAATGGGTATGTTTGAAGGAATAGTGGTTCCAGCAATGATGTATGGTTGCGAGGCATGGACTATAGATAAGGTTGTGCGGAGGAGGGTAGATGTGTTGGAAATAAAATGTTTGAAGACAATATATGGTGTGAGGTAGTTTGATCGAGTAAGTAATAAAAGGGAGAGAGAAAGGTGTGATAATAAAAAGAGTGGTTGAGAGAGCAAAAGAGGGTGTGTTGAAATGGTTTGGACCTCATGGACAAAAAGGATATATGTGTCAAAGATGAAGGGAAGAAGAGAACCGGGAGACCAAATTGGACGTGGAAGGATGAAGTGAAAAAGATTTTGAGCGATCGGGCGCCTGAACATACTGAGGGTGAAAGGCGTGCAAGGAATAGAGTGAATAGGAACGATGTTGTATACCGGGGTCGACGTGCTGTCAATGGACTGAACCAGGGAATGAAACGTCTGGAGTAAACCAATGAAACCTCTGACACATATGTCCTCTTTGTCAATCTTTCCTCACTCATTTTTCCAAATGTCCAAACCATTTCAACACACCCTCTTCTGCTCTCTCGACTACATTCATTTTATTTCCACACATTTCTCGTATCCTTTCATTACATAGTCGATCAAACATTCTATTTCCAACACATCCACCTTATCTGTAGCCCATGCTTCGCAACCATATAATGTTGTCGGAACTACTATTCCTTCAAACATATCCGATCTTTGCTCTCAGAGATAATGGTCTCTCCTTCCACACACTCTTCATCGCTTCCAAGACCTTCGCCTCTCCCTCAACCTGCAACTCACTTTCGCTTCATGGTTCCATCCGCTGCTAAGTCTACTCCCAGACATCTAAAACACTTCACTTCCTCCAGTTTTTCTCATTTAAACTTACATCCCAATTAACTTGTCCCTCATCCCTACTGAACCAAATGACCTTGCTCTTCTTCACATTTACTCTCAACTTTCTCCTTTCACACACTTTTCCAAACTCGGTCACCAACCTCTGCAGTTTCTCACACGAATCAGCCACCAGCGTTGTATCACCAGCGAACAACAACTGACTCACTTCCCAAGCCCTCTCATCCACAACAGACTGCATACTCGCCTCTCTCTCCAAAACTCTTGTTTTTTCCTCCCTAACCAACCCATCCATAAACAAATTAAACAACCATGGGGATATCACGCACCCCTGCCACAGACCGACATTCACTGGGAACCAATTTCTAGCAACTTACCTTCCACACCATATACTCTTAAAGCCTTCCACAAAGCATCTCTATCAACCCTATTATATACCTTTTCTAGATCCATCAATGCTACATACATAGCCTTCAGTTTTTCTAAGTATTTCTCGCAAACATTCTTCAAAGCAAACACCTGATCCACACATCCCCTACCAATTCTGAAACCACACTGCTCTTTCCCAGTCTGATGCTCTGTACATGCCTTCACCCACTTAATCTATACCCTCCATATCATTTTCCAGGAGTAGTCAACAAACTTATGCTTCTGTAGTTTGAATACTCATCTTTATCCCCTATGCCTTTGCACAATGGCACGATGCATGCATTCCGCCAATCCTCAGGCACCTCACCTCCATACATACAGTGAATATCCTTACCAACCAATCAACAACACAGTCACCCCTTTATCAATAAATTCCACTGCAATACAATCCAAACCCTCCGCCTTGCCGGATTTCATCTGCCACAAAGCTTTCACTCTATCTACTCTCTTTACCAAGCCATATATATATATATATATATATATATATATATATATATATATATATATATATATATATATATATATATATAGATAGATAGATAGATAGATAGATAGATAGATAGATAGATAGATAGATAGACATAGATAGATTATATAGATAGATATATAGATAGATAGACAGATAGACAGATAGACAGAGAGAGAGAGAGAGAGAGAGAGAGAGAGAGAGAGATAGGGGGGTGCTACATAGATACACAGGCCCAAGGTCCAAGAGAGGTAGTCTGGCCTTAACACTACGTAAGAAATGTAGCCACCTTAAATGCAGTAGAAGAAAAAGAATAGCAAAGCAAGGGCTCTCTTCCCAACCTCCACTCCCTCTGTCAAATATTACCTTCCAGGATTAATATGCCTGTAGGGTATTGTTATAGGAAAGCAATAATGTAGAATGAGAATGAATATGTCACGCATTAAGTCACCTACGGCATGCATCCCGTCATTTTTTGTTATGAAAGCAATCGTAAACTTGAGCCCCAGACATTTGACTTACCATGTCTCTGTTATTACTGATGTTGAAAAATGATACAACTCTTTCTTGCTCTCTTAAACAAGGCGACCCGGGTTAATTAATGTTGATAAATTATCGCAGCATGGCCTGGGAGAGATTAGAGGTTGATATCATAATATACCACTACGTTATGGTGACTGATCAAATCAATTATTCAATAGCGGAAGGTGAGAGTAATGATCAAGTTTAATGCTGAAGACATTGAGTGTTGCCCTGAAAACCATGTTTTGGGAGGTTAATCTACGCAGAGATAATAAGAAATACTTCGTACAGTCTAGATTAACTCAGTAACTTTAAGTTTTAGTCCATTTCTCTCATTAGTAGTGCTGTCGCTCTTAAGAAATTTTCAATATGGAAATTGCTGAATACTTTAGATATTTCAAAACTTTCAATTGATTTGCCTAGAAGACGCCTCTTGCTTAGAAAGAAGTTTATTTCTCGCAACATGTCCTCATTTGGTTTGCTACGCAAGGAAGGTATGTACCCGTTTAGTCCTTCGCTACAATGCTTCCGGTTCAAGAACATCGTTACTTAAGTTGGGGGCCCAGAACTGCACTGCAGACTTGATGTGGGGTCTAACTAGACCTAAGTATGGTAGCAATTTCACATAATTGCTTTAGTAAGAAAAGTTTTGTTAAAAGACATATTTGCTTTCTTTCCAGCTTCATTACAGAGCTGAGAATATGAAGTTGTCAGAGACAGTGGCCCCTAGATCCCTCACACTAGGAGTGTCCTTTATCGTGTTGCCAATCAGTTCATACTCGATTTTACTTTTTAAGTTTCCTTTTTGTAAAAGCTGACATTTGTTGACGTTAAATGCCATTTGCCATTTTCTAGACCATTCAGCGATTTTATCGATATCCTCTTAAAATCTTAGCCTTCCTCCTTCAATTAATATAGCATTACTATTTCTGCGTCATCTGCAAATCTGGACACTACATCAATATCGTTCTTCTAAATGGTGAAAAGTGTAGGCCAAGTACACACCTGTGAGGGACCCCACTAGTAACGGGCGACCACGATGATGATTCAACACTCATTACGACTCGCTGCCTCCGATCACGTAACCAGGATTCTGTCCAGTTTGTTATGCAACCAGTAAACCCCAAGAACAGGACATAATGTATCAATTTAAAGTAGAAAAGATTTATCAAATGCTTGAGAGAGAGAGAGAGAGAGAGAGAGAGAGAGAGAGAGAGAGAGAGAGAGAGAGAGAGAGAGAGAGAGTAATAAGTAACCTGTTTTCTTTTGTTGTCTTTCTAAATATGAAAAAAGGGACAATTCCCTGGTTTATAACAACAGGTTTGACAGGTCAGGTGGGAGTGAGACGGAACTGCATCTGTCTTCACTCTAGGAAGGATATGGCCACGTGTGACTCCGAGACATGACTTCATAAATGATTATGAAATGATTCAATTTTCTTTTGGTTTCAGTTCTGTCTGTTAGTTATTGATATATATATATATATATATATATATATATATATATATATATATATATATATATATATATATATATATATATATATATATATATTGATATATATATTGATATATATATATATATATATATATATATGTATATATATATATATATATATATATATATATATATATATATATATATATATATATATATATATATATATATATATATTTTTTTTTTTTTTTCATACTATTTGCCATTTCCCGCGTTAGCGAGGTAGCGTTAAGAACAGAGGACTGGGCCTTTGAGGGAATATCCTCACCAGGACCTCTTCTCTGTTCCTTCTTAAATTAAGAAAAAAAAAAAAAAAAAAGAGAGAGGGGAGGATTTCCAGCCCCCCGCTCCCTTCCCTTTTAGTCGCCTTCTACGACACGCAGGGAATACGTGGGAAGTATTCTTTCTCCCCTATCCCCAGGGAATATATTAAGCATATATATATATATATATATATATATATATATATATATATATATATATATATATATATATATATATAACAAAGCGTCTGGGGTAAACCATGGAAAGCTGTGTAGGTATGTATATTTGCGTGTGTGGACGTATGTATATACATGTGTATGGGGGGGGGGGGGCATTTCTTTCGTCTGTTTCCTTGCGCTACCTCGCAAACGCGGGAGACAGCGACAAAGTATAATAAATATAAATAAAACAAAGATGAGCAAAGAAAGACTGACTAAGAGGATCTTAATATCAAAAGTAGATGAAACAAATGGGAATAGGGAGACCTAGAAGGAGATGAAAGGAATGACTGAAGGAGGCTTTGGGGTATATATATATATATATATATATATATATATATATATATATATATATATATATATATATATATATATATATATATATTTTTTTTTTTTTTTTTTCTATTTTTCATACTATTTGCCATTTCCCGCGTTTGCGAGTTAGCGTTAAGAACAGAGGACTGGGCCTTAGAGGGAATATCCTCACCTGGCCCTCTTCTCTGTTCCTTCTTTTTGGGAAAAAAAAAAGAAAAAAAAACGAGAGGGGAGGATTTCCAGCCCCCCGCTCCCTTCCCTTTTAGTCGCCTCCTACGACACGCAGGGAATACGTGGGAGGTATTCTTTCTCCCCTATCCCCATGGATAATATATATATATATATATATATATATATATATATATATATATATATATATATAGATAGATAGATAGATAGATAGATAGATAGATAGATAGATAGATAGATAGATAGATATATTCTTTTTCTTTCAAACTATTCGCCATTTCCCGCGTTAGCGGGAACATCCTCACCTGGCCCCCTTCTCTGTTCCCTCTTTTTGAAAATTTAAAAAAAAAAATGAGAGCGGAGGATTTCCAGCCCCACGCTCCCTCCCCACGCCAGTAGCACAAAAAAGGCCTCATTCGTTCATAGTCAGTCTCTAGTTGTCATGTGTAATGCACCGAAACCACAGCTCCCTTTTCACATCAAGGCCCAAAAAAACTTTCCATGGTTTACCCTAGACGCTTGACATGCCCTGGTTCAATCCAAAGACAAAACGTCGACCCCAGTATACCATATCGTTCCAATTCACTCTATTCCTTGCACGCCTTTCACCCTCCTTTATATTCAGGCCCCGACCGCTCAAAATCTTTTTCACTCCATCCTTCCTCCTCCGAATTGGTTTCCCACTTCTCCCCGTTCCCTCCACCTCTGACACATACATTCTCTTTGTCAATTTTTCCTCACTCATTCTCCATGTGACCAAACCATTTTAATACACCATCTTCTGCTCTCTCAACCACACTCTTCTTATTACCATACATTTCTCTTACCTTTTCATTACTTACTCGATCAAACCACCTCACACCACATATTGTCCTCAAACATCTCATTTCCAACACATCCACACTCCGCACAACCCTATTTAAAGCCCATTACTCTCAACAATAACATTGTTGGAACCACTATTCCTTCAACCATACCAATTTTCGCTCTCCGAGATAACGCTCTCGCCTTCTACACATTCTTCAACGCTCCCAGAACCTTCGCCCCCTCCCCCACCCTGTGACTAACTTCCGCTTCCATGGTTCCATCCGCTGCTAAATACACTCCCAGATATCTAAAACACTTCACTTCCTCCAGTTTTTTCTCCATTCAAACTTACCTCCCAATTCTTTGTCCCTCAACCCTACTGAACCTAATAACATTGCTCTTATTCACATTTACTCTCAGCTTTCTTCTTTAACACACTTTATCAAACTCAGTCACCAACCTCTGCAGTTTCTCACCCAAATCAGCCGCCAGCGAGGCATCATCAGCGAACAACAATTGAATCGCTTCACAAGCCCTCTCATCCACAGCAGACTGCATGATTGCCCCTCTCCAAAACTCTTGCATTCACCTCCCTAATAACACCATCCATAAGCAAACTAAACAACCATGGAGACATCACGCAACCCTGCCGTAAAAACAAGATTCACTGAGAACCGATTACTATCCTCTATTCCTACTCGTACACATGCCTTACATCCTCGATAAAAACCTTTCACTGCTTCTGGCAACTTACCTTCCACACCATATACTATCAATACCTTCCACAGAGCATCTCTATCAACTCTACCATATGCCTTCTCCAGATCGATAAATGTTACTTATAAATCCATTTGTTTCTAAGTATTTCTCAAATATATTCTTCAAAGCAAACACCTGATCCACACATCCTCTACCACTTCTTAAACCGCACTGCTTTTCCCCAATCTGATGCTCTGTACATGCCTTTACCCTCTCAATCAATACCCTCATATACAATTTCCCAGGAATAATTAACAAATCTATACCTCTGTAATTTGAATACTGACCTTCATCCCCTTTGCCTTTGTACAATGGCACTATGCATCCATTCTGCCAATCCTCAGGCTCTTCACCATGAACTATACACACACTGAATATCCTAACCAACCAGTCAACAATACAGTCACCACCTTTTTTAATATATTCCTCTGCAATACCATCTTAACCCGCCGCCTTGCCGGCTTTCATCTGCAGCAAAGCTTTCACTACCTCTTCCCTGTTTACTAAACCATTCTCCCTGACCCTCTCACTTCGCACACCACCTCGACCAAAACACCCTATATCTGCCACTCTATCATCAAACACATTCAACAAACCTTCAAAATACTCACTCCATCTCCTTCTCACTTCACCACTACTTGTTACTACCTCTCCATTTGCCTCCTTCACCGATGCTTCCCATTTGTTCTCTTGTCTTACGCACTTTATTTACCTCATTCCACAACTTATTTCTATTCTTCCTAAAATCTAATGATACTCTCTCACCCCAACTCTCATTTGCCCACTTTTTCACCTCTTGCACCTTTCTCTTGACCTCCTGCCCTTTCTTTCATACATCTCACAGTCATTTGCACTATTTCCCAGAAAAAATCGTCCAAACGCCTCTCTCTCCTCTCTCACTAATAATCTTATTTCATCCAGCCTCTCACTACCGTTTCTAATCTGTCCACGTCCCATGTTTCTCATACCACAAGCATCTTTTGCACAAGCCATCACTGCTTCCATAAATACATCCCATTTCTCTCCCACTCCCCTTACGTCATTTGCCCTCACCTTTTTACATTCTGCACTCAATCACTCCTAGTGCTTCCTCAGACAAGTCTCCTTTCCAAGCTTACTTACAATCACCACTCTCTTCACCCGACCATTCCCTCTTCTGTTCTAAAAACCTCTACAAATCTTCACCTTCGTCTCCACAAGATAATAGTCAAACATAGCTCCAGTTGCCCCTCTCACCACATCAACATCCAAAAGTCTCTCTTTTACGCGCCTATCAATTACCACATAATCCAATAACGCTCTCTGGCCATCTCTCCTGTTTACATACGTATACTTATGCATATCTCTCATTTTAAACCAGGTATTCCCAATCACCAGCCCTGTGTCGGCTGACACACACACACACACACATACATACATACATACATACATACAGACACAAACACACACAAACACATACATACATACATACATACACACACACACACACACACACACACACACACACTCACATATATATATATATATATATATATATATATATATATATATATATATATATATATATATATATATATATATATATATATATATATATATATATATATATATTTTTTTTTTTTTTTTTTTTTTACTTTGTCGCTGTCTCCCGCGTTTGCGAGGTAGCGCAAGGAAACAGACGAAAGAAATGGCCCAACCCCCCCCCCCCCATACACATGTACATACACACGTCCACACACGCAAATATACATACCTACACAGCTTTCCATGGTTTACCCCAGACGCTTCACATGCCTTGATTCAATCCACTGACAGCACGTCAACCCCTGTATACCACATCGCTCCAATTCTCTCTATTCCTTGCCCTCCTTTCACCCTCCTGCATGTTCAGGCCCCGATCACACAAAATCTTTTTCACTCCATCTTTCCACCTCCAATTTGGTCTCCCTCTTCTCCTCGTTCCCTCCACCTCCGACACATATATCCTCTTGGTCAATCTTTCCTCACTCATTCTCTCCATGTGCCCAAACCATTTCAAAACACCCTCTTCTGCTCTCTCAACCACGCTCTTTTTATTTCCACACATCTCTCTTACCCTTACGTTACTTACTCGATCAAACCACCTCACACCACACATTGTCCTCAAACATCTCATTTCCAGCACATCCATCCTCCTGCGCACAACTCTATCCATAGCCCACGCCTCGCAACCATACAACATTGTTGGAACCACTATTCCTTCAAACATACCCATTTTTGCTTTCCGAGATAATGTTCTCGACTTCCACACATTTTTCAAGGCTCCCAAAATTTTCGCCCCCTCCCCCACCCTATGATCCACTTCCGCTTCCATGGTTCCATCCGCTGACAGATCCACTCCCAGATATCTAAAACACTTCACTTCCTCCAGTTTTTCTCCATTCAAACTCACCTCCCAATTGACTTGACCCTCAACCCTACTGTACCTAATAACCTTGCTCTTATTCACATTTACTCTTAACTTTCTTCTTACACACACTTTACCAAACTCAGTCACCAGCTTCTGCAGTTTCTCACATGAATCAGCCACCAGCGCTGTATCATCAGCGAACAACAACTGACTCACTTCCCAAGCTCTCTCATCCCCAACAGACTTCATACTTGCCCCTCTTTCCAGGACTCTTGCATTTACCTCCCTAACAACCCCATCCATAAACAAATTAAACAACCATGGAGACATCACACACCCCTGCCGCAAACCTACATTCACTGAGAACCAATCACTTTCCTCTCTTCCTACACGTACACATGCCTTACATCCTCGATAAAAACTTTTCACTGCTTCTAACAACTTGCCTCCCACACCATATATTCTTAATACCTTCCACAGAGCATCTCTATCAACTCTATCATATGCCTTCTCCAGATCCATAAATGCTACATACAAATCCATTTGCTTTTCTAAGTATTTCTCACATACATTCTTCAAAGCAAACACCTGATCCACACATCCTCTACCACTTCTGAAACCGCACTGCTCTTCCCCAATCTGATGCTCTGTACATGCCATATATATATATGTCAGAGGTGGAGGATACAAGAAGTGGAAGACCAAACTGGAGGTGGAAAAATGGAGTGAAAAAAATTTGAGCGACCGGGCCTGAACATGCAGGGGGGTGAAAGGCGCGCAAGGAATAGAGTGAATTGGAACGATGTGGTATACCGGGGTGGACGTACTGTCAATGGATTGAACCAGGGCATGTGAATCGGCTGAGGTAAACCATGGAAAGTTTTGTGGGGCCTGGATGTGCAGAGGGTGATGTGGTTTCGGTGCATTATATATAACAACTCGAGACTGAGTGTGAACGAATGTGGCCTTTGTTATCTTTTCCTTGCACTACCTCGCGCGCACGCGGGGGGAGGGGGTTGTCATTTCTTGTGGCGGGGTGGCGACGGAAATGAATAAAGGCAGCAAGTATGAATCATGTACACGTGTATATATGTATATGTCTGTGTGTGTATATATATGTATACGTTGAAATGCATAGGTATGTATATGTGAGTGTGTGGACGTGTATGTATACACATGTATGTGGGTGGTTGGGCCATTCTTTCGTCTGCTTCCATGCGCTACCTCGCTGAGGCGGGAGACAGCTACAAAGTATAATGAATATAAATATAAATACATATATATATATATATATATATATATATATATATATATATATATATAAAATATATATATATATATATATATATATATATATATATATATATATATATATATATATATATATCAGGACCGAATCTGGGACCCGTGCGTAGTAGGCGGAAGCACTAGTGCAAGGCTATGATCGTATCTAAAAGGGAAACAATTATTCGAGTACTATGTGATGGAATACACATCGTCTCACGTTGGTGAGCAACATGGTCACCACTGGTCATCACACAACCAGCAGATAGCATATTACAGAACCATACTGCACAACACAGACGTATATATATATATATATTCTTTTCTTTTCTTTCAAACTATTCGCCATTTCCCGCGTTAGCGAGGTAGCGTTAAGAACAGAGAACTGGGCCTTTGAGGGAATATCCTCACCTGGTCCCCTTCTCTGTTCCTTCTTTTGGAAAATTAAAAAAAAAAAATAATGAGAGGGGAGGATTTCCAGCCCCATGCTCCCTCCCCTTTTAGTCGCCTTCTACGACACGCAGGGAATACGTGGGAAGTATTCTTTCTCCCCTATCCCCAGGGATATATATAATATATATACATATATATATATATATATATATATATATATATATATATATATATATATATATATATATATTATTTATTTTGCTTTGTCGCTGTCTCCCGAGTTAGCGAGGTAGCGCAAGGAAACAGACGAAAGAATGGCCTAACCCCCCCAGCATAAGCATGTATAAACATACACGTCCAGACAGACACGCACACATACATACTATACATCTCAACATATACAAAAATATACACACACACAGACATATACATATATACACATTTACATAATTCATACTGTCTACCTTTATTCATTCCCGTCGCTACCTCGCCACACATGAAATAACAACCCACTCCCCCCGCATGTGCGCGAGGTGGCGCTAAGAAAAGACACAAAGGCCACATTCGTTCACACTCAGTCTCTAGCTGTCATGTATAATGCACTGAAACCACAGCTTCCTTTCCATATCCAGGTCCCACAGAACATTCCATGGCTTACCCAAGATTGACCAAGAGGATATATGTGTCGGAGGTGGAGGGAACGAGGAGAAGAGGGAGACCAAATTGGAGGTGGAAAGATGGAGTGAAAAAGATTTTGTGTGTTCGGGGCCTGAACATGCAGGAGGGTGAAAGGAGGGCAAGGAATAGAGTGAATTGGAGCGATGTGGTATACCGGGGTTGACGTACTGTCAGTGGATTGAATCAAGGCATGTGAAGCGTCTGGGGTAAACCATGGAAAGCTGTGTAGGTATGTATATTTGCGTGTGTGGACGTATGTATATACATGTGTATGGGGGGGTTGGGCCGTTTCTTTCGTCTGTTTCCTTGCGCTACCTCGCAAACGCGGGAGACAGCGACAAAGTATAAAAAAAAAAAAAAAAAAATATATATATATATATATATATATATATATATATATATATATATATATATATATATATATATATATATATATATTACCCTTGGGATAGGGGAGAAAGAATACTTCCCACGTATTCCCTGCGTGTCGTAGAAGGCGACTAAAAGGGAAGGGAGCGGGGTGCTGGAAATCCTCCCCTCTTAGTTTTAATTTTCCAAAACAGGGAACAGAGAAGGTGGCCAAGTGAGGATATTCCCTCAAAGGCTCAGTCCTCTTCTTAACGCTACCTCGCTCACGCGGGAAATGGCGAATAGTATGAAGAAAAAGAAATATATATATATTTTTTTTCTGCTTTGTCGCTGTCTCCCGCGTTTGCGAGGTAGCGCAAGGAAACAGACGAAAGAAATGGCCCAACCCACCCCCATACACATGTATATATATACGTCCACACACGCAAATATACATACCTACACAGCTTTCCATGGTTTACCCCAGACGCTTCACATGCCTTGATTCAATCCACTGACAGCACGTCAACCCCGGTATACCACATCGCTCCAATTCACTCTATTCCTTGCCCTCCTTTCACCCTCCTGCATGTTCAGGCCCCGAACACACAAAATCCTTTTCACTCCATCTTTCCACCTCCAATTTGGTCTCCCTCTTCTCCTCGTTCCCTCCACCTCCGACACATATATCCTCTTGGTCAATCTTTCCTCACTCATTCTCTCCATGTGCCCGAACCATTTCAAAACACCCTCTTCTGCTCTCTCAACCACGCTCTTTTTATTTCCACACATCTCTCTTACCCTTACGTTACTTACTCGATCAAACCACCTCACACCACACATTGTCCTCAAACATCTCATTTCCAGCACATCCATCCTCCTGCGCACAACTCTATCCATAGCCCACGCCTCGTAACCATACAACATTGTTGGAACCACTATTCCTTCAAACATACCCATTTTTGCTTTCCGAGATAATGTTCTCGACTTCCACACACTCTTCAAGGCTCCCAGAATCTTCGCCCCCTCCCCCACCCTATGATCCACTTCCGCTTCCATGGTTCCATCCGCTGCCAGATCCACTCCCAGATATCTAAAACACTTCACTTCCTCCAGCCTTTCTCCATTCAAACTCACCTCCCAATTGACTTGACCCTCAACCCTACTGTACCTAATAACCTTGCTCTTATTCACATTTACTCTTAACTTTCTTCTTTCACACACTTTACCAAACTCAGTCACCAGTTTCTGCAGTTTCTCACATGAATCAACCACCAGCGCTGTATCATCAGCGAACAACAACTGACTCACTTCCCAAGCTCTCTCATCCCCAACAGACTTCATACTTGCCCCTCTTTCCAAAACTCTTGCATTTACCTCCCTAACAACCCCATCCATAAACAAATTAAACAACCATGGAGACATCACACACCCCTGCCGCAAACCTACATTCACTGAGAACCAATCACTTTCCTCTCTTCCTACACGTACACATGCCTTACATCCTCGATAAAAACTTTTCACTGCTTCTAACAACTTGCCTCCCACACCATATATTCTTAATACCTTCCACAGAGCATCTCTATCAACTTTATCATATGCCTTCTCCAGATCCATAAATGCTACATACAAATCCATTTGCTTTTCTAAGTATTTCTCACATACATTCTTCAAAGCAAACACCTGATCCACACATCCTCTACCACTTCTGAAACCACACTGCTCTTCCCCAATCTGATGCTCTGTACATGCCTTCACCCTCTCAATCAATATCCTCCCATATAATTTACCAGGAATACTCAACAAACTTATACCTCTGCAATTTGAGCACTCACTCTTATCCCCTTTGCCTTTGTACAATGGCACTATGCACGCATTCCGCCAATCCTCAGGCACCTCACCATGAGTCATACATACATTAAATAACCTTACCAACCAATCAACAATACAGTCACCCCCTTTTTTAATAAATTCCACTGCAATACCATCCAAACCTTCTGCCTTGCCGGCTTTCATCTTCCGCAAAGCTTTTACTACCTTTTCTCTGTTTACCAAATCATTTTCCCTAACCCTCTCACTTTGCACACCACCTCGACCAAAACACCCTATATCTGCCACTCTATCATCAAACACATTCAACAAACCTCCAAAATACTCACTCCATCTCCTTCTCACATCACCACTACTTGTTATCACCTCCCCATTTGCGCCCTTCACTGAAGTTCCCATTTGCTCCCTTGTCTTACGCACTTTATTTACCTCCTTCCAAACATCTTTTTATTCTCCCAAAAATTTAATGATACTCTCACCCCAACTCTCATTTGCCCTCTTTTTCACCTCTTGCACCTTTCTCTTGACCTCCTGTCTCTTTCTTTTATACGTCTCCCAGTCATTTGCATTATTTCCCTGCAAAAATCGTCCAAATGCCTCTCTCTTCTCTTTCACTAATAATCTTACTTCTTCATCCCACCACTCACTACCCTTTCTAATCAACCCACCTCCCACTCTTCTCATGCCACAAGCATCTTTTGCGCAATCCATCACTGATTCCCTAAATACATCCCATTCCTCCCTCACTCCCCTTACTTCCATTGTTCTCACCTTTTTCCATTCTGTACTCAGTCTCTCCTGGTATTTCCTCACACAAGTCTCCTTCCCAAGCTCACTTACTCTCACCACCCTCCTCACCCTAACATTCACTCTTCTTTTCTGAAAACCCATACAAATCTTCACCTTAGCCTCCACAAGATAATGATCAGACATCCCTCCAGTTGCACCTCTCAGCACATTAACATCCAAAAGTCTCTCTTTCGCGCGCCTGTCAATTAACACGTAATCCAATAACGCTCTCTGGCCATCTCTCCTACTTACATAAGTATACTTATGTATATCTCGCTTTTTAAACCAGGTATTCCCAATCATCAGTCCTTTTTCAGCACATAAATCTACAAGCTCTTCACCATTTCCATTTACAACACTGAACACCCCATGTATACCAATTATTCCCTCAACTGCCACATTACTCACCTTTGCATTCAAATCACCCATCACTATAACCCGGTCTCGTGCATCAAAACCACTAACACACTCATTCAGCTGCTCCCAAAACACTTGCCTCTCATGATCTTTCTTCTCATGCCCAGGTGCATATGCACCAATAATCACCCATCTCTCTCCATCCACTTTCAGTTTTACCCATATTAATCGAGAATTTACTTTCTTACATTCTATCACATACTCCCACAACTCCTGTTTCAGGAGTATTGCTACTCCTTCCCTTGCTCTTGTCTTCTCACTAACCCCTGACTTTACTCCCAAGACATTCCCAAACCACTCTTCCCTTTTACCCTTGAGCTTCGTTTCACTCAGAGCCAAAACATCCAGGTTCCTTTCCTCAAACATACTACCTATCTCTCCTTTTTTCACATCTTGGTTACATCCACACACATTTAGGCACCCCAATCTGAGCCTTCGAGGAGGATGAGCACTCCCCGCGTGACTCCTTCTTCTGTTTCCCATTTTAGAAAGTTAAAAAAATACAAGGAGGGGAGGATTTCTGGGCCCCGCTCCCGTCCCCTCTAGTCGCTTTCTACGACACGCGAGGAATGCGTGGGAAGTATTCTTTCACCCCTATCCCCAGGGATAATATATATATATATATATATATATATATATATATATATATATATATATATATATATATATATATATATATATATATATATATATATATATATATATATATATATATATATATATATATATATATATACACATATACACACACACATACATACGCACATATACACACACACACACATACATATATATACATATGAAAAATGTAAGAAACAATTTAGAAAACTGAAACTTCTAGCTTGAAATGAAATGAAAAAATGGATGTCACATAATGGTTCAACCTCTGGCTATGGAAAAAGGAAATGTATAATTTATTTACACAAACGTCAATAGTAGTTCTCATCAATTTGACCACTGTATCAATAAGCTTCAATATCTAAGCTACATTTTTTCCAATTTCACTATTTTCTTGTCAAAGCACCATGTATGAAAACTAACACTCCAGTAACACAACTATAAACATTTACTTCCCCTTTAAAAAAAAGTTCTGGGGAAGTCTGTCTCGATACACTGCGGGACACTCTACCACCTGGCGAGGTTTGTGTTGCAATGGTTCTTGATTCACAAACGTAGTAGCATCACTGGTGGGCCAAGGTAGTTCCGTTGGCGAAGAGGAGCTCATGAAACATGTCGGAAAGCATGCTACTGCAGGTGAGCGTGATAGTTATAAAGGTAAAATCGCAATTTAATAGTAGTTCAGATAATCATATTTCACATGTAATGAAAAATTACATGTAAATGGAATATTATCTTAAGTCCTATTGAATTGTGTCTTTACCTTCGGGCAATTCAGAGTTAGGGTGAGAGAGTTTCATTAAATTTTATGGAGAACAAAAAGATGTTTTGGAAGGAGATAAATAATGTGAGTAAGAGAAGAGAACAAATGGGAACATCGGTGAAGAGGGCAAGTGAGAAAGTAATATCAGGAAGTGATGATATAGCTCTAGTGGTTGATTCGAGTGAGAAACTGCAAATGGAGGTGACTGAGTTTGGAAAAGTGTGTGAAAGGAGAAGGTTGAGAGTAAATGTGAATGAGAGCAAGGATATTAGGTTCAGCAGGGTTGAGGGACAAGTTAATTGGAATGTAAGTTTGAATGGAGAAAAAATATAGGAAGTGAAGTATTTTAGATATCTGGGAGTGAACTTAGCAGCGAATGGAACCATAAGAGGCGGAAGTGAGTCACATGGCTAAGGTTCTTGAAGCGATGAAGAATGTGTGGAAGGAAAGAACGTTATCTCGAGAGCAAAAATGGGTATGTTTGAAGGAATAGTTGTTCTAACAATGTTATCTGGTTGCGAGGCATGGCCTATAGATAGGGTTGTATGGAGGAGAGTGGATGTGGTGGAAATCAAATGTTTGAGGTGGTTTGATCAAGTAAGCAATGAAAGGGTAAGAGAGATGTGTGGAAATAAAAAGAGTGTAGTTGAGAAAGCAGAAGAGGGTGTGTTCAAATGGTTTGGGCATACGGAGAGAATCAGTGAGGAAAGATTGACAAAGAGGATATATGTGTCAGAGGTAGAGGGAACAGGAAGTGGGAGACCAAATTGGAGTTGGAAGGTTGTAGTGAAAAAGATTTTGGGTGATCGGAGCCTGAACATACAGGAGGGTGAAAGGCGTGCAAGGAATAAAGTGAATTGGAACGATGTGGTATACCGGGGTCGACGTCCTGTCAATGGACTGAACCAGGGCAAGTGAAACGTCTAGGGTAAACCATGGAAAGGTCTGTGGGGCGTGAATGTGGAGAGGGAGCTGTGGTTTCGATGCATTACATACGACTGCTAGAAACTGAGTGAGGACGAATGTGGCCTTTTTTGTCTGTTTTCCTGGCGCTACCTTGCTGAAGCAGGGGATAGCGGTGCTGTTTCCTGTGTGGCGGGGCAGTGCCTGAAATGGATGAAGGCAAGCATATATATATAGTATAAATGTATTATAAATATAGTATAAGAACGGGACAAGAATCAAATGCATTGTTTAATCACGTTGAAAACTATGATCATTGAATTGACAGGAGTAATGCCATATCAGTTATTAACTCTCACGTCAGTACCAGGAGAAATAACATCGAATCTTCTATTATCGAATACACAAAGAATATTAATATTAATGAAGGTCTATACAAATAGGATAACGTTGATGTTGATAAGATTTGTAAACAATTCATCTTGTCTACATAATGAGTTAATGATACGCTCGTTGTCTGTCTTGGACAATCGCATGTTTACCAAATGGCGTCCTAGCTCGTCTCTTTGTTGTATATCAACCGACTGTTATATTGCTCTCTTGTGTCTCCCCTGATGGTGTGATTACTACACGAAAGTGCACTTGGGAACTTATCGTGTTTCATTTTCACCGTGGACTCATAGAAATTTATATATATATATATATATATATATATATATATATATATATATATATATATATAAGAGAAGTATGAATATTTTGATGCATCAAAAGCTGCGATATGACAGAGAATCACAAAATATGAGAAACGTTTGTAAACACAGATGCGTCTGATATAGTTATAATATGCAGTGAGTGAGAGCACAGACGTGGTGTGATTACCATTACAGATGGAAGACGGGCCAGTGACCGTTGTATGAGGAAAATGCGAGTAAACAGGACTTTACTCATTAACTTACCTTGAATAATATAATCTGTGCAACTGTACAACACAGGGTTATCCTTACATGTGAAAACTTTTCGTAGTTTTTACATGAAGCTTAAAGCACACACATCACATACACCGTCTGGTGGGTTACTGACTCAGCTGACGGCCCCAGTGACGGGTTCCTCGGCGTTTGAATGACTCCGGGACAGATGTTAGTGAGTTGCCAGCTCTAGTAATTTCTTAACATATTTTACGAGTTAGCATCATTTGTCAGCATTCAAAAATGTTTAGATCCCCTTTATTTCTATCTGTACATGTAACAATGAATCTGCAAATAATCAGTATATGGAAACTTGTGTACAAGTACTTCTTGATATATATTACTCAAAACTTTGATAGTGTATCTATAAATCAAGTTGAACATCCCATGAATAATGCACTGCAAAACATAATCACCAATTAAGTTTCATGAGACAAACGTTTCTTGTCATAGAACACATAAACAATGCGGCCCTTCTGGCAACACGAGATATTCTTGCCACATACCACAAGAAAGACTGAAAAACGAACGTCTCCGGGTTCGAGTATATGATTATCAAAGGGCCTTGTTCTCTTGCCACAGCAGGTGATAATGACAATCAAAAGCTTATTAAGTAACATGAGTCAGAAACTCGTGTTTAGGAACGTTGCATAAGCCACAAAAGAAAAATAAGTCCTTAGAAAAACAATTCGGGGAAATTTCATGTCATCAGTGTTGCCTTTTCTATCCAACCCTATTTATATATATCATTAACTCACTTACGGTAATATTTCATCCAAGGTTTTCTAGCTACTAACACCTTCATAGAAGTAGTTTTCATCTAGTAAATTATTGATATATAAAGAAGAGTGTAGATAAAACGTCCTTGCTCACAAAATCACAGTTCGAGGATCCGCCTTTATCAATGGAAGTAAAGCGTTGAGCAGGCTCGTTATTAATGCTGGTGTTGTCGTCTGTGAAGATTCTTGGATTTAATTTCCTCTCACAGAGGGGCCATCAACCTTATCGTGCTGGACAGTGCATCAACACGCTGTCTCCTCGAACTCTTTACTTACGTACATCATTCTTATACACAAGCCGAAACTGAATTTTTGATGTTCTACTAATATATTTTCAGTTTTCTGTTATTTAGGTGTTTACATTATTTTGAAGAATTTATTTTATTGTTTTACTCGAAATTTTGCACACTAGAGCGTCAAACCAATACAACTACAATATAGTACATGACAATCAAATCTAAAAGGACCTAGCGCCACGCAGGTCACTTAAAGTGTGCTGATGCACGGCATCCAGATTTAACTCCCGCCAAAGTGCGGGTGGCGAGTGAGAATCATACGTACGTAGGTTTTCGTGCATTAAGAGGTGATGACATTGTGGTGAGGGTCAACGTCACTGAAGGACTGTCCCCACGGCACACGTCACTGACTACGGGACAGTTTATTTTGAAGAGGGTCATATGAGAATGAGATTGAAATAACATTGGTAGATATTTGAAAGTTTCAGGGACTAAAAACATGAAGAGTTAGCCTGCCTTTGCTATACCATATTCAACCTTCCTTTATGTACACTCTCGCAGGGTGAATTTTACGACTGTCAACTGAAAGCTAGTCATGGGCTTGAATTTTTCGCTTGCTAGTCACAAACATGTACGACAATAGACCTGCCAAACATTATGCCAGTGTTCTGAAGCCTCAGGAGAAATAATTGTGTTTAAGATTACTCAAGTACAATGAGATGTCATTATATGCATGAACACACACAAATATCTCACCCATATATTATGGTAGATATGAACAAATAGTAACGCTGAGGGCCTTGTTGAAGTAGAGGGCCGTAGGTTCGTAGGAGTGGATAGAACCATTGGCGATCAAGTGAACCTTGGGTTGTAATGAAGACTAAGAGCTTAGGTGTCTTTAAGAGCGTGTGGAAGGTGAGGCCATTTTCTGCTGAATCAAAGATGTGTATATCGGAATGTCCAGTAGTCCTGAAGCTGAAGTATGAATGTGTCCTGGCCGGGATCACGAAGAAAGGAAGAGAGAGAGAGAGGACATACTGGAAATGATACTCCTGAGGGCAGTATGTGGTGCGAGGAGTCTTAATTGTGTAGAGAATGAGAATGTAAATAAAGAGGTGTGGTAATATAGCACAATTTGATCGAGAAAGCTAACCAGGATGTGCTAGAATAAGCAATACAATATTGACGTAGAGGTGAAGAGAGGAGGGAAGAGATTCAGATGCCAAGAAAGAGGTAGAAGGACAGAATGACAATTTGCATTTTGTTTCTCTGAATTATGTATTTTCCTTCCCACTTATAACTCGTTAAATTGGGGAGTTTCCGATATCTTTCACTATCACAAGCAGCTTCTAAGGAACTCAGTGGTCTTTTACCGTTTATATTCCTCTGAATTTCTTTGTATTTTATAAAAGTGGTTTCCAAAAAACCCAGTCAGGTAAGTCTTAGTCAACAAGGATTTTCTCTTTTTTTGATGAAATCGTTGGTATTGAGACAAGTATTTTTCTTCAAACTAGACTGGTTAACCATACCTAACAACAATATGGAACTGTACATCTGAAACTCATCACAACTCCCGTCTCTCCCTTAACGGTTCTGTAATTCCACTTCTTGACTCAGTGAACATGCTTGGCATTACTATAACATTCACTCTTTCTTGGAAACCTGAAATTGCCGAAATAGCCAAGTCTGCCCCTAAGAAACTGGGAGTTCTGTTTAGATGACAAAACTTCTCTTCTGAAAAGTTGCTCCGTTTATATTAAGGATTGAACTGTCCTTGTATAGGGTACTGCTCTCATATTTGGGGCGATTCTAGCTCTGCATCCTAATCTGATTGATTCATTCTTGTTTGTTGGGTTTTACGGCCAGTGACTTACAAAGAGGGTCATTAGCCCTGCAACTTTATCGATTGTGACTTTGCAATCTTGTCCCCATAAGCTAAATACATCCTAACCCTAGCTAAATATATATACAAACATAATGATTATAAATGATGTATATATAAGGAAGAATACAGAAAATTTTAGTGGGTGTTGCACCAACGTGACGACGAAAGCGTCCCATCTTATGAACCGTCCCAGGCTAACTTCCAAACTTGGCCTACTTACTCTACGCCGCAATGTTGGTTCACTTTCCCTCTTCTATAGGTATTATATTGGTTTTTGCCCCTGAGAGCTTGCCGTTTGTGTCACATGGTTACTGTGTGGCTATCGGCAACTCAAGGATGGGTTGTTTTGACAACTGTTTCTTTCACTACACCTCGAAGCTTTGGAACTCTCTACGTTCTCATGTCTTTCCCAATAACTATGACCTGGCACATTTCAAAAGGCAGGTTTTTCACTTCCTCCAAAGTTCGTAAATACCTTCCCTTATCTCTCTTTTTTTTTTTTTTTTTTCCTTTTCATAATCCTCTCAATATTTCAGTTAAGGCCCAGCCTTGCTCTGCACTTTTGCCCATGACCGAGCTTCCGACGCAAAAAACGAAAAAAAAAAGATTTATGTAAAACAAATGTCTCCTGTCTATCGGACGGACAAACAGATCCTGAAGCAGATAACAGATAGGAACATTACCAGGAACATTCCTAAAGATCGTCTAAATATTACCATTTATTACAAAACAAGAAAACCAGTAACTCACACAAAGCGCTAACCCATCAGAGTCTGTCAGCGTAGTTTTCAAGTACTCTGGTCCAGCTGAAAATTATGAATAAAGATAGATGTAAACTACATTGGTATGACTACCACATCACTCACCCGACGTTTGATAGTTGATATTCAAAATAGAGTTCCCAAAATACATAAGCAACAGCAACTAATTATAAATCTCACTAAGAGCATCTTACTAAAAACAAGATGACGCTGAAACATTACCACAATCCTTTAAGACTACTGATAACAGAATCCACGTGTATAAGAGAGTATAATCCCTCAGTAAATAATCAAAGTACAGGACAACATAGGAACCTATAGATATTTCCAAGCACGCCACACACGACCTCCATGCGACTACTCTAGATACAGAACCCTGAGGCAAACCCCATACACTTTGACCCATCGAGTTTAACCCCAACTGACCACACTAACCCGCATCAGCTTCCGGGGAACATGGTCGCCACATGAAGATATTACCTCCGTCACAGCTCTCATCCGTAACACGTCAAGGTGGGAACCATCCAAGCTCTTGCTCTTTACATGTTTTGTGGGCAGTGTTTGTGTGCTCGAAACGTCTCATGTATTTCATAGATAAAGTGAAAATGTATATATGACATTCACTTAACACTTTACCTAATAAAAGAATACGTTGGGTGAAAAAAAATGCCTCATATAATGCTGAAGGAGCATTTATGGGTAAAAGTTGGCAACCAGACTCTTTAACATGATCCAGGTATGCTGAATCCTACAAACCCGGATCTTAAGCGAAATTTAAAGTTTTTGACTCTCTACTATGCATAAATAAAATGGCCGCCAAATTGCCAATTTTGGACTTTTCTTGAACCATTTTCTGCAATGACTGTAATCAGACAAACAAAAATGACAAAGGAAGCGTCTTTACCTATGATTTGAATGTCAGATAATAGGATTAAGACATTTCTGAAGTAATCAGTGGTAAACAATCCTCAAGAACATGCAAATCAGCAATGAGTAACAGGTAATCCAACGATCTGAGAAAGGCGATTCCCTAAACGTATTTTCCCAGAGATTCGCTGAATCAGTATTGCCATCTGATGCACTGTAATCACCAAAGCCTCAAATGTCTATAGTTATCTCACTTGACATCAGTGATTTTCCATTGGACCAAAACGCTTATTACCAAATGCTATTTGCTTGGCTTTCTCAAAATGGGTAAGTAAGCCACTCTCAGACCTATCCCCCACAGAAGTCAAAACAAAATTTTTACAGAATCATCACTACCAGTGTAGACGTGTAAATCATTTTTTCTTTGAGTTGTGGACTACGATGGATCCAGTAGTTAGTTTGTAGAGGCCTTCACCTGTAGATTACAACTTGTGCATATTCTGCCAAACTCATACAGCCAGTGGTATTCTCAGTAAAGCAAGCGACCATGGACTGGCAACAGTCAGGCACGCTGCCAGTACCAGAAGAAAGCTCCGGGACTCTATGAATATCGTTTTGATCCACCGTCTTGAGAATGTCTTGGATTCTGCTGAAGCCCAAACTCTTGTGTGGCACAAGATGTGCTATGCTCATTTCACAGAAAAGAAAAGTTTACTTGAACGTTTGCAGAAGCCGCAAGCAGTGGCTTCAATGCAAGAAGCAAGTTCCATCAGCAGTGTGGATAGATTTTCATTGCGAGGGCGTGTGGAGCCAGTAAACTGGGACCTATGCATTTTCTGTCAAACTGTTGTTTCGAAGGTACGACTGACGAAACAAATGAATGATCATATAATTCAAGCTTCCTCTCTCGACTACAAAATTGGCCTTTGGTTGGCTGGAGTGATTGACTAGATTGCTATGAGCAGGTGTTGCAAGTAGTTACTTCCTTAGCTCAGAGCACCTTGAAATCTATGGACCAAGCAACAGGTGCTATTATTCTGCCAATCATTATAGCCAACCAATTCATCCACTTCACCGTGGATAACACTGACATTATTGATGGAAAAATACTTTCCTTGCAACACAAAAGGCAACGTGGCAACACGGACAAAAAGCAGATGCTGAGCTTCAGATGATAGAGCCATCCACTAGACATACGCTGATTGTGCCAGATGTCCTGCAGAACCTATATCCTGCCGATATAAATCCTGCAACAAGTGAGCCAGTATTCAACGTCCCTGTTGACAAGGCCTGGTTTATGAAAGCTGAAGCAGACAGTAACTGTGTAAAACAAACACAGGCAACGGATATGTCTTTCTTCCTGCGACGTCAAAATTCTGACACAAAACCTTCTTGGACGGTATTCAGTCAGTCAATTCCATCAGAGGAACCAGAGCAGACTGCAGTAGGATATTCGCCCATAGCTCTTGCTCCGGCTCATGACTTAGATACGCTAAATACAGTTGTTAAGAGGTGCATGGCAGTACCTTCACATTTAGGCTAGGGGCTTATAGTCCTTACAGTGGACCAAGCGCTATTCTATAAATTCACTGAACTGAAGTAGTATGTCGAAGAATACCGAGATAAATTAATCCCTCGTCTTGGTGGACTTCAGACCGCGATGAACTTCCTGATCTGGTGTAGCTGAAGTGTGGGCTGGAGAGTGGACTGCTGGGAGAGGCTGCTGTGCAGCTTGTCTTGTCAGGAAAAGCGTATACAACAAGCCATGAGAACTCACAGACTTACCTTGCAAGCCCTGTGGCGGCTTTTGTCGCCAACATTTCTCTTGTTTGCTGCAGACTCTGACAAGGAATGCCATAATGAAACTTCTACAATAGCAGCTGATGACAATCCTAAAAGAATTGCAGAGCTGATAGCATGTGTGAAGGAGGAACGTTTTCACAAGCTTCTGAAAGATCTCATTGCAAGTAAATGTGATGATGTATACTTCGTCTTCTGGTGGAACTACATGGACTTAGTCTATATACTGCTGCAATTCACTCGAGCTCAGCTTGATGGAATCTAGGAGCTTCATTTCCACTCCTTCATTCTGATGTTGCCCGACATCAGACAGTATGACCACCTGAACCCTGTAAGATGGGGTCCAGTGTACATAGCCGAGATGCACCAATTACCTGAACCCTTGGTATCGGAATTTCAAAAGGGCAACTTTGTTGTCAAGCGTTATGTTCAAAAATTTAGCCAAGTAGACCCAGACCAAAGCCATGGAGTGGATAAATGGTACAGGAAAGAAAGGTGGTGGAATCATAGGCATCATTAAAACAACATCAGCACTATGTAGATGGACTCTTTCGTATAATCTGAAGTCTCACATTGTAACTGAAACGTATGCAATGTCCAATCATCGTCCTACCAGTACACATGTTCACAATGAAGCAACCAAATCACGGCATAAGCGGGACAGCGATGATGAAATGGCATTACTTACGCCCTTTCTTGTATGAATACGATCTAGTCCAACAAATAGTTTAATTCTATACTACTGATTGATGAGGGATTTGTGGGTGAGACCAAATGCCCCATCATGTCTGTATTAGCATCAAGGAGTATTTTGGGGTAAAGTTTGGAACCTAAACCTTGAGCATTGAGCCCTGGATTCTGATGAAATCTATTGGTAGCTGGCTCACTTGCTTAATCATGCTTTTGGCTTATAAATGATCACATTGTTTGACCCTCAGAACATAGATAAAGACACTTCACTTGTTATGTTTGCTTGCCTAGTTACAGAGATATTAGAGAAAAATGATTTTTCTGTAATGATGGCCACTAATTTGCATATTTATGAGTATTGCTTATCATTAATTACTTTAAAAATGTCATAAACCTATTCTTTGAACTTCATAACATTGGAATTGATACTTTATCTGTCATTTTTGTTTTCCTGGTTACAGCGTTATTGCAAAAAATGGTTCACGAAAGATCCAGATTCGGCGATTTGGCAGCCATTTTGTTTATACAAATTAGAGGGTCAAAAACTCAAAATTTCGCTTGGTAACCGGGATCATCAGATTCAGCATACCTGAAATATGTTATATTAAAAAGTCTGGTTCCCTACTTTTACCTAAAAATGCCCCTAGCATTCACATTTTTCAGAAATCATAGATGTCTAGAGGTCAGGAGGAAGGCGCTGGGGCTGAAAAAGAGGGCACAGGAGAGTTCGGGTGTGCGAGTGTCGGCAAATTTCAGGGAAAATAAGAAAAGTTGTAGAAGGAGATTATTAGTGTGAGAAACAACAGTGAATAGGCAAATGGAGAGGTAAAATGGAGATGCAGTGAATATTCTGATGGATTGTTGAAAGCGTTGAATGAAGACAGCTTGGCATATGTAAGGTGTTTGTCTCTGGATGGTATGCGAAATGAGAGTCATGTTCAGTGGATTGATCAAAAGAGAAACGGTAGTGTATGCCTTGCTTTTGATATATGTGGCAAGGCGGCTGGAGTGAAGGGTATTGTAGTTAAAATTTTTTAAGAAAGAGGGTAAATATATTGATAATTGGTTTGTTAGGTTATATTTTCAGTGTATTCATGGATCACGGTGAGGTGCCTGAGGATAGATGGAATGGATTCATAGTCTCATTGGTGTATGCAGGCAAAGGAGACAGAGATGGGTGTTCGAATTACAGAGTTGTATAAATCTGTTGAGTGTACCGGTAAGTTGCATGGTAGTGGTGATTGAGAGTGTGACTGCATGCACAGAGCATCAGACTGGGGAGGTCAAGAGTGGTAGAGGATGTCTGGATAACGTATTTGCAATGTGTGAGAAATCGCCTCGAGAAACAGAAGGATTTGTATATGTCAGTTATGTATTTCGAGAAAGATTATGTTAGGGTTGATAGAGGTGCTCTATGGAAGGTGTTACGAATATAAGGTGTAGAAGGGAGACTATCAAAAGCAGTAAGGACCTTTATCAAGAGAGTAGATCCTGTGTGCAAGTCGATAGCGAGGAGGTTGAGTGGTTCCAGGTGAAGGTGGGTTTGCGGAAGGGGTGTGTCATGTCACCATGGCTGTTTGATCTGTTTATGGATGGGATGCTGAATGATGGTGTAGGCAGTCGGATGAGATAAGGGGGCTTGGAAATGGAATCAGTTGTTGTAAGGTACATGTGTCAGAAGTGGAGGGGCCAAAAAAGAAGTGACGAAGCATAATTGGAGATGGAAGGATGGAATAAGTAAGATTTTGAGCGGTTGGGACTTGAACATGCAGAAGAGTGAAAGGAGTACGAAAGAGACTAAACAGGAGCGATATAGTGTACAGGAAACGACATGCTATCAATGGAGTTGAACCAAAGTGTATGAAGCAGCTGGGAGAAACCACGGAAAGCTCTGTAAGGCTTGTTTGTGGATAGGGAGCTGTGGTTTCAGTGCATTGCAAACAAGAGCTAGAGAATGGCTAAGGGCGACTGAGGCCTCTCCCATTCTATTCCGGGTGGCACCTCGCTAGCACGGAAAATGGCGAACAAGTTATGAAAGAAAAGACATAGACATACATATTTCTATGACATAGGCTCTATATCGTAGAGGTTTCCTTCCTCTTAGCTTCTATGGCCATAACTCGGTGCTGAAGAAATTTCTCCGTCCTTTTGGGTATGCAAGTATGCCCTCCTGCTGTGAAGTACCCTGACTCCAAACAACTGATACACACACACACACACACACACACACACACACACACACACACACACACATATATATATATATATATATATATATATATATATATATATATATTTTTTTTTTTTTTTCCTTTCTTTCAAACTATTCGCCATTTCCCGCGTTAGCGAGGTCGCGTTAAGAACAGAGGACTGGGCCTTTGAGGGGATATCCTCACCTGGCCCCCTTCTCTGTTCCTTCTTTTGGAAAAGTAAAAAAAAAAAAAAAGAGAGGGGAAGATTTCCAGCCCCCCACTCCCTACCCTTTTAGTCGCCTTCTACGACATGCAGGGAATACGTGGGAAGTATTCTTTCTCCCCTATCCCCAGGGATTATATATATATATATATATATATATATATATATATATATATATATATATATATATATATATATATATATATATATTCATTATACTTTATTATACTTTGTCGCTGTCTCCCGCGTTTGCGAGGTAGCGCAAGGTAACAGACGAAAGAATGGCCGAACCCACCCACATACACATGTGTATACATACACGTCCACACACGCTCATATACATACCTATACATTTCAACGTATACATAAATATACATACACAGACATATACATATATACACATGTACATAATTCATACTTGCTGCCTTATTCATTCCCATCGCCACCCCGCCACACATGAAATGACAACCCCGTCTCCCCCCATGCGCACGAGGTAGCACTAGGAACAGACAACAAAGGCCACATTCGTTCACACTCAGTCTCTAGCTGTCATGTATAATGCACCGAAACCACAGCTCCCTTTCCACAACCAGGCCCACATACATACCGGGGTCGACGTGCTGTCAGTGGATTGAACCAGGGCATGTGAAGCGTCTGGGGTAAACTATGTAAAGTTTTGTGGGGCCTGGATGTGGAAAGGGAACTGTGGTTTTTCGATACATTACACATGACAGCTAGAGACTGAGTGTAAACGAATGTGGCCTTTGTTGTCTTTTCTTAGCGCTGCCTCGCGCGAACGCGGGGGGGAGGGGGGGTGCCATCTCATGTATGACGAGGTGGCGGCGAGTATGGATGAAGGCAGCATGTCTGAATATATATATATATATATATATATATATATATATATATATATATATATATATATATATATATATATATATATATATATATATATTTTTTTTTTTTTTTTTTTTTTTTTATACTTTGTCGCTGTCTCCCGCGTTTGCGAGGTAGCGCAAGGAAACAGACGAAAGAAATGGCCCAACCCCCCCCATACACATGTACATACACACGTCCACACACGGAAATATACATACCTACACAGCTTTCCATGGTTTACCCCGGACGCTTCACATGCCTTGATTCAATCCACTGACAGCACGTCAACCCCTGTATACCACATCGCTCCAATTCACTCTATTCCTTGCCCTCCTTTCACCCTCCTGCATGTTCAGGCCCCGATCACACAAAATCCTTTTCACTCCATCTTTCCACCTCCAATTTGGTCTCCCTCTTCTCCTCGTTCGCTCCACCTCCGACACATATATCCTCTTGGTCAATCTTTCCTCACTCATTCTCTCCATGTGCCCAAACCATTTCAAAACACCCTCTTCTGCTCTCTCAACCACGCTCTTTTTATTTCCACACATCTCTCTTACCCTTACGTTACTTACTCGATCAAACCACCTCACACCACACATTGTCCTCAAACATCTCATTTCCAGCACATCCATCCTCCTGCGCACAACTCTATCCATAGCCCACGCCTCGCAACCATACAACATTGTCGGAACTACTATTCCTTCAAACATACCCATTTTTGCTTTCCGGGATAATGTTCTCGACTTCCACACATTTTTCAAGGCTCCCAAAATTTTCGCCCCCTCCCCCACCCTATGATCCACTTCCGCTTCCATGGTTCCATCCGCTGACAGATCCACTCCCAGATATCTAAAACACTTCACTTCCTCCAGTTTTTCACCATTCAAACTCACCTCCCAATTGACTTGACCCTCAACCCTACTGTACCTAATAACCTTGCTCTTATTCACATTTACTCTTAACTTTCTTCTTCCACACACTTTACCAAACTCCGTCACCAGCTTCTGCAGTTTCTCACATGAATCAGCCACCAGCGCTGTATCATCAGCGAACAACAACTGACTCACTTCCCAAGCTCTCTCATCCCCAACAGACTTCATACTTGCCCCTCTTTCCAAGACTCTTGCATTTACCTCCCTAACAACCCCATCCATAAACAAATTAAACAACCATGGAGACATCACACACCCCTGCCGCAAACCTACATTCACTGAGAACCAATCACTTTCCTCTCTTCCTACACGTACACATGCCTTACATCCTCGATAAAAACTTTTCACTGCTTCTAACAACTTTCCTCCCACACCATATATTCTTAATACCTTCCACAGAGCATCTATATATATATATATATATATATATATATATATATATATATATATATATATATATATATATATATATATATATAGGAAGAGAGGAAAGTGATTGATTCTCAGTGAATGTAGGTTTGCGGCAGGGGTGTGTGATGTCTCCATGGTTGTTTAATTTGTTTATGGATGGGGTTGTTAGGGAGGTAAATGCAAGAGTCCTGGAAAGAGGGGCAAGTATGAAGTCTGTTGGGGATGAGAGAGCTTGGGAAGTGAGTCAGTTGTTGTTCGCTGATGATACAGCGCTGGTGGCTGATTCATGTGAGAAACTGCAGAAGCTGGTGACTGAGTTTGGTAAAGTGTGTGGAAGAAGAAAGTTAAGAGTAAATGTGAATAAGAGCAAGGTTATTAGGTACAGTAGGGTTGAGGGTCAAGTCAATTGGGAGGTGAGTTTGAATGGAGAAAAACTGGAGGAAGTGAAGTGTTTTAGATATCTGGGAGTGGATCTGTCAGCGGATGGAACCATGGAAGCGGAAGTGGATCATAGGGTGGGGGAGGGGGCGAAAATTTTGGGAGCCTTGAAAAATGTGTGGAAGTCGAGAACATTATCTCGGAAAGCAAAAATGGGTATGTTTGAAGGAATAGTGGTTCCAACAATGTTGTATGGTTGCGAGGCGTGGGCTATGGATAGAGTGGTGCGCAGGAGGATGGATGTGCTGGAAATGAGATGTTTGAGGACAATGTGTGGTGTGAGGTGGTTTGATCGAGTAAGTAACGTAAGGGTAAGAGAGATGTGTGGAAATAAAAAGAGCGTGGTTGAGAGAGCAGAAGAGGGTGTTTTGAAATGGTTTGGGCACATGGAGAGAATGAGTGAGGAAAGATTGACCAAGAGGATATATGTGTCGGAGGTGGAGGGAACGAGGAGAAGAGGGAGACCAAATTGGAGGTGGAAAGATGGAGTGAAAAAGATTTTGTGTGATCGGGGCCTGAACATGCAGGAGGGTGAAAGGAGGGCAAGGAATAGAGTGAATTGGAGTGATGTGGTATACAGGGGTTGACGTGCTGTCAGTGGAGTGAATCAAGGCATGTGAAGCGTCTGGGGTAAACCATGGAAAGCTGTGTAGGTATGTATATTTGCGTGTGTGGACGTGTGTATGTACATGTGGATGGGGGGGGGGGGGTTGGGCCATTTCTTTCGTCTGTTTCCTTGCGCTACCTCGCAAACGCGGGAGACAGCGACAAAGTATAAAAAAAAAAAAAAAAATATATATATATATATATATATATATATATATATATATATATATATATATATATATATATATATATATAGAAAAGCAAATGGATTTGTATGTAGCATTTATGGATCTGGAGAAGGCATATGATAGAGTTGATAGAGATGCTCTGTGGAAGGTATTAAGAATATATGGTGTGGGAGGCAAGTTGTTAGAAGCAGTGAAAAGTTTTTATCGAGGATGTAAGGCATGTGTACGTGTAGGAAGAGAGGAAAGTGATTGGTTCTCAGTGAATGTAGGTTTGCGGCAGGGGTGTGAGATGTCTCCATGGTTGTTTAATTTGTTTATGGATGGGGTTGTTAGGGAGGTGAATGCAAGAGTTTTAGAAAGAGGGGCAAGTATGAAGTCTGTTGTGGATGAGAGAGCTTGGGAAGTGAGTCAGCTGTTGTTCGCTGATGATACAGCGCTGGTGGTTGATTCATGTGAGAAACTGCAGAAGCTGGTGACTGAGTTTGGTAAAGTGTGTGAAAGAAGAAAGTTAAGAGCAAATGTGAATAAGAGCAAGGTTATTAGGTACAGTAGGGTTGAGGGTCAAGTCAATTGGGAGGTAAGTTTGAATGGAGAAAAACTGGAGGAAGTAAAGTGTTTTAGATATCTGGGAGTGGATCTGGCAGCGGATGGAACCATGGAAGCGGAAGTGAATCACAGGGTGGGGGAGGGGGCGAAAATCCTGGGAGCCTTGAAGAATGTGTGGAAGTCGAGAACATTATCTCGGAAAGCAAAAATGGGTATGTTTGAATGAATAGTGGTTCCAACAATGTTGTATGGTTGCGAGGCGTGGGCTATGGATAGAGTTGTGCGCAGGAGGGTGGATGTGCTGGAAATGAGATGTTTGAGGACAATGTGTGGTGCGAGGTGGTTTGATCGAGTAAGTAATGTAAGGGTAAGAGAGATGTGTGGAAATAAAAAGAGCGTGGTTGAGAGAGCAGAAGAGGGTGTTTTGAAATGGTTTGGGCACATGGAGAGAATGAGTGAGGAAAGATTGACCAAGAGGATATATGTGTCGGAGGTGGAGGGAACGAGGAGAAGTGGGAGACCAAATTGGAGGTGGAAAGATGGAGTGAAAAAGATTTTGAGTGATCGGGGCCTGAACATGCAGGAGGGTGAAAGGCGGGCAAGAAATAGAGTGAATTGGATCGATGTGGTATACCGGGGTTGACGTGCTGTCAGTGGATTGAATCAGGGCATGTGAAGCGTCTGGGGTAAACCATGGAAAGTTGTGTGGGGCCTGGATGTGGAAAGGGAGCTGTGGTTTCGGGCATTATTGCATGACAGCTAGAGACTGAGTGTGAACGAATGGGGTCTTTGTTGTCTTTTCCTAGCGCTACCTCGCACACATGAGGGGGGAGGGGGATGGTATTCCATGTGAGGCGAGGTGGCGATGGGAATGAATAAAGGAAGACAGTGTGAATTGTGTGCATGGGTATATATGTATGTGTCTGTGTGTGTATATATATGTGTACATTAAGATGTATAGGTATGTATATTTGCGTGTGTGGTCATGTATTTATATACATGTGTATGGGGGTGGGTTGGGCCATTTCTTTCGTCTGTTTCCTTGCGCTACCTCGCAAACGCGGGAGACAGCGACAAAGCAAAATAATAATAAATATATATATATATATATATATATAAATATATATATATATATATATATATATATATATATATATCTTTTCTTTTCTTCTTCTTCTTTCAAACTATTCGCCATTTCCCGCGTTAGCGAGGTAGCGTTAAGAACAGAGAACTGCGCCTTTAAGGGAACATCCTCACCTGGCCCCCTTCTCTATTCCTTCTTTTGGGAAAAAAAAAAAAAAAAAAAAAATAATGAGAGGGGAGGATTTCCCCCCCCCGCTCCCTCCCCCTTTAGTCGCCTTCTACGACACGCAGGGAATACGTGGGAAGTATATACATATATATACACATATATATATATATATATATACATACATATATATATATATATATACATACATATATTCTTTTTCTTTCTTTTTCTTTCAAACTGTTCGCCATTTCCCGCATTAGCGAGGTAGCGTTAAGAACAGACGACTGGGCCCTTGAGGGAATACCCTCACCTGGCCCAATTCTCTGTTCCTTCTTTTGGAAAATTAAAAAAAAAAAAAAAAAAAAAAAAAAAAAAAAAAAAAAACGAGAGGGGAGGATTTCCAGCCCCCCGCTCCCTCCCCTTTTAGTCGCCTTTTACGACACGCAGGGAATACGTGGGAAGTATTCTTTGTCCCCTATCCCCAGGGATAATATATATATATACATATATATATATATATATATACACATATATATATATATATTTTTTTTTTTCTTTTTTTTTTTTTTATACTTTGTCGCTGTCTCCCGCGTTTGCGAGGTAGTGCAAGGAAACAGACGAAAGAAATAGCCCAACCCCCCCCATACACATGTATATGCATACGTCCACACACGCAAATATATATATATATATATATATATATATATATATATATATATATATGTATATATATATATACATACATATATATATATATATATTCTTTCTTTCAAACTATTTGCCATTTCCCGCATTAGCGAGGTAGCGTTAAGAACAGAGGACTGGGCCTTTGAGAGAATACCTTCACCTGACCCAATTCTCTGTTCCTTCTTTTGAAAAAAAAAAAAAAAAAAAAAAAACAGAGGGGAGGATTTCCAGCCCCCCGCTCCCTCCCCTTTTAGTCGCCTTCTACGACACGCAGGGAATACGTGGGAAGTATTCTTAATCCCCTATCCCCAGGGATAATATATATATATATATATATATATATATATATATATATATATATATATATATATATATATATATATATATATATATATATGTATATATATATATATATGTTAATTGACAGGCGCGCGAAAGAGAGACTTTTGGATGTTAATGTGCTGAGAGGTGCAACTGGAGGGATGTCTGATCATTATCTTGTGGAGGCTAAGGTGAAGATTTGTATGGGTTTTCAGAAAAAAAGAGTGAATGTTGGGGTGAAGAGGGTGGTGAGAGTAAGTGAGCTTGGGAAGGAGACTTGTGTGAGGAAGTACCAGGAGAGACTGAGTACAGAATGGAAAAAGGTGAGAACAATGGAAGTAAGGGGAGTGGGGGAGGAATGGGATGTATTTAGGGAATCAATGATGGATTGCGCAAAAGATGCTTGTGGCATGAGAAGAGTGGGAGGTGGGTTGATTAGAAAGGGTAGTGAGTGGTGGGATGAAGAAGTAAGAGTATTAGTGAAAGAGAAGAGAGAGGCATTTGGACGATTTTTGCAGGGAAAAAATGCAATTGAGTGGGAGACGTATAAAAGAAAGAGACAGGAGGTCAAGAGAAAGGTGCAAGAGGTGAAAAAAAGGGCAAATGAGAGTTGGGGTGAGAGAGTATCATTAAATTTTAGGGAGAATAAAAAGATGTTCTGGAAGAAGGTAAATAAAGTGCGTAAGACAAGGGAGCAAATGGCAAATTCAGTGAAGGGCGCAAATGGGGAGGTGATAACAAGTAGTGGTGATGTGAGAAGGAGATGGAGTGAGTATTTTGAAGGTTTGTTGAATGTGTTTGATGATAGAGTGGCAGATATAGGGTGTTTTGGTCGAGGTGGTGTGCAAAGTGAGAGGGTTAGGGAAAATGATTTGGTAAACAGAGAAGAGGTAGTAAAAGCTTTGCGGAAGATGAAAGCCGGCAAGGCAGCAGGTTTGGATGGTATTGCAGTGGAATTTATTAAAAAAGGGGGTGACTGTATTGTTGACTGGTTGGCAAGGTTATTTAATGTATGTATGACTCACGGTGAGGTGCCTGAGGATTGGCGGAATGCGTGCATAGTGCCATTGTACAAAGGCAAAGGGGATAAGAGTGAGTGCTCAAATTACAGAGGTATAAGTTTGTTGAGTATTCCTGGTAAATTATATGGGAGGGTATTGATTGAGAGGGTGAAGGCATGTACAGAGCATCAGACTGGGGAAGAGCAGTGTGGTTTTAGAAGTGGTAGAGGATGTGTGGATCAGGTGTTTGCTTTGAAGAATGTATGTGAGAAATACTTAGAAAAGCAAATGGATTTGTATGTAGCATTTATGGATCTGGAGAAGGCATATGATAGAGTTGATAGAGATGCTCTGTGGAAGGTATTAAGAATATATGGTGTGGGAGGCAAGTTGTTAGAAGCAGTGAAAAGTTTTTATCGAGGATGTAAGGCATGTGTACGTGTAGGAAGAGAGGAAAGTGATTGGTTCTCAGTGAATGTAGGTTTGCGGCAGGGGTGTGTGATGTCTCCATGGTTGTTTAATTTGTTTATGGATGGGGTTGTTAGGGAGGTGAATGCAAGAGTTTTGGAAAGAGGGGCAAGTATGAAGTCTGTTGGGGATGAGAGAGCTTGGGAAGTGAGTCAGTTGTTGTTCGCTGATGATACAGCGCTGGTGGTTGATTCATGTGAGAAACTGCAGAAGCTGGTGACTGAGTTTAGTAAAGTGTGTGCAAGAAGAAAGTTAAGAGTAAATGTGAATAAGAGCAAGGTTATTAGGTACAGTAGGGTTGAGGGTCAAGTCAATTGGGAGGTGAGTTTGAATGGAGAAAAACTGGAGGAAGTAAAGTGTTTTAGATATCTGGGAGTGGATCTGGCAGCGGATGGAACCATGGAAGCGGAAGTGGATCATAGGGTGGGGGAGGGGGCGAAAATTCTGGGAGCCTTGAAAAATGTGTGGAAGTCGAGAACATTATCTCGGAAAGCAAAAATGGGTATGTTTGAAGGAATAGTGGTTCCAACAATGTTGTATGGTTGCGAGGCGTGGGCTATGGATAGAGTTGTGCGCAGGAGGATGGATGTGCTGGAAATGAGATGTTTGAGGACAATGTGTGGTGTGAGGTGGTTTGATCGAGTAAGTAACGTAAGGGTAAGAGAGATGTGTGGAAATAAAAAGAGCGTGGTTGAGAGAGCAGAAGAGGGTGTTTTGAAATGGTTTGGGCACATGGAGAGAATGAGTGAGGAAAGATTGACCAAGAGGATATATGTGTCGGAGGTGGAGGGAACGAGGAGAAGAGGGAGACCAAATTGGAGGTGGAAAGATGGAGTGAAAAAGTTTTTTTGTGATCGGGGCCTGAACATGCAGGAGGGTGAAAGGAGGGCAAGGAATAGAGTGAATTGGAGCGATGTGGTATACCGGGGTTGACGTGCTGTCAGTGGATTGAATCAGGGCATGTGAAGCGTCTGGGGTAAACCATGGAAAGCTGTGTAGGTATGTATATTTTGGGTGTGTGGACGTATGTATTTACATGTGTATGGGGGTGGGTTGGGCCATTTCTTTCGTCTGTTTCCTTGCGCTACCTTGCAAACGCGGGAGACAGCGACAAAGCAAAAAAAAAAAAAAAAAAATCTATATTCATAATTTCTTTTATTTTGATCGTGTTTGTCATTCGCTCACATCCATATTCCAGCTGTCATATTCAAATGTACTCTAAAACTTTCAGAATCTCATTCTTTTCTTCCCTGAAATTGCATATAACGCTATTAAGATACCAATAAAAGGAAATCAGAGATATATCTAATCAAAACGCAATGCTTTCTAAATCAAACTTCACATAATAGGAAAACATTTCAATAATCTTGCCTCTCTACTGTCAAAAGTGTTCTTCACTTAGCATTACTAAATTATGATCATTTAAGATTTCTTTACTATTGTGTCATCTTTAATCTCTACATTCTCAGTAAATCACAGAGTTTCAAACCTTAATCTTCGAGAATTTATTTTTGTTCTCGGTCTTTTATTTATCTACTTGAACGTGACAGTTCAAGAGCCTTGAGGATCACATCGTCTGCGATTGCTCTGAGCTTCTGTCTGGTGTGTGTGTACCGTTGGCCCGCAGCCAGGCAGGCTCCGGCGTTGCCAGCAGGGACGCATTGTTTATGTACATTTGTATAACAAGCTAATGTGATGGGATTTTATGGGTAGCGTTTCAGCATTGTCCATTGTTCAGAGGAAATTCTACACCAGAACTGTGATGGCAAATACATTATCATCATCATGTCTTTTTCTAATTTCATCGCAACAATTCTTCATATGTCAACATTCTGTTGCTATATTGTTATCATATTTTGTCGTCCTCTTTATGGTTCAAACTAAGAGACCGAGAAGCGAATGAAAAAATGAAAAAGAAAAGATGTTGGCTCGACAATAACTTGAAAATTTGTAGAGCTGGCAACTCAACCGATAACTACTACCATAAAAAAAAAAAGCGCAACTCTGTAGACAAACCAACCAGAGACTAAGGCTGCCAGCCAGTCACCCCAGCTACTAGTAACCCAGCAGACAGTGAAGGGAGTGGCTGAGCATGTGCTCACCAAAACAGTGTGTTGCTTAAAAACTTTATTCAGAATCCCTTTATATATGAACAACGCCCTATGGTGTGACACTGCTTGGGACAACGTCATCAGATTATGTAAGTATATTAACCCTCTTACACATGCTTCTATTTACACTTTAACCGCGTGAGAAGAGTACGCTTGAACTGGTATCATTACCTGTTGGCGTTTTCTGTTTTCCGTTATCCAAGGTTATATATGACTACTGTTTACAACTGCTGATATTCTTTTCAATTGTGTTAATTGGTTAGTTAAGATTTTCAGTGTATATGCAGCGAACGGTGAGGTGCCACAGGACGGGCGGACTTAAACGTACCAAGGTTTTTTTTTTTTTTTTACCTCTTAAAACTACCGCTACAGTGTTGAAGTAATCATATAAATATAAACTCCCTTGTTATGACATGTTATTTATTCTAATTGGCTCCCTTAATAATCCTCGGCTCATCATAGAGAATCCGTGAAATATTACTGATGCTTTGGTCCTTGTCAAAATGTTGTGTGTGTGTGCGAGTCTATAATAATACCCACCCCCGCACAGACGTCGTGCAACCTAACCAATGGCGTCATGTGACGTTGCATGACGTCATAGCCTCCGAGCTTTCCCGTCCGCGCCGTCATTGGTCACCGCTAATGTGATCTGAGAGACCTTAGAATGCTCTGCTTATATAGTTCTCGAGTCTGTAGCATATTCCCGCACTCTTGAAGACGATGGGTGGAATACTGTTGAATATCGTACTGTAGACAGTATACTGGTAGTTGATATTCAAGTTGAAGATTTAGCAACATTATTAGAGATGATCAGGTCCTGATAAGGTTAACAAAGTCTAAAGTGGTGAGGTTAATATTGGTTACATGTTTAGCGTATACATCATATCCTGATTATCTTGATGCCAATAACGTGTTGAAAAGCAATTAAGACAGTTGATAAAGCTAGGATAATGATCGTAATAATAATAATAGTAATAATTGTTCCTGAACATCAGACGGATGTATATAGTAAACAAAATTAGCATAAAAACGAATAAGAAAGGATTTGGAAAAAGGAGCAAAAGCAGTAAGCAAGCAGCCGCCGTGAGCGTTTCCGGTAGCGACTGCACCTACTACGTCAGGGGAACGCAACCATAAAACCTGGACAGGGTTAGGGTACGTGCATGCTGTATTGCCTTATCCTCTTTTCAGTAATTGATTGTGCAACCTCAGCACACCTTGTATGGGGCTCCCGCAGCTCAGTTGCTTTTTAATCATATCAGGAACAAGGAAATGATTAACGCCTTTAGAATGAGACGTCCTCGCAACGCCTTATTCACGCCTCGCAACCATACAACATTGTTGGAACCACTATTCCTTCAAACATAGCCATTCTTGCTTTCCGAGATAATGTTCTCGACTTCCACACATTTTTCAAGGCTCCCAGAATTTTCGCCCCCTCCCCCACCCTATGATCCACTTCCGCTTCCATGGTTCCATCCGCTGCCAGATCCACTCCCAGATATCTAAAACACTTTACTTCCTCCAGTTTTGCTCCATTCAAACTTACCTCCCAATTGACTTGACCCTCAACCCTACTGTACCTAATAACCTTGCTCTTATTCACATTTACTCTTAACTTTCTTCTTTCACACACTTTACCAAACTCAGTCACCAGCTTCTGCAGTTTCTCACATGAATCAGCCACCAGCGCTGTATCATCAGCGAACAACAACTGACTCACTTCCCAAGCTCTCTCACACAACAGACTTCATACTTGCCCCTCTTTCCAAAACTCTTGCATTCACCTCCCTAACAACCCCATCCATAAACAAATTGAACAACCATGGAGACATCACACACCCCTGCCGCAAACCTACATTCACTGAGAACCAATCACTTTCCTCTCTTCCTACACGTACACATGCCTTACATCCTCGATAAAAACTTTTCACTGCTTCTAACAACTTGCCTCCCACACCATATATTCTTAATACCTTCCACAGAGCATCTCTATCAACTCTATCATATGCCTTCTCCAGATCCATAAATGCTACATACAAATCCATTTGCTTTTCTAAGTATTTCTTACATACATTCTTCAAAGCAAACACCTGATCCACACATCCTCTACCACTTCTGAAACCACACTGCTCTTCCCCAATCTGATGCTAGGTACATGCCTTCACCCTCTCAATCAGTACCCTCCCATATAATTTTCTAGGAAAACCCACCGAACTCATACCTATATATATTTATTTATTTATATTCATTTTGCTTTGTTGCTGTCTCCCGCATTAGCAAGGTAGCGAGAAATGTGGATTGATAGAAAATTAGTATAATCATGTCCTCTCACTAACCCCGGACTTTACTCCCAAGATATTCCCAAACCACTCTTTCCCTTTACCCTTAAGCTTCGTTTCACTCAGAGCCAAAACATCCAGGTTTCTTTCCTCAAACATACTACCTATCTCTCCTTTTTTCTCATCTTAGTTACATCCACACACATTTAGACACCCCAATCTGAGCCTTCGAGGAGGATGAGCACTCCCCGCGTGACTCCTTCTTCTGTTTCCCCTTTTAGAAAGTTAAAATAGAAGGAGGGAAGGGTTTCTAGCCCCCCCCCCCTGCTCCCGTGACCTTTAGTCGCCTTCTTAGACACGTGAGGAATGCGTGTGAAGTATTCTTTCTCCCCTATCCCCAGGGATAACCTATATATATATATATATATATATATATATATATATATATATATATATATATATATATACACATGTTATCCCTGGGGAGAGGGGAGAAAGAATACTTCCCACGTATTCCCTTCGTGTCGTAGAAGGCGACTTAAAGGAAAAGGAGCGGAGGGCTGGAAATCCTCCCCTCTCGTTTTTAATTTTCCAAAAAAAGGCTTAGAGAAGGCGGCCAAGTGAGGATATTCCCTCAAAGGCTCAGTCCTCTGTCCTTAACGCTACCTCGCTAACGCGAGAAATGGCGAATAGTGTAGAAAAAAACAAAAATGTATATATATATATATATATATATATATATATATATATATTTGTTTATATATTTTTTTTCCAAAAGATGGAACAGAGAAGGGGGCCAGATGAGGATATTACAAAGGCCCAGTCCTCTTTTCTTAACGCTACCTCGCTGGTGCAGGAAGTGGCGAATAGTGGTATGATGAAAGATATGATATATTGCCATGAGTCCACGGGGAAAATGAAACACGATAAGTTCCCAAGTGCACTTTCATGTAATAATCACATCATCAGGGAGACTCAAGAGAGAAATATAACAGTTAGTTGATATACATCGAAGACGAAGCTAGGACGCCATTTGGTAAACATGTTATTGTCCAAGACAGACAACAAGCGTTTTTAAACTTATCATTTTACAAATTTTATCAGCAATAAAGTTATCTAACTTATATAGACCTTCACTGATATTAAGATTATAATTCTTTGTGTATCTAATAATAGAAGATTCAATGATATTTCTCGTGGTAATAGAATTAGAGTTAATATCTGAGATGGCATTACTCCAGTCAGTACAGTGATCATAGTTTTTAACTAGATTAAACAAGGCATTTGATTCTTGTCCCGTTCTTATACTATATTTATGTTGCTTAAGTCTAACATAAAGATCCTTACCAGTCTGTCCAACATAAAACTTATAACAATTTCTACAAGGCACTTTATAGATGCACCCAGGAGAATTTTCTGGTGAATTCCTGACTAAGATATTCTTTATGGTATTATTGATACTGAAGGCAACATTTACATTAAAGGATTTAAGCAACATGGGAAGTGAAGTAAAATTATTATTTCAAGGGAGAACTAAAAGATTCTTGGTGTCAATGGGAGGTTTGGGCTCAACTCTATAAAAAGATTTCTTTGCTAACTTAAGAGATTTATCAATGAAAGTTCTAGGGTACTTTAACTTAGATCCAATAGAATATATCTTCTTAAACTCATCATCAATAAACTCTGGACTGCAAATATGTAATGCCCTAAGTAACAGATTGAAATGATGATAATTTAACTCTGTCATGTTGAGATGAGTAATAATGGATATATGAGCATACATTGGTAGGTTTTCTGTATATGCTAAACTTAGACTTGTTTCCTTGCCTATGGATCATGCAGTCTAAAAACGGTAACATATCATTATTTTCATTTTCTACAATAAATTTGCATGATCCTTAGGCAAGGAAACAAGTTTAAGTTTAGCATGTACAGAAAACCTACCAGTGTATGCTCATATATCCATTATTACTCATCTCAGCATGACAGAGTTAGATTGTCATCATTTCAATCTATGTTCCTCAGGGCATTACATGTACAGAGCATCAGATTGGGGAAGAGCAGTGTGATTTTAGCTAAAAAGTGGTAGAGGATGTGTGGATCAGGTGTTTGCTTTGAAGAATTAATGTATGTGAGAAATTCTTGGAAAAACAAATGGATTTGTATGTAGCATTAATGGATCTGGAGAAGGCATATGATAGAGTTGATAGAGATGCTCTGTGGAAGGTATTAAGAATATATGGTGTGGGAGGCAATTTGTTAGATGCAGTGAAAAGTTTTTATCGAGGATGTAAGACATGTGTACGAGCAGGAAGAGAGGAAAGTGATTGGTTCCCAGTGAATGTCGGTTTGTTGGTTGTTTAATTTGTTTATGGATGGGGGTTGTTAGGGAGGTGTATGCAAGAGTTTTGGAGAGAGGGGCAAGTATGCAGTCTGTTGTGGATGAGAGGGCTTGGAAAGTGAGTCAGTTGTTCGCTGATGATACACCGCTAGTGGCTGATTGGGGTGAGAAACTGCAGAAGCTTGTGACTGAGTTTGGTAAAGTGTGTGAAAGAAGAAAGCTGAGAGTAAATGTGAATATGAGCAAGAATACTAGGTACAGTAGGGTTAAGGGAGAAGTCAATTAGGAGTTAGGTTTGAATGGAGAAAAACTGTAGGAAAAGTGAAGTGTTTTAGATATCTGGGAGTGGATTTGGCAGCGGATGGAACCATGGAAGTGGAAGTGAGTCATAACGTGGGGGAGAGGGCGAAGGTTTTTGGAGCGTTGAAGAGTGTGTGGAAGGCGAGAACGTTATTTCGAGGAGCAAGAATGGGTATGTTTGCAGGAATAGTGGTTCCGACAATGTTATATGGTTGTGAGGCATGAGCTATAGATAGGGCTGTGCGGAGGAGGGTGGATGTGTTGGAAATGAAATGTTTGAGGACAGTATGTGGTGTGAGGTTGTTTGATCGAGTAAGTAATGAAAGGGTAAAAGAAATGTATGGTTATAAAAAGAATGTGGTTGAGAGTGCAGAAGAGGGTGCGTTGAAGTGATTTGGTCACATGGTGAGAATGAGTGAGGAAAGATTGACAAAGAGGATGTATGTGTCAGAGGTGGACGGAACGAGATGCGGGAGACCAAATTGGAGGTGGAAGAATGGAGTGGAAAAGAATTTTAGCGATCGGTGGTTTAACATACAGGAGAGTGAGAGGCGTGCAAGGAATAGAGTGAATTGGACCGATTGATATACCGGGGTCGACGTGCTGTCAATGGACTGAACCAAGGCATGTCAAGCGTCTGGGGTAAACCATGGAAAGGTCTGTGGGGCGTGCATGTGGATAGGGAGGTGTGGTTTTTGATGCATTACACAAGACAGCTAGAGACTGAGTGTGAACGAATGTGGCCCTTTTCGTCTGTTTCCTGGCGCTACCTCGCTGAAGCAAGGGGTAGCGACGCTATTTCTTGTATGGTTGGGTGTCTACGGGAATGGTTGAAGGCAAGAATGAATCTGTACATGTGTAATCGCAATTTAGTAGTTCGTATATGTTTATTCTATATGTAATTTTTCTATACGTGTGGCAAGATATACTTCGTGGAAACAATCCAACTCATCAGGTGCCAGTACTTAATAAAGTCATTTGAATCTCAACATCACAATAGAAGTACCGTCTGGCGTCTACCAACTTTAGTTAACACCCTGGCCTGACCGACAGTAACCGACTAACCATTAAAAGGGAGTGATTAAGGGAGTTTAAGTGGCGAGGTTAACCTTTGGATAGCTGGGTGTGTTAGGACCACTTTTCGTATGTTTACGTTTTCTGTCAATTCTTTCTTGATGATTTGGTTAATGATAGGTTTCGCTCTCAAGCTGCCTGGGGACAAATTGATGTTCTTGGTATCAACAATTAAGATATCACTGACATTGCGGTTGGCATAATCAGCAGAAGGGTATAGAATAACAGCATGGCTAAGGTCTACATGTTGATCGTTTTTATGACAGTGTTTTGTGATCACATTTTTCTGGTCATCCGTGCTTGCTGTTTGACGGTATCAGTAGCATTTCACCGTTACAGTTTTCCCGGTTTAGCCAATGTATATATCTTTACATGCCTTATATCTGTCGGCATAAACACTCCCAACTGTTGAATGATTTGACCTACATTATATTTAGGTCTTGCTGAAAGTGTTATTGTACTGGAAAGCAACATCACAAGCACTGTTATTAGTACATGTCTTAGATTAGGTAAGCTGAGAGAATAGGGCAACACTATACATATAAACTTATCCTCATTTGTCACAGTTTTGTTACTAGATGCATAAGATGACTTCCCTAGCTTTCCAGTAAGGTTTGTTCGCAAACAATTTGGGATAAAGTAACTGCCTGAGGATACGTGTCATATGACTACATTCGCCTGATGGACGAATGTAGTCATATAAGACGCATCTTTAGGCAGTTATTTTATCCCAAGTTGTTTGTGAACATAGCTTACTGGAAAGATAGGAAGACATTTTATGCATCTATTAACGAAGATATGACAAATGAGGGTAGGTCTAAATGAATAGTGTTGCCCTTTCTCCCAACTTAGCTAATCTAAGATATATACTAAAAAGCAGTGCTTGTGATAATGCCCTCCAGTACAATAATACCATCAGTAAGACTTCAATTAAAAATAGGCCAAATCATCTCAACTATTGTGAGTGTTTACGCCGTTAAATGTAAGGCATATATAAATATATATATATATATATATATATATATATATATATATATATATATATATATATATATATATATATATACATTATCCCTGGGGATAGGGGAGAAAGAATACTTCCCACGTATTCCTTGCGTGTCGTAGAAAGCGACTAAAAGGGAAGGGAGCGGGGAGCTGGAAATCCTCCCCTCTCTGTTTTTTTTAATTTTCCAAAAGAAGGGACGGAGGAACGGGCCAGGTGAGGATATTCCCTCAAAGGTTCAGTCCTCTGTTCTTAACGCTACCTCGCTAATGCGGGAGATGGCGAATAGTATGAAAGAAAGATATGTATATATATATATATATATATATATATATATATATATATATATATATATATATATATATATATATATATATATATATATTTTTTTTTTTTTTTCATACTATTCGCCATTTCCCGCGATAGCGAGGTAGCGTTAAGAACAGCGGACTGGGCCTTTGAGGGAATATCCTCACCTGGCCCCCTTCTCTGTTCCTTCTTTTGGAAAATTAAAAAAAAACGAGAGGGGAGGATTTCCAGCCCCCCGCTCCCTTCCCTTTTAGTCGCCTTCTAGGACACGCAGGGAATACGTGGGAAGTATTCTTTCTCCCCTATCCCCAGGGATAATATATATATATATATATATATATATATATATATATATATATATATATATATATATATATATATATATATATATATTTATGTATGTATATATATATATATATATATTCCTATGAGTCCACGGGGAAAATGAAAAACGGTAAGTTCCCAAGTGCACTTTCGTGTAATAATCACATCATCAGGGGAGACACAAGAGAGAAATAAAAGTCAGTTGATATCCATCGAAGAGACGAAGCTTTTATTTCTCTCTGCTTTCTCCCCTGATGATGTGATTATTACACGAAAGTGCACTTGGGAACTTATCGTGTTTCATTTTCAAAGTGGACTCGTAGGGATATCTTGATGATGCGCAAAATTGTGATCCTTTCCAATATATATATATATATATATATATATTTATATACATATATATATATATATATATATATATATATATATATATATATATATATATATATATATATATATATATATATATATATTATCCCTGGGGATAGGGGATTAAGAATACTTCCCACGTATTCCCTGCGTGGCGTAGAAGGCGACTAAAAGGGGAGGGAGCGGGGTGCTGGAAATCCTCCCCTCTCGTTTTTTTTTTTTTAATTTTCCAAAAGAAGGAACAGAGGGGGCCAGGTGAGGATATTCCAAAAAAGGCCCAGTCCTCTGTTCTTAACGCTACCTCGCTAACGCGGGAAATGGCGAATAGTTTAAAAGAAAAAGAAATATATATATATATATATATATATATATATATATATATATATATATATATATATATATATATGCTCCCTTTCCATATCCAGGCCACACAAAACTTTCCATGGTTTACCCCAGACGCTTCACGTGCCCTGGTTCAATCCATTGACAGCACGTCGACCCCGGTATACCACATAGTTCCAATTCACTCTATTCCTTGCACGCCTTTCACCCTCCTCTATGTTCAAGCCCCTATCGCTCAAAATTTTTTTCACTCCATCCTTCCACTTCCAGTTTGGTCTCCCACTTCTACTTCTTCCCTCCACCTCTGACACATATATCCTCTTTGTCAATCTTTCCTCACTCATTCTTTCCATGTGACCAAACCATTTCAATACACCCACTTCTACTCTCTCAACCCCCCTCTTTATATTACCACACATCTCTCTTACCCTTTCATTACTTACTCGATCAAACAACCTCACACCACATATTGCCCTCAAACATCTCATTTCCAACACATCCACCCTCCTCCACACAACCCTATCTATAACCCACGCCTCGCAACCATATAACATTGTTGGAACACTATTTCTTCAAACATACCCATTTTTGCTCTCCGGGATAATGTTCTTAACTTCCACACATTCTTTAACGCTCCCAGAACCTTCGTCCCCTCCCCCACCCTGTGACTCACTTCCGCTACCAAAACCACTCCCAGATATCTAAAACATTTCACTTCCTCCAGTTATTCTCCATTAAAACTTATCTCCCAGCTGAATTGTCCCTCAACCCTACTGAACCTAATAACCCTGCTCTTATTCACAGTTACTCTCAGTCACCAGCGCTGTATCATCGGCGAACAACAACTGACTCACTTTCCAAGCCCTCTCATTCACAACAGACTGCATACTTGCCCGTCCCTTCAAAACTCTTGCATTCACCTCCCTAATAACCCATCCATAAACAAATTAAACAACCATGGAGACATCACGCACCCCTGCCGCAAACCAACATTCACTGAGAACCAATCACTTTCCTCTCTTCTTACTCGTACGCATGCCTTACATCCTCGATAAAAACTTTTCAATGCTTCCAGCAACTTGCCTCCCACGCCATATGATCTTAATATCTTCCACAGAGCATCTATATCAACTCTGGCATATGCCCTCTCCATATCTATAAATGCTACATACAAATCACTTTGTTTTTCTAAGTATTTCTCACATACATTCTTCAAAGCAAACACCTGATCCACACATCCTCTACCACTTCTGTAACCACACTGCTTTTCCCCAAACTGATGCTCTGTACATGCCTTCACCCTCTCGATCAACACCCTCCCAGGAATACTCATCAAAGTTATACCTCTTTAATTTGAACACTCACCTTTATCCCGTTTGCGTTTGTACAATGGCGCTATGCATGTATTCCGCCAATCCTGAGGCACTTCGCCATGAGTCATACATGCACTGAATATCATCACGAACTAGTCAGCAAAACAATTACCCCCTTTTTAAAATAAATTCCAAACCCGCTGCCTTGCCTGCTTTCATCATCCGCAAAGCTTTCACTACCTCTACTTTGTTTACCAAACCAATCTCCCTGACCCTCTCACCTCGCACACCACCTCAACCAAAACACCCTATATCTGCCACTCTGTCATCTAACACATTCAGCAAACCTTCAAAATACTCACTCCATCTCCTTTTCACATCACCACTACATGTTATTACTTCCCCATTAGCCCCCTTCACCGACGTTACCATTTGTTCTCTTGTCTTAAGCACATTATTTACCTCCTTCCAAAACATCTTTTTATTCTTCCTAAAATTAAATGATACTCTCTCTCACCCCAACTCTCATTTGCCCTCTTTTTCACCTCCTGCACCTTTCTCTTGACCACTTGCCTCTTTCTTTTATACATCTCCCAGTTATTTGTACTATTTCCCTGCAAATATCGTCCAAATGCCTCTCTCTTCTCTTTCACTAATGATCTTACTTCTTCATCCCACCTCTCACAACCCTTTCTAATCTGCCAACCTCCAACGCTTCTCATGCCATAAGCATCTTTTGCGCAAGCTATCACTGCTTTCCTAAATACACCCCATTCTTCCCCCACTCCTCTTACGTCCTTTGCTCACACCTTTTTCCATTCTGCACTCAGTCTCTCCTGGCACTTCCTCACACAAGTCTCCTTCCCAAGCTCACATAATCTCACCACTATCTTCATCCCAGCATTCTCTCTTCTTTTCTGAAAGCTTCTACAAATCCTCACCTTTGCCTCTACAAGATAATGATCAGTCATCCCTACAGTTGCACCTCTTAGCACATTAACATCCAGAAGTCTCTCTTTCACACGCCTATCAATTAATACGTAATGCCATAACTCTCTCTGGCCATCTCTCCTACTTACATACGTATACTTATGTATTTCTCTTTTTAAACCAGGTATTCCCAATCACCAGTCCCTTTTCAGCACACAAATCTACAAGCTATTCACCATTTCCATTTACAACACTGAACACCCCATGTACAACAATTATTCCCTCAACTGCCACGTTACTCACCTTTGCATTCAAATCACCTATCACTATAACCCGGTCTCGTGCATGAAAACTGCTAACACACTCACTCAGCTGCTCCCAAAACACTTGCCTCTCATGATCTTTTTTCTCATGCACAGGTGCATATGCCCCAATAATCACCCATCTCTCTCCATCAACTTTCAGTTTCACCCATATCAATATAGAGTTTACTTTCTTACACTCTATCACATACTCCCACACCTCCTGTTTCAGGAGTAAGTGTTACTCCTTCATTTGCTCTTGTCCTCTCACCAACCCCTGACTTTACTCCCAAAACATTCCCAAACCACTCTTCCCCTTTACCCTTGAGCTTCGTTTCACTCAAAGCCAAAACATCCAGGTTCCTTTCCTCAAATAGCTACCTATCTCTCCTTATTTCTCATCTTGGTTACATCTACACACATTTAGACAACCCAATCTGAGCCTTCGAGGAGGATGAGCACTCCCCGCGTGACTCCGTCTTCTGTTTCCCCATTTAGAAAGTTGAAATACAAGGAGGGGAGGGTTTCTCGCTCCCCTTTCCCGTCCCCTTTAGTCGCCTTCTACGACACGCAGGGAATGCGTGGGAAAACTATAACGGAGAGAATTTATTGGCACCGTCAAGCAGTATGCAGGGATGACCACAAAAATGCGATCGCTAAACAGTCTCATGAAAACGTCCATCCTGTAGACCCTAAAAATCCAATTATCCTATACCCTTCTTCTGATTATGCCACCCGCAACGTCATTGAATCTGTCTTGATTGCTAATACTAAGAACTTTAATTTGTCCCCAGGCAACTTTAAAGCCCATCCTATCATTAGCCAAATTATGAAGAGAGAACTGACTAAAAACGTAAACATAAGAATCTACACCGGTCAACCCCCGCCACGTAACCTCTTACTCCCTTTTAATGGTCAGTCGGTTATTGTCGGTCAGGGTGTTGTCTATGTTGATAGACGGCAGACGGTGCTTCCGGTATGATGTTGAGATTCAAATAACTTTATTAAGTATTGGCACCTGACGAGGTGGCTTGTCTCCACGAAACATGTCGTGCCACATGTAAAGAAAATTTGCGTGTTAAATACCATTATATTAACTCCTACTGAAATGCGATTTCACCTTCATAACTTTCATCACGGACTAGTGTGATCATCATTTTCTATCATCTGTCTATCTATCTATCTATCTATCTATCTATCTATCTATCTATAGAGAAGAGGACCAAGCGAGGATTTTTCCCTCTTAGGCTCAGTCCTCTGTACTTAACGCTACCTTGCTATCGAAGGATATGGTGAATATATATGAAAAAATGAATATATATATATATATATATATATATATATATATATATATATATATATATATATATATATATATATATATATATATATATATATATATATATATATATATATATATATATCGGTCAGAAAAAAATAGAAAGTTTTTTTTCAAAATACCACTGGACGATATTACTAGTTGTACTTACTAGAGATTATCATTTGATGGTTGGTGCTGTTCAGGTGAGATTACCTTGGGAACCCATGACTATGGTTTAACTAAAATCTCTTAATAATTAGATTAATGACCCAACTGGGCCAGTGGACTGCCATGCATACTTTTACTACTCACTTTTTTGTAGGCTAAGGAAAGACCAATACCCTTCTTACACTTACTCCTTAATAAGATGGCACGAGTCCACATAACATGGCTATGATATATGCGTAGGCACGCAGTGACTGGAATATCTAAACATCTAAATGGTTGCCACACTACAAACTTATATAATCAGTCATCATGCATGAGTCCGGGGATATATTACATTCAATATCTAAGGCATCTAACAGTATCATAGATAATGTGGCATACATCCCAACACAACTGCAAATAGTAACTAAACATCTTAAATCAAAATTGCAAGGGACTTCCTCGATGATGCCCTTAACCGATTGACATGTTACACAAACAATGTGTACACTGTAGCTCCTGCCGCACAGCATAATACAGACAGGCGTCCTCGCCCCAGGTCTCTGGTGCTAAAAGTTCACTTAATGAGCATCAACTGACAGTATGTTCTTAGCTGTGGATTTAGAGTAATTAGTCTGCCGCCGTGTCTCTGGGAGTGTATCCGTGGCTTAGCCATGGACCCTCGTCCTCCTACGTCATGTCAGTCCGTGCTCGACCACGCCCTCATTACGTTCTTGGCGATGCCCACACGATCGGTCTTCACACAACTAACACTCCCCCCATCTAGGACTCTATATAAGATACAGGACGTGAGTGTCCTTGTAGTCATATTACTGGCTCGTTACCCACACAGGAAGTGAGTCCTGCACACTTTAGACAGACATCTTTTGTAACAGATCGAGGTGCAGTTTACCGGGACTCCTAGTAGATGGTAAATGCTATACCCCCTGGTCTGGGCAACTGTGTCCAAGGGTATAAGATATTCACTGACACTGAGTCTCGTCTGTGTATTGCGTGACACAGGGTACACATGTTGGGTTACCAATACGATTATATCAGTTTGCTTGGTTAATTACTTCACTAAGTCACTTGGTCATTTTGCCCACTAGATACATTTTCGTTGTGCCATTATTTGATACCGTCTCACTGTATGTTCTTATTTGGACGAGGTTATGTCCCATATTAGTTTAACAATTCAATCTCTATAATCAACCTACAACTATATTCATGATACATGCCACGGATGATTTCACGCACTAATTCACTACATCATTCTTACTATATGATGCTTTACTTCTTACTAGCTTAACAATATTAGAAGAGAACCCATGATTGACATTTTCTCCCCTACCTCTGCGGGAGGGATGTGATGGCGGGTTTGAGGAGAGTGTCAGCCTCCTGCATGACATCACGTCGCTATCACTCGTGACCCCGCGGGACTGCTACAATTGATAGCCATATATCAAATAACAACTATACTTCAATAGTGATGAACTTCCATACTATTCCCCGTCTGTGTGGTTGTTGTGCTAATTCCATGGCAAATAATCTTTCTGCTCGACAGGTGCATGGCCGCGCGATACCTATGAGCACACAGGCCAAACTCCCCTTTTCCAACACTTTCACCCTATTAAATTATATATATATATATATATATATATATATATATATATATATATATATACACACACGTATCTCTCTCTCTCTCTCTCTCTCTCTCTCTCTCTCTCTCTCTCTCTCTCTCTCTCTCTCTCTCTCTCTCTCTCACTCATACTATTCGCCATTTCCCGCGTTAGCGAAGTAGCGTTAAGAACAAAGGGCTGAGCCTTTGAGGGAATATCCTCACTTAGCCCCATTCTCTTTTCCTCTTTGGGGAATTAAAAAACGAGAAGGGAGGATTATACATGACAGATAGAGACTGAGTGTGAGCGAATGTGGCCTTTATTGTCTTTTCCTAGCACTATCTCGCGAGGGAGGGAGGATACTGTTTCATATGTGGCGGGTTGGCGACGAGAATGGATGAAGGCAGCAAGTATGAATATGTACATGTGTATATATGTATATGTCTATGTATGTATAGGTATGAATATTTTTGTGTGTGGGCGTTTATGTATATACATGTGTATGTGGGTGGGTTGTGCCATTCTTTCGTCTGTTTCCTTGCACTATATATATATAGTGCAAGTGTTTTGGGAGCAGCTGAATGAGTGTGTTAGTGGTTTTGATGCACGAGACCGGGTTATAGTGATGGGTGCTTTGAATACAAAGGTGAGTAATGTGGCAGTTGAGGGAATAATTGGTATACATGGGGTGTTCAGTGTTGTAAATGGAAATGGTGAAGAGCTTGTAGATTTATGTGCTGAAAAAGGACTGATGATTGGGAATACCTGGTTTAAAAAGCGAGATATACATAAGTATACTTATGTAAGTAGGAGAGATGGCCAGAGAGCGTTATTGGATTACGTGTTAATTGACAGGCGTGCGAAAGAGAGACTTTTGGATGTTAATGTGCTGAGAGGTGCAACTGGAGGGATGTCTGATCATTATCTTGTGGAGGCAAAGGTGAAGATTTGTATGGGTTTTCAGAAAAGAAGAGTGAATGTTGGGGTGAAGAGGGTGGTGAGAGTAAGTGAGCTTGGGAAGGAGACCTGTGTGAGGAAGTACCAGGAGAGACTGAGTACAGAATGGAAAAAGGTGAGAACAATGGAAGTAAGGGGAGTGGGGGAGGAATGGGATGTATTTAGGGAATCAGTGATGGATTGCGCAAAAGATGCTTGTGGCATGAGAAGAGTGGGAGGTGGGTTGATTAGAAAGGGTAGTGAGTGGTGGGATGAAGAAGTAAGAGTATTAGTGAAAGAGAAGAGAGAGGCATTTGGCCGATTTTTGCAGGGAAAAAATGCAATTGAGTGGGAGATGTATAAATGAAAGAGACAGGAGGTCAAGAGAAAGGTGCAAGAGGTGAAAAAAAGGGGAAATGAGAGTTGGGGTGAGAGAGTATCATTAAATTTTAGGGAGAATAAAAAGATGTTCTGGAAGGAGGTAAATAAAGTGCGTAAGACAAGGGAGCAAATGGGAACTTCAGTGAAGGGCGCAAATGGGGAGGTGATAACAAGTAGTGGTGATGTGAGAAGGAGATGGAGTGAGTATTTTGAAGGTTTGTTGAATGTGTTTGATGATAGAGTGGCAGATATAGGGTGTTTTGGTCGAGGTGGTGTGCAAAGTGAGAGGGTTAGGGAAAATGATTTGGTAAACAGAGAAGAGGTAGTGAAAGCTTTGCGGAAGATGAAAGCCGGCAAGGCAGCAGGTTTGGATGGTATTGCAGTGGAATTTATTAAAAAAGGGGGTGACTGTATTGTTGACTGGTTGGTAAGGTTATTTAATGTATGTATGACTCATGGTGAGGTGCCTGAGGATTGGCGGAATGCGTGCATAGTGCCATTGTACAAAGGCAAAGGGGATAAGAGTGAGTGCTCAAATTACAGAGGTATAAGTTTGTTGAGTATTCCTGGTAAATTATATGGGAGGATATTGATTGAGAGGGTGAAGGCATGTACAGAGCATCAGATTGGGGAAGAGCAGTGTGGTTTCAGAAGTGGTAGAGGATGTGTGGATCAGGTGTTTGCTTTGAAGAATGTATGTGAGAAATACTTAGAAAAGCAAATGGATTTGTATGTAGCATTTATGGATCTGGAGAAGGCATATGATAGAGTTGATAGAGATGCTCTGTGGAAGGTATTAAGAATATATGGTGTGGGAGGCAAGTTGTTAGAAGCAGTGAAAAGTTTTTATCGAGGATGTAAGGCATGTGTACGTGTAGGAAGAGAGGAAAGTGATTGGTTCTCAGTGAATGTAGGTTTGCGGCAGGGGTGTGTGATGTCTCCATGGTTGTTTAATTTGTTTATGGATGGGGTTGTTAGGGAGGTAAATGCAAGAGTTTTGGAAAGAGGGGCAAGTATGAAGTCTATTGGGGATGAGAAAGCTTGGGAAGTGAGTCAGTTGTTGTTCGCTGATGATACAGCGCTGGTGGCTGATTCATGTGAGAAACTGCAGAAGCTGGTGACTGAGTTTGGTAAAGTGTGTGGAAGAAGAAAGTTAAGAGTAAATGTGAATAAGAGCAAGGTTATTAGGTACAGTAGGGTTGAGGGTCAAGTCAATTGGGAGGTGAGTTTGAATGGAGAAAAACTGGAGGAAGTGAAGTGTTTTAGATATCTGGGAGTGGATCTGGCAGCGGATGGAACCATGGAAGCGGAAGTGGATCATAGGGTGGGGGAGGGGGCGAAAATTCTGGGGGCCTTGAAGAATGTGTGGAAGTCGAGAACATTATCTCGGAAAGCAAAAATGGGTATGTATGAAGGAATAGTGGTTCCAACAATGTTGTATGGTTGCGAGGCGTGGGCTATGGATAGAGTTGTGCGCAGGAGGATAGATGTGCTGGAAATGAGATGTTTGAGGACAATGTGTGGTGTGAGGTGGTTTGATCGAGTGAGTAACGTAAGGGTAAGAGAGATGTGTGGAAATAAAAAGAGCGTGGTTGAGAGAGCAGAAGAGGGTGTTTTGAAGTGGTTTGGGCACATGGAGAGGATGAGTGAGGAAAGATTGACCAAGAGGATATATGTGTCGGAGGTGGAGGGAACAAAGAGAAGAGGGAGACCAAATTGGAGGTGGAAAGATGGAGTGAAAAAGATTTTGTGTGATTGGGGCCTGAACATGCAGGAGGGTGAAAGGAGGGCAAGGAATAGAGTGAATTGGATCGATGTGGTATACCGGGGTTGACGTGCTGTCAGTGGATTGAATCAAGGCATGTGAAGCGTCTGGGGTAAACCATGGAAAGCTGTGTAGGTATGTATATTTGCGTGTGTGGACGTATGTATATACATGTGTATGGGGGTGGGGTTGGGCCATTTCTTTCGTCTGTTTCCTTACGCTACCTCGCAAACGCGGGAGACAGCGACAAAGTATAAAAAAAAAAAAATATATATATATATATATATATATATATATATATATATATATATATATATATATATATATATATCTGCAGCAGACTGGGTGTGAGTGTGTGTGTATGTATTAGTGTTGTATCATCTGGGTTTCATAAAGGAGATTCACTTGGCTAAACTGAACATTGCTCAGTATGCCCATCGATGGATGAGTGGGGACTCCCTGAGTGTTGTGAGGTTCCGATGTTCTATGTTCGTACAGTTGTTGAGGATCTCGGATATGTCTGTAGTTTTTGCCATCGCTGTCTCTCTCTCTCTCTCTCTCTCTCTCTCTCTCTCTCTCTCTCTCTCTCTCTCTCTCTCTCTCTCTCTCTCTCTGTCTCTGTCTCTATCTGTCTGTCTGTCTGTCTGTCTGTCTGTCTGTCTGTCTGTCTGTCTGTCTGTCTGTCTGTCTCTCTCTCTCTCTCTCTCTCTCTCTCTCTCTCTCTCTCTCTCTCTCTCTCTCTCTCTCTCTCTCTCTCTGTGTCTCTGCTGGGGTTCAGTCATAGCTGGCTTTTTTGACCATCATCATCTTAAAAATAATCAGACCAGAGACTGTATCGCCTGAGTTAAGCTGACATAGATTATAGAAACTAAGTTAGATTCATGCATTCATCAGCAGACCTTCCTCCGTAGATAATGATAGCTGAATGCTCTCAGATGTGCTAAACACCTTGACTCTCCGTGAAAATAAAAGAAATACATATGTGTAGTTTGCTTGCTTGAGCAACTTGTTTGTTTCTGGATGAAACTTTACTGTTTTCGGTATTTTCTTGAAATTTTTATGACGAGAGATTAAAAGATGAACGATGTAGTGTCACTTTTCAACGGCAGTAATAGGTCATTAGTGTAACAAGCTTGAAGCAGCTGTATCGTTACTGAATATGTTGAGAACGATGATATAACCTGTGGCCATGCCTGTAACGACCATTGGATATGATTGCTTGCTCTTAGCCTAACCTTGAAGGATCAGTTCATCATATTCAGGGGCTGTGTCGGTTTGCTCAAGTGGAGATTCAACATGGACTGAAGCCCTGATAGTAGTATTCAAGGCTTAATGTCATATTTCCCCACAAAACGTCTCTTCTACTCTTATAAACATTTAGATTATCTGAAACAGAACTTAATCACTTGTGATATTGGCGTTAGTCATTGAAACTGTTGTCACCTGGCAAGCAAAGAATCGAAGAATATATTGTCTTTGGAAGATAATGGAGGGATTAGACTGAATTCATAATGGATTTCACATTTGATTCAATATTAGATTACCTTTAGATAGAATTTAAGGGGTAAAACAGCGTAATAGAAATCTAGGATGCTCAGTGCTCCTGTTTGGTCTAACATTTGGTGAAACGAAAACAATATGAATTACCATAAGCAGTCTCAAGATTATGCTAGGTATCCCTCAACCAAATATGAAAGAAAACAAGTCAAAATATTTCCCTCTGTTGGGGGTAACTATACCAAAAGCTCCCTGTGTACACTCACGGACGATTTGTTACACTGTTCGAGGTATGATGCACCTACAACGTTTCCACGTAATATTTTTTTTTTTTATAAAATACCATGTTATAGGAACTCCACTAGACGCATTAATTAATCGATGTCATACAGTCTTTGAGGATTAAGATTAAAGACCAACATTCTTTGATTCTTGTACATATAAAAGTCTTAACACGCCACATCTTTGCCGAAACACTTCGTCATCTCTACCCATTTGTTTACCGAGTGTTTATTTTGACTCATTTTAACTGTACTCTATAAGTCTTTTTATAACCTGTAGCAGACAGAGTGTGTCATATCTCAACGGGAGAGAGTACCAGCACGTTAAGACCGTCTCCCTGAGAGGTCTTCTACAGGTGTTTACCCGACCTCTTATACTGTTGGATCGACAACACTCGGGGATCTCCCTCAGTGTTCTGCCGTATTCCCTTACTTTAATCTTACTGGCTCGCAAATTCGCAAAAGAGACACCAACTTGAGGCAGCTCTACCTTCCCAGTTTGGTTGGTTGGGCTTTATCCATTTCAGCCACCAGGGTCATGAAGGCCGTCAACATCAAGCCACATCCACCTACCAAAAACTTTTTAACACCTTCGCCAAGTTTTAAGGATAATTCTAAGACCACATACACTCTCACTATGTATGTTACACGTGGTCACCACCTTTCAGCTCCGTATGTTACACCAGGTCACTTTGTATTCTGGCTACACACGTTAGATTCTAGTTCAGTCCCAGTTCATTCCTTATGTATTTCTAGTTTGAGTTAGTTTTTCGTCAGACAAAAATTTTTTCCTCCTCTGTAACTTACAAAATCATTAAGGTTATTCGTCTTTTTATACTTATATTAAGGTTAGAGTTACTGGCTGACTTCACCAGTTACCTGGAAGTGCTTCCGTTTCCTGTCCCCATAATGTTTTGCTTGGTCGTCCGTACATCAATGTGACCTTATGTAATCTCCTTTTCATTGTTATTTTTGTTTTCCTCAAATTTTTTTTTTTTTTTGCTTTGTCGCTGTCGCCCGCGTTTGCGAGGTAGCGCAAGGAAACAGACGAAAGAAATGGTCCAACCCACCCCCATACACATGTATATACATACGTCCACACACGCAAATATACATACCTCCACAACTTTCCATGGTTACCCCAGACGCTTCACATGCCCTGATTCAATCCACTGACAGCACGTCAACCCCGGTATACCACATCGATCCAATTCACTCTATTCCTTGCCCTCCTTTCACCCTCCTTCATGTTCAGGCCCCGATCACACAAAATCTTTTTCACTCCATCTTTCCACCTCCAATTTGGTCTCCCACTTCTCCTCGTTCCCTCCACCTCCGACACATATATCCTCTTGGTCAATCTTTCCTCATCCATTCTCTCCATGTGCCCAAACCATTTCAAAACACCCTCTTCTGGTCTCTCAACCACGCTCTTTTTATTTCCACACATCTCTCTTACCCTTACGTTACTTACTCGATCAAACCACCTCACACCACACATTGTCCTCAAACATCTCATTTCCAGCACCTCCATCCTCCTGCGCACAACTCTATCCATAGCCCACGCCTCGCAACCATACAACATTGTTGGAACCACTATTCCTTCAAACATACCCATTTTTGCTTTCCGAGATAATGTTCTCGACTTCCACACATTCTTCAAGGCTCCCAGGATTTTCGCCCCCTCCCCCACCCTATGATCCACTTCCGCTTCCATGGTTCCATCCGCTGCCAGATCCACTCCCAGATATCTAAAACACCTTACTTCCTCCAGTTTTTTTCCATTCAAACTTACCTCCCAATTGACTTGACCCTCAACCCTACTGTACCTAATTACCTTGCTCTTATTCACATTTACTCTTAACTTTCTTCTTTCACACACTTTACCAAACTGAGTCACCAGCTTCTGCAGTTTCTCACATGAATCAGCCACCAGCGCTGTATCATCAGCGAACAACAACTGACTCACTTCCCAAGCTCTCTCATCCACAACAGACTTCATACTTGCCCCTCTTTCCAAAACTCTTGCATTCACCTCCCTAACAACCTCATCCATAAACAAATTAAACAACCATCACACACCCCTGCCGCAAACCTACATTCACTGAGAACCAATCACTTTCCTCTCTTCCAACACGTACACATGCCTTACATCCTCGATAAAAACTTTTCACTGCTTCTAACAACTTGCCTACCACACCATATATTCTTAATACCTTCCACAGAGCATCTCTATCAACTCTATCATATGCCCTCTCCAGATCCATAAATGCTACATACAAATCCATTTGCTTTTCTAAGTATTTCTCACATACATTCTTCAAAGCAAACACCTGATCCACACATCCTCTACCACTTCTGAAACCACACTGCTCTTCCCCAATCTGATGCTCTGTACATGCCTTTACCCTCTCAATCAATACCCTCCCATATAATTTACCAGGGATACTCAACAAACTTATACCTCTGTAATTTGAGCACTCACTCTTATCCCCTTTGCCTTTGTACAATGGCACTATGCATGCATTCCGCCAATCCTCAGGCACCTCACCATGAGTCATACATACATTAAATAACCTTACCAACCAGTCAATAATACAGTCACCCCTTTTTTAAATAAATTCCACTGCAATACCATCCAAACCTGCTGCCTTGCCGGCTTTCATCTTCCGCAAAGCTTTTACTACCTCTTCTCTGTTTACCAACTCATTTTCACTAACCCTCTCACTTTGCACACCACCTCGACCAAAACACCCTATATCTGCCACTCTATCATCAAACACATTTAACAAACCTTCAAAATACTCACTCCATCTCCTTCTCACATCACCACTACTTGTTATCACCTTCCCATTTGCGCCCTTCACTGAAGTTCCCATTTGCTCCCTTGTCTTACGCACTTTATTTACCTCCTTCCAGAACATCTTTTTATTCTCCCTAAAATTTAATGATACTCTCTCACCCCAACTCTCATTTGCCCCCTTTTTCACCTTTTGCACCTTTCTCTTGACCTCCTGTCTCTTTCTTTTATACATCTCCCACTCAATTTCATTTTTTCCCTGCAAAAATCGTCCAAATGCCTCTCTCTTCTCTTTCACTAATAATCTTACTTCTTCATCCCACCACTCACTACCCTTTCTAATCAACACACCTCCCACTCTTCTCATGACACAAGCATCTTTTGCGCAATCCATCACTGATTCCCTAAATACATCCCATTCCTCCCCCACTCCCCTTACTTCCATTGTTCTCACCTTTTTCCATTCTGTACTCAGTCTCTCCTGGTACTTCCTCACACAAGTCTCCTTCCCAAGCTCACTTACTCTCACCACCCTCTTCACCCCAACATTCACTCTTCTTTTCTGAAAACCCATACAAATCTTCACCTTAGCCTCCACAAGATAATGATCAGACATCCCTCCAGTTGCACCTCTCAGCACATTAACATCCAAAAGTCTCTCTTTCGCGCGCCTGTCAATTAACACGTAATCCAATAACGCTCTCTGGCCATCTCTCCTACTTACATACGTATACTTATGTATATCTCGCTTTTTAAACCAGGTATTCCCAATCACCAGTCCTTTTTCAGCACATAAATCTACAAGCTCTTCACCATTTCCATTTACAACACTGAACACCCCATGTATACCAATTATTCCCTCAACTGCCACATTACTCACCTTTGCATTCAAATCACCCATCACTATAACCCGGTCTCGTGCATCAAAACCACTAACACACTCATTCAGCTGCTCCCAAAACACTTGCTTCTCATGATCTTTCTTCTCATGCCCAGGTGCATATGCACCAATAATCACCCACCTCTCTCCATCAACTTTCAGTTTCACCCATATCAATCGAGAATTTACTTTCTTACATTCTATCACATACTCCCAAAACTCCTGTTTCAGGAGTACTGCTACTCCTTCCCTTACTCTTGTCCTCTCACTAACCCCTGACTTTACTCCCAAGACATTCCCAAACCACTCTTCCCCTTTACCCTTGAGCTTCGTTTCACTCAGAGCCAAAACATCCAGGTTCCTTTCCTCAAACATACTACCTATCTCTCCTTTTTTCACATCTTGGTTACATCCACACACATTTAGACACCCCAGTCTGAGCCTTCGAGGAGGATGAGCACTCCCCGCGTGACTCCTTCTTCTGTTTCCCATTTTAGAAAGTTAAAAAATACAAGGAGGGGAGGATTTCTGGCCGCCCGCTCCCGTCCCCTCTAGTCGCCTTCTACGACACGCGAGGAATGCGTGGGAAGTATTCTTTCACCCCTATCCCCAGGGATAATATATATATATATATATATATATATATATATATATATATATATATATTTTTTTTTTTTTTTTTTTTTTTTATACTTTGTCGCTGTCTCCCGCGTTTGCGAGGTAGCGCAAGGAAACAGACGAAAGAAATGGCCCAGCCCCCCCCCTACACATGTACATACACACGTCCACACACGGAAATATACATACCTACACAGCTTTCCATGGTTTACCCCGGACGCTTCACATGCCCTGATTCAATCCACTGACAGCACGTCAACCCCTGTATACCACATCGCTCCAATTCACTCTATTCCTTGCCCTCCTTTCACCCTCCTGCATGTTCAGGCCCCGATCACACAAAATCCTTTTCACTCCATCTTTCCACCTCCAATTTGGTCTCCCTCTTCTCCTCGTTCCCTCCACCTCCGACACATATATCCTCTTGGTCAATCTTTCCTCACTCATTCTCTCCATGTGCCCAAACCATTTCAAAACACCCTCTTCTGCTCTCTCAACCACGCTCTTTTTATTTCCACACATCTCTCTTACCCTTACGTTACTTACTCGATCAAACCACCTCACACCACACATTGTCCTCAAACATCTCATTTCCAGCACATCCATCCTCCTGCGCACAACTCTATCCATAGCCCACGCCTCGCAACCATACAACATTGTTGGAACTACTATTCCTTCAAACATACCCATTTTTGCTTTCCGGGATAATGTTCTCGACTTCCACACATTTTTCAAGGCTCCCAAAATTTTCGCCCCCTCCCCCACCCTATGATCCACTTCCGCTTCCATGGTTCCATCCGCTGACAGATCCACTCCCAGATATCTAAAACACTTCACTTCCTCCAGTTTTTCACCATTCAAACTCACCTCCCAATTGACTTGACCCTCAACCCTACTGTACCTAATAACCTTGCTCTTATTCACATTTACTCTTAACTTTCTTCTTCCACACACTTTACCAAACTCCGTCACCAGCTTCTGCAGTTTCTCACATGAATCCGCCACCAGCGCTGTATCATCAGCGAACAACAACTGACTCACTTCCCAAGCTCTCTCATCCCCAACAGACTTCATACTTGCCCCTCTTTCCAAGACTCTTGCATTTACCTCCCTAACAACCCCATCCATAAACAAATTAAACAACCATGGAGACATCACACACCCCTGCCGCAAACCTACATTCACTGAGAAACAATCACTTTCCTCTCTTCCTACACGTACACACACACACACATATATATATATATATATATATATATATATATATATATATATATATATATATATATATATATATATATATACATACACATACACACACGCATATATATATATATATATATATATATATATATATATATATATATATATATATATATATATATATGTATATATATCTATATTTTTTTTTTTTTTTTATGCTTTGTCGCTGTCTCCCGCGTTTGCGAGGTAGCGCAAGGAAACAGACGAAAGAAATGGCCCACCCCCCCCCCCCAGACACATGTATATACATACGTCCACACACGCAAATATACATACCTACACAGCTTTCCATGGTTTACCCCAGACGCTTCACATGCCTTGATTCAATCCACTGACAGCACGTCAACCCCGGTATACCACATCGCTCCAATTCACTCTATTCCTTGCCCTCCTTTCACCCTCCTGCATGTTCAGGCCCCGATCACACAAAATCTTTTTCACTCCATCTTTCCACCTCCAATTTGGTCTCCCTCTTCTCCTCGCTCCCTCCACCTCCGACACATATATCCTCTTGGTCAATCTTTCCTCACTCATTCTCTCCATGTGCCCAAACCACTTCAAAACACCCTCTTCTGCTCTCTCAACCACGCTCTTTTTATTTCCACACATCTCTCTTACCCTTACGTTACTCACTCGATCAAACCACCTCACAACACACATTGTCCTCAAACATCTCATTTCCAGCACATCCATCCTCCTGCGCACAACTCTATCCATAGCCCACGCCTCGCAACCATACAACGTTGTTGGAACCACTATTCCTTCAAACATACCCATTTTTGCTTTCCGAGATAATGTTCTCGACTTCCACACATTCTTCAAGGCCCCCAGAATTTTCGCCCCCTCCCCCACCCTATGATCCACTTCCGCTTCCATGGTTCCATCCGCTGCCAGATCCACTCCCAGATATCTAAAACACTTCACTTCCTCCAGGTTTTTCTCCATTCAAACTCACCTCCCAATTGACTTGACCCTCAACCCTACTGTACCTAATAACCTTGCTCTTATTCACATTTACTCTTAACTTTCTTCTTCCACACACTTTACCAAACTCAGTCACCAGCTTCTGCAGTTTCTCACATGAATCAGCCACCAGCGCTGTATCATCAGCGAACAACAACTGACTCACTTCCCAAGCTCTCTCATCCCCAACAGACTTCATACTTGCCCCTCTTTCCAAAACTCTTGCATTTACCTCCCTAACAACCCCATCCATAAACAAATTAAACAACCATCACACACCCCTGCCGCAAACCTACATTCACTGAGAACCAATCACTTTCCTCTCTTCCTACACGTACACATGCCTTACATCCTCGATAAAAACTTTTCACTGCTTCTAACAACTTTCCTCCCACACCATATATTCTTAATACCTTCCACAGAGCATCTCTATCAACTCTATCATATGCCTTCTCCAGATCCATAAATGCTACATACAAATCCATTTGCTTTTCTAAGTATTTCTCACATACATTCTTCAAAGCAAACACCTAATCCACACATCCTCTACCACTTCTGAAACCACACTTCTCTTCCCCAATCTGATGCTCTGTACATGCCTTCACCCTGTCAATCAATACCCTCCCATATAATTTATATATATGATTTATATATATATATATTATATTTTTTTCTTTTTTTTCTTATTTTATTTTGATTTGTTGCTGTCTCCCGCGTTAGGGAGGTAACGCAAAGAAACAGACGAAAGAATGGCCCAACTCACCCACATACACATGTATATACATACACGTCCACACACGCAAATATACATACCTATACATCTCAATGTATGCATATATATACACACACAGACATATACATATATACAGATGTACATAATTCATACTGTCTGCCTTTATTGATTCCCATCGCCACCTCGCCACACATGGAATAACAACCCCCTCCCCCCTTATGTGTGCGAGGTAGCGCTAGGAAAAGACAACAAAGGCCACATTCGTTCACACCCAGTCTCGAGCAGTCATGCAATAATGCACCGAAACCACATCTCCCTTTCCACATCCAGGCCCCACAGAAGTTTCCATGGTTTACCCCAGACGCTTCACATCCCCTGGTTCAATCCATTGACAGCACGTCGACCCCGGTATACCACATCGTTCCAATTCACTCTATTCCTTGCACGCCTTTCACCCTCCTGCATGTTCAAGCCCCGATCACTCAAAATCTTATTCACTCCATCTTTCCACCTCCAATCTGGTCTCCCACTTCTCCTCGTTCCCTCCACCTCTGACACATATATCCTCTTGGTCAATCTTTCCTCACTCATGCTCTCCGTGTGACCAAACCATTTCAAAACACCCTCTTCTGCTCTCTCAACAACATTCTTTTTATTACCACACATCTCTCTTACCCTTACATTATTTACTCGATCAAACCACCTCACACCACATATTGTCCTCAAACATCTCATTTCCAGCACATACATTCTCCTGCGCACAACTCTATCCATAGCCCACGCCTCGTAACCATACAACATTGTTGGAACCACTATTCCTTCAAACATACCCATTTTTACTTTCCGAGATAATGTTCTCGACTTCCACACATTCTTCAAGGCTCCCAGAATTTTCGCACCCTCCCTCACCCTATGATTCACTTCCGCTTCCATGGTTCCATCCGCTGCCAAATCCACTCCCAGATATCTAAAACACTTTACTTCCTCCAGTTTTTTTCCATTCAAACTTACCACCCAATTGATTTGACCGTCATCCCTTCTGTACCTAATAACCTAATGATATATATATATATATATATATATATATATATATATATATATATATATATATATATACACATACACGAATAAAGTGTATATGAACGCGCACCTTCATAGAACATACAAATCTCCAACAGCCAGGATCGAACCTGGGACCCCTTGTGCAAGAGGCAGGCATGCTAACCGCTAGGCTAAGGGACTGTATAATAGGAAACAACTATTCGAAATACGAAGTACTCGAATACCCTTCGTCTCACAATGGTGAGCAACGGGGTCTATCGGTTGTTTCCGAACAGAACACATAGCCAGCTGATAGCGTTTTACCGAACCTGACTGTACAACGCGGAGTTACATGAATACGAATAAAGTGGTTATGAACGCGCACCTTCATAGAACATACAAACCTCCAACAGCCAGGATCGAACCTGGGACCCCTTGTGCAAGAGGCAGGCATGCTAACCGTTAGGCTAAGGGACTGTATAATAGGAAACAACTATTCGAAATACTAAGTACTCGAATACCCTTCGTCTCACAATGGTGAGCAACGGGGTCTATCGGTTGTTTCCGAACAGAACACATAGCCAGCTGATAGCGTTTTACCGAACCTGACTGTACAACGCGGAGTTATATGAATACGAATAAAGTGTATATGAACGCGCACCTTCATAGAACATACAAACCTCCAACAGCCAGGATCGAACCTGGGACCCCTTGTGCAAGAGGCAGGCATGCTAACCGCTAGGCTAAGGGACTATATAATAGGAAACATCTATTCGAAATACTGGCTGTTGGAGGTTTGTATGTTCTATGAAGGTGCGCGTTCATATACACTTTATTCGTATTTATATAACTCCGCGTTGTACAGTCAGGTTCGGTAAAACGCTATCAGCTAGCTATGTGTTCTGTTCGGAAACAACCGATATACCCCATTGCTCACCATTGTGAGACGAAGGGTATTCGAGTACTTAGTATTTCGAATAGTTGTTTCCTATTATACAGTCCCTTAGCCTAGCGGTTAGCATGCCTGCCTCTTGCACAAGGGGTCCCAGGTTCGATCCTGGCTGTTGGAGGTTTGTATGATATATATATATATATATATATATTGGAAAGGATCACAATTTTGCGCGTGATCAAGATATTCCTATGAGTCCACGGGGAAAATGAAGCACGAAAAGTTCCCAAGTGCACTTTCGTGTAATAATCACATCATCAGGGGAGACACAAGAGAGAAATATAACAATCAGTTGATATACGACGAAGAAACGTAGTTAGGACGCCATTTGGCAAACGTGTGATTGTCCAAAGCAGACAACGAGCGTATCATAAACTTATTATGTGGAGAAGTGGAATTGTTTACAAATTTTATCAACAGTAAAGCTATCCAATTTGTATAGGTTATAATTCTTTGTGTATTTGATAATAGAAGATTTAATGATGTTTCTTGCGATACTGTAGTTAGATTTAATAACTGAGATGTTATTACTCCAGCCAATACAATTATCATGTTTTTTAACGTGATTATACAAGGCATTTGATTCTTCTCCTGTTCTTAATACTACATTTTTGATGCTTAACTCTAACAGAAAGATCCTTACCAGTCTGCTTAACATAAAACTTATCAATTTTTACATGGCACTTTATAGATGCATCCAGGAGAATTTTTGGTGAGTTTCTGATTAAAATTTTCATTATGGTATTATTGTTGTTGAAGGCAACATTTACAGCAACATGGGAAGTGGGTATAAAGTAAAATTATTATCAAAAGGGAGAACTAAAAGATTCTTGGTGTCAATGGGAGGTTTGAGCTCAATTCTATAAAATGATTTCTTTGCTAGCTTAAGGGATTTATCAATGAAAGATCTAGGGTACTTTAACTTATATCCAATAGAATATATCTTCTCAAACTCCTCATCAATAAACTCCGGACTGTAAATACGTAATGCCCTAAGGAACATAGATTTAAATATATATGTATGTATATATATATATGATCACACTAGTTTGTGATGAAAGTTATGAAAGTAAAAACGCACTTCAGTAGGAGTTCATATAACTTTATTTAACATGTAATTTTTCTGTATAAGTTGCACGACATGTTTCGAGGAGACAATCCACCTCATCAGGTGCCAGTACTTAACACAGTTATTTAGATCCCAACATCACACCTGTGTACCGCCGTCTAGCACCAACCACTACAGACCAACCACTGTCTGCTTTGTCCGACAGTAACCGTTAAAAGGGAGAGTGATTAAGGGGAAGGGGTGAGGGGTGTCAGGTGACGTGGGATGACGTGGCTAGCTGGGTGTGTCTTGAAAAACTTTGTTTATGTTCGTGTCTTGTCAGTTCTCTCATAATGATTTGGTTAATGATAGAATGGGCTTTAAAGTTGCCTGCGTGAGAGGCGTGCAAGGAATGAAATGAGTTGGAACGATGTGGTAGCGCAAGGAAACAGACGAAAGAATGGCCCAACCCACCCACACACACATGTATATACATACACACCCACACACGCACGGATTGAGATTGTGTATGGATGATTTAATAGGCTTTATGTATTTTTGTTACCCTCAGAGTAATGAGAATTATTGCCAGTGTCATGCGTATTTAACATTAGATAAGTTTGCCAGGTACAAAGTAAAGAGTTTTATGCAATCTTAAATTTGGTCTACTTAATACCTTAATACACTGTATAGACTAGAATAAAGTTAGCTTTGAGAATGATTGCCTGATAGTATGTTTTTCTAATTACATAGAATTAATTAATCATTTATGATAAGAATTACTACTTTGCTTCGTCAGCTGCAACAAAGGTGGTCAAGTATTTACCAATATTATAAAGACTCCATAAGATTATTTAGCTGGTAATATTTAATTTAGACACTGACTGCTTCACATAACCCACTTTAATTTTATCATATAGTTTCCTTACACGATATTTCATGCTAGATACACATCCTTATAATTTTCTTATTCTTTCAGAGTCGAGACAATTTCCCACTGTAAGAAAGGGAAGCCAAGGGTTAGAGAAGAGTACGGGACAAAAGGCACCCCACCCAGCCAGGGATAAGAGAAGACAATTGACCAACAGACACCCCACCCAGCCAGGGGTCAGAGAAAAGGACTGACCAATAGACATCCTTCGAAAGCCAATGACTCCAAGCATAGATACTGTAGCCAGAGGTAGCTAGTGTGTGTGTGTGTGAGAGAGAGACAGCTTCAGGCAACAGCCTTTCCATCACCGGCTCTCTGACTGGCACCGCTGATGTGTTTGTCACTGGTACTGGCTACCTATCTGGCACATGAACTCTTGGTGCCGTCATCTTGTCTGGCAATGGCTATCTGACATTGCAATTGACACTTCGACATTCTAGCGCTCTGGTTTAACACCTGAGCACTACATTGCCTCAATACGTGTTTGGCTCCGCTGGCACTTGGGACATTGGCGTACTTGGTGTCGTTATGGAGGGCATGTGCAACCTGGAGTGTTGGTGTCACGTTCCGACTCGAGGACGAAGTAAACCCCCGTGTTACTTGTGTGTCGTCCAGGTCTGCTCTCAGTCCTGTAAGTGTCACTTGCTTTCGGTGTCAACTTCTGTAGGAGTCAGCTTCTGTAAGTGTCAACTCTTAATGTCAATCTTATACGGGTAGATCATGGTTGCGTTCTGGGTTTGTGTGGGTGTATCTAGCTTCTGCCAAAGGAAATTTTCATTTCATTTGTTTTCTTCGTCTTCGAAGTGTAGAGAAAATGAGGTTATGATGAAGATGAGGGTGTAGTGGAGGTGGCTTGTGACCAGAATTGTAAGGCTCAGGAAAATAACCAAATGTGTCGAGAATACAATAATGAGGATGTCACGAAGATGACCTTTGACAAGACCCTTTTAAATCAGGGTTAGATTAAAGGTTAGTGATTAGTCTACATGTGAAAATGAGTATATGACATCATATGTCACATATACAACACTGGATGGTGATTATGACTGGCATGCGAATGAACTATTCTGGACTTCGAAAGAATACTCATGACAAGAATATATAGATATGTTAGACCATTGTCAATTTTAGACCAATAAAGGAATTTCTTTTAGTTACTCGAAATCTTTATTTCCAGATAAGTCGACCACTGCTCCCTCAGCACCAGCTTTGTCCCTTGAGTCAAAACTGGAAGCATCTGCTCCTCCCCTACAGGTACTGTCTATTAGAGAACCTCGGTATCCAACAGATGGACGGCTGAGTGTTTAGTGGAAAGACAACACACTAATGTGACCCCCTTCAAGTCATTAATGACCTAGTTCAAAGTTTGTTGACACAAGCTACGGCCTTCTTCACTAAAGTGCTAGATAACTGTGACCTAGTGTATAATGACTGCTAAATAACTGTGACCTAGTGTATAATAACTGTAAGATGACTGTGACCTAGTGTATAGTGTCTGCTAGATAACTGTGACCTAGTGTATAATAACTGCTAAATAACTGTGACCTAGTGTATAATAACTGTAAGGTGAGTGTGACCTAGTGTATAGTGTCTGCTAGATAACTGTGACCTAGTGTATAATGACTGCTAGATAACTGTGACCTAGTGTATAATGACTGCTAAATAACTGTGACCTAGTGTATAATGACTGCTGAATAACTGTGACCTAGTGTATAATGATTGCGAAATAACTGTTACCTAGTGTACAATGACTGCTAAATTACTGGGACCTAGTGTAAAATAACTGCGAGATGACTGTGATCTAGTGTATAATGACTGCTAGATAATGTGATCTTGTGTATAATGACAGCTAGGTAACTGTTACCCAGCGTATAATGACTTCTAGATGACTCTGACCTATGTATGATGACTGCTACATAACTTTGACGTAGTTTATATTGACTGCTAGATAACTGTGACCTAGTGTATCATGACTGCTAGATAATGTGATCTTGTGTATAAAGACTGCTAGATAAATGTGACCTAATGTATAATGACTGATAGATTACTGTGACCTAATGTATAATGACTGTTAGATGACAGTGACCTAGTGCATAATGACTGCTACAAAACTGTGACCGAGTTTATAATGACTGCTAATTAATGTGACCTAGTGTATAATGACTGCTAGCTAACTGTGACCTATTGTATAATGACTGCTAGATAACTGTGACCTGTGTATAATGACTGCTAGATAACTCAGACCTAATGTATAATAACCGCGAGATGACTGTGACCTAGTGCATAACAAATGCTAGATAACTGTGACCTAGTGTATAATGACTGCTAGATAATGTGATCTAATGTATAATGATTGCCGCATAACTGTGATCTTGTTTATAATGACTACTAGATAATGTGACCTAGTGTACAATGACTGCTAGATAACTGTGACCAAATGTATAATGACTGTTAGATAACTGTTATCTTGTGTATAATTATTGCTAGATATCATTCACCTAATGTATAAGGATTGCTAGATGACTGCAACCTAGTGTATAATGACTGCTAGATGACTGTGATCTAGAGTATAATGACTGGTGGATGACTATGACCTGCTATATAACGATTGCTAGGTAATTGTGACCTAGTGAATAATGACTGCTAGATGACTGTGAACTCTTGTATAATGATTGCTAAATGACTGTGACCTTGGTGAATAATGACTGCTAGATGACTGTGAACTCTTGTATAACGACTGCTAGATGACTGTGACCTATTGTATAATGACTCAAATAATTGTGACCCAGCGTATAGTGATTGCTAGATAACTGCGACCTAATGTATAATGACTGCTAAATGATTGTGGCTTAGTGTATAATGACTGCTAGATGACTGTAACCTAGTGTATAATGACTGCTAGATAACAGTGACCTGGTGTATAATGACTGATACATGACTGTGACCTAGTGTTTGATGATTGCCAGATAACTGTGACGTAGTGTATAATAACTGCTATATAACTGTGACCTAGTGGATAATGAGTGCTAAATAACTGACCTAGTGTATAATGACTGCTAGATGACTGTGGCTTAGTGTATAATGACTGCTAGATGACTGTGGCCTAGTGTATAATGACTGCTAGAGGACTGTGACCTAGTGTATAATGACTGATATATGACTGTGAACTAGTGTATGATGTATGCTAGATAACTGTGGCCTAGTGTATAATAACTGCTGTATGACTGTGACCTAGTGTATAGTGACTGCTATATAATTTGAACTAATGTATAATGACTGTTATATGACTGTGACCTTTTTATAATGAGTGTTATATGATTGTGACCTGTGTATAATGACTGCTAGATACCTGACCTAGTGTATAATGACCTAGGTCAGTCATACACTGTGACCTAGTGTATAATGACGGCTAGAGGACTGTAACCTAGTGTATAATGACTGCTAGATGACATGACCTAGTGTATAATGACGGCTATATGGATGTGAACTAGTGTATGATGTATGCTAGATAACTGTGACCCAGTGTATAATGACTGCTATCTAACTGTGACCGAGTTTATAATGACTGCTAAATAATGTGACCTAGTGTGTAATGACTGCTAGCTAACTGTGACCTGTTGTATAATGACTGCTAGATACCTGTAACCTGTGTATTATGACTGCTAGATAACTGACCTAGTGTATAATGACTGTTAGATGACTGTGACCTGTAAGGACTGCTAGATAACTGTGACCTAGTAAGTAATGAGTGATAGATGACTGTGACATAGTGTATGATAATTGCTAGATAACTATGACCAAGTGTATAATGATTACTAGATAACTATTACCTAGTGTATAATGACTCCTAGATAACTGTGATCTAATGTATAATGATTACGTAACTGTTACCTAGTGTATAATGACTGCTAGATGACTGTGACCTAGTGTATAATGACTGCTAGAGGACTGTGATCTCGTGTATAATGACTGCTAGATAACTGTGACCTAGTGTATAATGACTGCTAGATAACGGACTTAGTGTATAATGACTGCTATATGACTGTGAGTAGTGTATAATGTCTGCTAGATAAGTGTGACCTAGTGTATAATGACTGCTTTACGACCGTGACCTAATGTATAATGACTGCTCTACGACCGTGACCTGGTGTATAATGACTGCTAGATAATGTGACCTACTGTATAATGACTTATATGACTGTGACTTAGTGTATATCGACTATTAGATGATTGTGACCTATTGTATGATGACTGCTAGATAACACGTACTTAGTGTATGATGACTGCTAGGTGACTGTGACCTAGTGTATAAGGACAGCTGGATAAATGTGACTTAGTATATAATGACTGCTTGATAACTGTGACCTAATGTATGATGAATGCTAGATAACTATGACCTATTGCATAATGACTACTAGATAACTGTGACCTAGTGTATGATGACTGCTAGATAACTGTGATCTAATGTATATGATTGCTACGTAACTGTTACCTAGTTTATAATGACCGCTAGATGACTGTGAACTAATGTAAGATGACTGCTAGATAACTGTGATATAATGTATGACGATTGCTACGTAACTTTGATTGTGACCTATTATATGATGGCTGCTAAATAACTGACCTAGTGTATAATCACTACTAGATGACTGTGACTTACTGTGTAAGGACTGCTAGATATCTGTGACCTATTGTATAATGACTGCTGGATGACTGTGACCTAGTAGATAATGACTGTTTGATCACGAGACCTAGTTTATAATCACTACAAGATAATGTGACCTACTGTATAATGAGTGCTAGGTATCTGTGACCTAGTTTATAACGATTGCTAGACAGTGTGACCTATTGTATAATGACTGCTAGATGCCTGTGACCTAGTGTATGATGACTGATAGATAACTGTGACCTAGCGTATAATGACTGCTAGATAACGGTGACCTAGTGTATAGTGACTGTTAGAACTGTGACTTAATATATAATGACTGCTAGATAACTGTGACCTAGTATATAATGGCTGCTAGATAATGTAACCTAGTGCATAATGACTACTAGATAATGTGACCTAGTGCATTATGACTGCTAGATAATGTGACCTAGTGTAATTTGAGTGTTAGTTAGCTATTATCTATTCATTTTTATGTATTATACTTAATCGCCGTCTCCTGCTTCCGTGAGTTAGCGCAAGGAAACAGATGAGGAATGGCCCAACCCACCCACATATACATACATATACATTTCAACGTATACATACATTTACATACACAGACATATATATATATATATATATATATACATGTACATATTCATACTTGCTGCCTTTATTCATTTCCATCGCCACCCCGCCACACATGAAATAGCATCCCCCCTCTCCTCCCGCGAATTAGCGTCAGGAAAAGACAAAAAAGGCCACATTCGTTCACACTCAGTCTCTAGCTGTCATGTATAATGCACCTAAACCACAGCTCCCTTTCCACATCCAGGCCCCACAGACCTTTCAATCTTTTCCCTCAGACGCTTCACATGCCCTGGTTCAATCCATTGACTGCACGGCAACCCCGTTATACCACATCGTTCCAATTCAGTCTATTCCTTGCACGCCTTTCACCCTCCTGTCTGTTCAAACCCCGATCGCTCAAAATGTTTTTCATTCCTTCCTTCCACCTCTGACACATATATCCACTTTGTCAATCCTTCCTCACTCATTCTCTCCGTGTGTCCAAACCATCTCAACACATCCTCTTCTACTCTCTCAACAGCACTCTTTTTATTACCACGCATCTCTCTTACCCATTCATCACTTACCCATTCATCACTTACCCGATCAAACCACCTCACACCACATATTGTCCTCAAACATACAATTTCCAACACATCCACCCTTCTCCGTATAACCCTATCCATAGCTCATGCCTCGCAACCATATAACATTGTTGGAACCACTATTCCTTCAAAAATACCCATTTTTGCTCTCCGAGATAACGTTCTCGCCTTCCACACATTCTTCAACGCTCCCAGAACCTTCGCCCCTTCCCCCACCATGTGACTTACTTCCGCTGCCATGGTCCATCCGCTGCTAAATCTACTCCCAGATTTCTAAAACACTTCACTTCCTCCAGTTTTTCTCCATTCAAACTTGCCTCCCTATTAACTTGTCCCTCAACCCTACTGAATCTAATAACCTTGCTCTTATTCACATTTACTGTAATCTAATACATGATACTGTTAGATAACTGTGACCTGGTATATAATGGTTGCTAGATGATGTGACCTAGTATATAATGACTGCCAGATAATGTGACCTAGTGTATAATGAATGTTCGATAATGTAACGTAATGTATAATGGCTGCTAGATGATGTGACCTAATAGATAATAACTGGAGATAATGTGGCCTAGTGTTTAATGATTGCTAGATATTGTGTCCTTGTGGATGATGACTGCTAGATGACTGTGACCTAGTATTTTATGACTGCTAGATAATATGGCCTAGATAATGGGACCTAGTGTATAATTGTAATGTTTCATGAAGCTTATTAAGTTGGTATTTTTTCAAATCTAGGAATGAGTGTCTCATTTAAAGAGTTAGGGTGGTAAAGAGTTCCACTGGATGACTGTATCTCATGAATCTTTTCATATTGTAATCATGTATTTGAGTGGATCAAGTTGCTACAGATGTGCAACTCATATAGGGCTTAATCTGGCATAGCTGGGGGTTCCCGGATAACAAAGGATAGAGATACCCGAAATCTTAAGGGTAGACCTGTGCAGCTTGCTTCACAGATAGAAGAAAATGCTTTTCTTGGTTATGGCTCATTTTGTCAGTCTAAGAAATGTAGAGCATCTATACCTTTATTGAATGGACGCTTAAAATGGAATAGTTGATTATCTGTTATTTCCCATCCTGACAGGAATTGGTAGCAGGAGCCAGTGTCGGGAACCTCCCACAGTATGGCGAATGTTCTCGCTGGAGACCTTCAGTAGCGTTCGAGGGTGTGGCGGACACACAATCAACAAACACACAACATACGGAGACCTCGAGACAGAACACGCAGCTATCCCCCTTACAACTCAGACTAGAGGATGACGAAGGTGCTGTAGGTGGAGTGCTTGGCGATTTAGGTCTTGAAATTTCGCAAGATTTCGATAATGGTAGTCATACAGCAGATGACCCAGAGACCAGGGAGGAAGGGTGCCTGTTAGATAAAGTCCCGAGTGAGAGCCCAAAGACCTCGGGAAGAGGAACCCCCTCAGGAATACAGAGCGAGGAATCCCATAATCTGTATCAAAACGAGGATTATGCTGCCAAAGGTTCGGGGATTAGTCGATCAGATGACAAAGACAACAAACATGAAACATGGGATTTATCCGCACAAATAAGGAGCCTAGTTTTGGGAGTTGACGATGGTCCATATCACGACGACTCTGATACACACCAGGTTAGTGTGCCCCAGAAATCGGGTTTCGAGACTCGCATCTTGGAGGGAGAGGAAGCGCCACCGTCCTTCTGGGATATCCACAGACCTGGAGACCTAAGACCAGATAGGCATGTGACGTCTCGTGTGGGTCCCTCAAGGTCACACTTGCCCCGCGATAAGAACAAGCACTTACGGCCCTCTCAACCGTTCTTTAAGTTTAACTCGGTAATGAGGGAGAAGGAATATCAGAAGATCAACAGAATCATTCGGAGAGAGACATCGTCGGAGGCCGCTCGCCGATACATCCAGAGAGCAGAAAATCTCCCCAGGCGTCGACTGAGGCATAGCGGTCGACACGGCACATTCGCAACTCCTCCCCACACGGCTGGACCAGCGGACCTCCCTGACACACCCCATCCAAGGGAAGACGGCGAGACTTAACAGGCCGAACAGATAGCTGTGGAATAGAGTGAAGATTTCTACATTTAAGTTTATGCACAGATACATTATGTAGAGAAGAAATATATATATTGATTCTTGATAAATACTGTTCGTTATGTTTATCCACTGTCGTCTAAGATATACATTTTATAGTAATAGAAATAACTGGTACGCAGTTTGGTGTGGTAGCAGCTCTTGAACGATTTACAGCAAGAAACACTTCAGACTACAACATACAAGCAAGGATAAACAATGTAAATGATTAAAGAAAATGTTCTTCCCTCAAAGTCTCACTGCATTGTGACTTTTTGTTTACCCCTTTTATTACTATGCAAAATAATTTCCTGCACAAAAGTCTTCAAAGCAAAACACCTCGTCCACCTTTTTTTCAAGTCATACTGCTCCTCCCCCAGTCTGATGTTCTATGCAAGACAACCTCAACAATAACCACTGTCCCCACATACCAAGTTCACTCCACAGATTTATACATTTCTATTTTGAGTATTCACTTTTATTTTCCTTGCTCTTATATATGGGTATTGTGAGTTCACTCAGCCAATCCCATACACACCTCATCATGATCCATACAAACGTTGAAGAGCCTGACTTGCCAGTCAACAAAGCTGTCACCCCCTTTATTTGAGAAACTCCACCGCCATCCCATCCACCAACGCCGCTTTGCCACACTTCTTATGTAAGGCTTTCAGAGCCAGCCTTCTCATCAAACCATTCACCAGGACTCTATGAATCCAGGTGCCATCTCGTCGAAAGCCCTTCAGAATATTAATTCCATCTCTTTTTCACCTCATCTTTACCAGTTACCACTTTCCCATCTGCTTCCGTCACTGTCGCTTGTTCTCTTGTTCTCCTCACACTACTCATCTCCTTCCAAAACATTTTCTCGTCCTCCAAAAAGTTCATCGATACTCCCTCACCACTTCTCTCACTTGGTCTCTTTTTTCAGTTCCATGGCCTTTCTTTTAATCCCCTGTAACGCTGTGACGTACCTTGGAGGGTAGCCTTCCTTGGATGGTCGCACTGTAACGTGTCTTAGAATGTTTCGTTGTGACTTACCTTCTTCCCATTTTCGAAGTTCTTTCTTGCGATTATCGTCCGCATATCTTTTTTTTCTCTTTCATTAATAATTGACCCTCCTCATTCCAGCACTCACGACCAGTTCCCTTGCGCCTACCCCCACCATCCGCATATTACACACTTCACCCGCTCGAGTAAGCAATGCCTCTTTAAATTCCTACTCATTCCCTGTCCTTACTCCCTATCTAATTCACTATCACGTAATATCAACCACTCTTCACTCAATTTCTCACGGTTTCTGTACAAACAGTTCTCTTTTGCAAGCAAACTCTTTTTCACCACTTTTTGATACACATGACATTTCTTTCCGTAAAGTAACCAAGAACTTTGACACTCCTCCACCAAGAAATGACATCCCACCTGTTGTCCCACACTGAACGTTCACATTCAGTAATCTCTCCTTTGCACGAAGGTCACGTAGCGCATAACCCAATGATGTTGGTTGCACTCCATCCACACCCACCCACGTACACATACATTGATAATCCTTACCACCGTTCATATTTTTTTTTTAGCAAAGAACTCAGGAAATTATTCCCCATTCTTAATTACACTGGGTTACCCATGTTTCTCAATTACACCTCCCATTTTCCAATTACCAGGGTACCGAACCCATTCCAGATGTGAAACTCTTCACTTCTCTCGCTGATGGGTACTTAAGCATAAGCAATCTCTCATAGACTTCCTTCATTTTAATCCATATCATTTTAAACTCCCTTACGCTCTTGCACGCCGTCCCACAGATGCTCTCAATTAGTGGGGCCCCAAGTATTCTCAAACCATTTTACCACCCTCTCTTTAGCTTCGTGCTACCCAGAGCCAGAACTTCCAGGTTCCTCTCAACAAACAGTAGCTATTTTTCCTTTATTCTCATATCTTTATTTGAGCCAAACACGTAGAGATCCCCGCTCTGACTCGTCGAAGATAAATTTCCTCCTGGTGTCTTCTTATCTTTAAGGGTTATAACAAACGCGGGGGAGGAGAGAGAGAGAGAGAGAGAGAGAGAGAGAGAGAGAGAGAGAGAGAGAGAGAGAGAGAGAGAGAGAGAGAGAGAGAGAGAGAGAGAGACAGAGAGAGAGAGATCATATAGACCCCAAGGTCCAAGCGAGGGGGTCAAGCCTGAACTGTACCGAATTAAAAAAAAAAAAAGCAGCCCCATATAAACAGTAGAAGAAAAAGACAGCAAAGCAAAGGCTCGCTCTCTCTCTCTCTCCCCACCCTCCACTCCCTCCGGCAACACGCTAAACCGAAAATGTGTAGAAGAAAATTCCTTACCTGAGGGAAATAGTTATTGGAAAGTCATAAGGCAGAATAAACATGAATGTGTCATGCATTCCAACACCAAAGACATGAATCCCTTCATTTGTTTGCAATAAAGACAATAGTAAGGATAAACCTGAGCTCCAGCCTCTCGGCTTACTATGCCTATATTATTCTTGATTTTAAAGAATGATACAGATATTCTTACTCTCATAGCAGGTGACATGGGTTAATGTTGGTGTGGCTACCGCAGCTTGGGTGAGCAGAAATTACTGGTTGAGAGGTTAAAATGATATACCCCTGTGACAAGTGATGATTAAGCCTCATTTTGAAGATATTTAGACTATTGCTTAACAACATTTTCTGGAAGTTTATTCCATGCATTAACAATGTCGTTGGTACAAAGATATTTCGTGCAGTCCAGATTAACTGGTGACCTCTAAGTTTTTGTATATTTTCTTTCGTCAGTAATGCTGGCGCCACTATATATAAATGTTCAATATCAACGTTATTTGATCCTTTAAGTATCTTGAAACATTCTATGAATTTGCCTCAAAAGCGCTTCTTCTTTAGGTAAGACACGTTTGATTGTCGAGTCTCACCACATATCATTTGTTACACAAGGAAGGAATCAATTTAAGAATATCTTTGCTTAAGTTGGAGGCCCAAAACTGCACTGCATATTAGAGATGTGGTGTAACTAGACTTAGATATAGTGGTAATATCACATCCTCGCTTTTTCACGTAAAGTTTCTGTTTATCAATCCTAACATCCTTTTCACTTTCTTAGCAGCTTCATTACAATGCTGGGAGAATTTGGAATTGTTGGAGAGAGTAGCCCCTAGATCCCTCACACTGGGGATGTCCTTTATCTTGTGACCCGTCAGTTCATGATAAAAAGAGTTGTTCAGCTTGTTACTTCTGATATTTATTGACGTTACATGGCAATTGCCATTTACTAGACAATTCAGGATCTTATCTAGATCCTCTTGTAATTTTTACCGATCTTCTTCAGTTAATATGACACTGCCAATCTTTGTGTTATATGCAATTTTGGACGCTAAGTTATTGAGGCCTACGTAAATATCGTTAATATAAACGATGAAAAGTATAGGCCCAAGTATGGATCCCTGGGGGACCCCACCAGTAACGGGTGAGAGAGAGTTACATAGATACACAGATCACACAGACTCATTGTCCAAGTAAGGTGGTCTGGCCTTCACACTACTTGGAGAAAAGAAATGAAAATGCTGTCTGTTTAAAAGCAGTCGAAGAAAAAAATAGCAAAGTAAAAGCTATTTCTCCACCCTCCGCTCCCTCCGGCAACAAACCGGACGGAAAAAACGCTCAAAATAAATTTCTAGCAGGATTAGTAAGCCTGAAGAAATTTTGTAGGATACTCATGAGGAAGAATAAAATGAATATGTCATGGATTCCATCGCCAGCGACATGCATCACTGCACTTTATGTTCCAAAGGTTTTCAAAAAAGTGAAACGATAAACTTGGGTTCAAGCTCCTCGAGTTACCATGTCTATATTATCATTGATGTTGAAAAATGCTACAAAAACTCTTTCTTGCTTTTTCAGTGCAGACAACGTGGGTTAATCAATGCCGGGGGAGAGAGATTGGTTGCTGAGAAGCTAGCATAATATAACACTACGTTATGATAATTGATTGAGTTATTCAATACCGGAGAGCGAAATTTTGAAGACAATAAGAATACTGCTCTGAACAACGTGTTCTGGGAGCTTATTCCACGCGTCAGTTCTGTCTTATGTAAAGAAATATTTCGTACAGGCCAGATTAACTCGGTGACCCTCTAAGTTCTATTCCATTTTTTTCTCGTTGGTAATGCTGGCGCTACTGTAAAGAGCTTTTCAGTATTGACGCTGGTGAATCTTTTAAGTATTTCAAAACATTCCATTAATTTGCCTGGTAGATGCCTCTTACCCAGAAGGGACAAGTTCAATTCTCACATTTTGTCCTCGTATGGTTTATTATGCATGGATGCAATCAATTTAGTTGTTCTTCACTTCACTGCTTCCAATTTAAGAATATCCTTGCTTAAGTGGGGGTCCAGAACTGCACTGCATTTTCGAGGTGGGGGTCTAACTAGACTTATGTCTAGTGGCAATATCACATCCTTGCTTTTATATGAACATCTTTTTTGGCAAAAGTTCTAACATCCTATTTGCTGTCATCGCAGCTTTCAAAAACAACTTCATTTCTTTATTGAAATGGGAATTAACTGCTTCTAGGGGATTTTTACTGAGTTTAGAGTATGTTATGTCATCATTTAAAAGATCATTCAATCTAGATAAATAGTTACTTTTGTCTAAAATCACAGCAGTGTTAGCCTTATCTGCTTTAGTAATATGTATATCTTTGTCTTTAGTAATGGATTATACAAATTAGATAACTTTATTGTTGATAGAATTTGTAAAATGATAAGTTTGTGAACGCTCGTCGTCTGTCTTGGCCAATCGCATGTTTACCAAATGGCGCCCAAGCTTCGTTTCTTCGATGTATATCAACTGACTTATATTTCTCTCTTGTGTCTCCACTGATGATGTGATTATCACACGAAAGTGCACTTCGGAACTTATCGTGTTTCATTTTCCCCGTGGACTCATAGGAATATATATATATATATATATATATATATATATATATATATATATATATATATATATATATATATATATATATATATATATATATATATATAAGGGTAAAGGGGAAGAGTGGTTTGGGAATGTCTTGGGAGTAAAGTCAGGGGTTAGTGAGAGGACAAGAGCAAGGGAAGGAGTAGCACTACTCCTGAATCAGGAGTTGTGGGAGTATGTGACAGAGTGTAAGAAAGTAAATTCTATATTGATATGGGTAAAACTGAAAGTTGATGGAGAGAGATGGGAGATTATTGGTGCATATGCACCTGGGCATGAGAAGAAAGATCATGAGAGGCAAGTGTTTTGGGAGCAGCTGAATGAGTGTGTTAGTGGTTTTGATGCACAAGACCGGGTTATAGTGATGGGTGATTTGAATGCAAAGGTGAGTAATGTGGCAGTTGAGGGAATGATTGGTATACATGGAGTGTTCAGTGTTGTAAATGGAAATGGTGAAGAGCTTGTAGATTTATGTGCTGGAAAAGGACAGGGGATTAGAAATACCTATTTTAAAACGAGAGATATACATAAGTATACATATGTAAGTAGGATAGATGGCCAGAGAGTGTTATTGTATTACGTGGTAATTGATAGTCGCGCGAAAGGGACTTTTGGATGTTAATGTGCTGAGAGGTGCAACTGGAGGGATGTCTGATCATTATCATGTGGAGGTGAAGGTGAAGATTTGTAGAGGTTTTCAGAAAGGAAAAGAGAATGTTGGGGTGAACCTTGGAAAGGAGACTTGTGTGAGGAAGTTCCAGGAGAGACTGAGTATAGAATGGGAAAAGGTGAGAACAAAGGAGGTAAGGGGATTGGGGGAGGAATGGGATGTATTTAGGGAAGGAGGGATGGCTTGCGCAAAAGATGCTTGTGGCATGAGAAGCGTGGGAGGTGGGTTGATTAGAAAGGGTAGTGAGTGGTGGGATGAAGAAGTAAAATTATAAGTGAAAGGGAAGAGAAAGGCATTTGGACGATCTTTGCAGGGAAATAATGCAAATGAGTCGGAGATGTATAAAAGAAAGAGGCAGGAGGTCAAGAGAAAGGTGCAAGAGGTGAAAAAGAAGGGAAATGAGAGTTGAGGTGAGGGAGTAACATTAAATTTTAGGGAGAATAAAAAGATTTTTTGGAAGGAGGTAAATAAAGTGCGTAAGACAAGGGAACAAATGGGAACATCAGTGAAGGGAGCTAATGTTGAGGTGATAACAAGTAGTGGTGATGTGAGAAGGAGATGGAGTGAGTATTTTGAAGGTTTGTTGAATGTGTTTGATGATGGAGTGGCAAATATAGGGTGTTTTGGTCGAGGTGGTGTGCAGAGTGAGAGGGTTAGGGAAAATGATTTGGTAAACAGATAAGAGGTAGTAAAAGCTTTGCGAAAGATGAAAGCTGGCAATGCAGCGGGTTTGAATGGTATTGCAGAGGAATTTATTAAAAAATGGGGTGACTGTATTGTTGACTGGTTGGTAAGGTTATTTAATGTATGTATGATTCATGTTGAGGTGCCTGAGGATTGGCGGAATGCTTGCATAGTTCCATTGTACAAAGGGAAAGGGGACAAAGGTGAGTGTTCAAATTACAGAGGTATAAGTTTGTTGAGTATTCCTGGTAAATTATGTGGGACGGTACTGATCGAGAGGGTGAATGCATGTACAGAGAAGTAGATTGGGGAAGAGCAGTGTGGTTTCAGAAGTGGTAGAGGATGTGTGGATCAGGTGTTTGCTTTGAAGAATGTATGTGAGAAATACTTAGAAAAGCAAATGGATCTGTATGTAGCATTTATGGATCTGTAAAAGGCATATGATAGAGTTGATAGAGATGCTCTGTGGAAGGTATTAAGAATATATGGTGTGGTAGGCAAGTTGTTAGAAGCAGTGAAAAGTTTTTATCGAGGATGTCAGGCATGTGTATGTGTAGGAAGAGAGGAAAGTGATTGGTTCTCAGTGAATGTAGGTTTGCGGCTGGGGTGTGTGATGTCTCCATGGTTGTTTAATTTGTTTATGGATGGGGTTGTTAGGGAGGTGAATGCAAGAGTTTTGGAAAGAGGGGCAAGTATGCAGTCTGTTGTGGATGAGAGAGCTTGGGAAGTGAGTCAGTTGTTATTCGCTGATGATACAGCGCTGGTGGCTGATTCATGTGTGAAACTGCAGAAGCTGGTGACTGAGTTTGGTAAAGTGTGTGAAAGAAGAAAGTTAGAGTAAATGTGAATAAGAGCAAGGTTATTAGGTACAGTAGGGTTGAGGGTCAAGTCAATTGGGAGGTAAGTTTGAATGAAGAAAAATTGGAAGAAGTGAAGTGCTTTAGATATCTGGGAGTGGATTTGGCAGCGGATGGAACCATGGAATCGGAAGTGAATCATAGGGTGGGGGAGGGGGCGAAAATTCTGTAAGCGTTGAAGAATGTGTGGAAGTCGAGAACATTATCTCGGAAAGCAAAATTGGGTATGTTTGAAGGAATAGTGGTTCCAACAATGTTGTATGGTTGCGAGGCGTGGGCTATGGATAGAGTTGTGCGGAGGAGGGTGCATGTGCTGGAAATGAGATGTTTGAGGACAATATGTGGTGTGAGGTGGTTTGATAGAGTAAGTAATAATAGGGTAAGAGAGATGTGTGGTAATTAAAATATATATATATATATATATATATATATATATATATATATATATATATATATATATATATATATATATATATATTCCTATGAGTCCACGGAGAAAATGAAACACGAAAAGTTCCCAAGTGCAGTTTCGTGTAATAATCACATCATCAGGGGAGACACAAGAGAGAACTATAACAGTTAGGTGATATACATCGAAGAGACGAAGCTAGGACGCCATTTGGTAAACATGTGATTGTCCAAAACATACAACGAGCGTTCATAAACTTATCATTTTACAAATCTTATCAACAATAAAGTTATCTAATTTTTACAGACCATCACTAATATTAAGATTATAATTCTTCGTGTATCAAAAATAGAAGATTCAATGATATTTCTTTTGGTAATAGAGTTAGAGTTAACAACTGAGATGGCGTTACTCCAGTCAATACAATGATCATAGTTTTTAACATGATTAAACAAGGCATTTGATTCTTGTCCCGTTCTTATACTATATTTATGTTGCTTAAGTTTAACATAAAGATCCTTACCAGTCTGACCAACATAAAATTTATCACAGTTTCCACAAGGAACTTTATAGATGCAACCAAGAGAATTTTCTGGTGAATTCCTGATTAAGATATTCTTTGTAGTATTTTTGTTGCTGAAGGCAACATTTACATTAAAGGATTTAAGCAACATGGGAAGCAAAGTGAAATTATTATTAAAAGGGAGAACTAAAAGATTCTTGGTGTCAGTGGGAGGTTTGCGCTCAACTCTATAAAATGATTTCTTTGCTAACTTAAGGGATTTATCATTGAAAGATCTAGGGTACTTTAACTTAGATCCAATAGAATATATCTTCTCAAACTCATCATCAATAAACTCTGGACTGCAAATACGTAATGCCCTTAGGAACATAGATTGAAATGATGATAATTTAACTCTGTCATGTTGAGATGAGTAATAATGGATATATGAGCATACATTGGTTGGTTTTCTGTATATGCTAAACTTAAACTTGTTTCCTTGTCTATGAATCATGCAATCTAGAAATGGTAACACCATTATTTCCATTTTCTACAGTAAATTTGATGGAAGGTACTAAATTGTTAAGTAAGGGGAGAAATATTTGTAAATTTTCATTTGTTGGCAAAACACAAAGAGCATCATCTACATACCTAAACCAAATTGCATTAGAAGGTAAGATATCCTTTAGTAATTTTGTTTCAAAAAATTCCATATAAAGATTACTTAGTACAAGTGAAAGAGGGTTACCTATTGCCATACCAAATTTTTGCGCATAATAATCTCCATTAAATTGAAATACACAGTCTTTTATACACAATTTTATCAGTTCAATGAAATTAGACTTTGAAACAGGTAAATGAATATCATCCAAGACATCAAATAAATATTCTAAAAGGTCATCAACTGGAACTTTAGTGAAAAGTGAGGAAACATCAAAGCTAACTAGTTTGAAATCAAAATTAATATTGATATTGTTTAGCTTGTTGACTAAATCTATATTGTTCATGATATTAGAATTTGATGCCTTACCCACTAAAGGGCTTAATAAGGAAACTAACCATTTTGACAATTTATGTGATAGAGCCTACTGAACTCACTATAGGTCTTGCTGGAAAATTTTGTTTATGTGTTTTGATAAGTCCATACATATATGGCAATGAAGGGGACAAAAATGACAAATTTTTGATAAGAGAAATGTTACCTTTCAACAACAACTTCATTTCTTTATTGAAGTGAGAATTAACTTCTTCTAAGGGATTTTTACTAAGTTTAGAATATGTTGTGTTATTGTTTAGATCATTCATTTTAGATAAATAGTTACTTTTGTCTAAAATCACAACAGTGTTAGCCTTATCTGCTTTAGTAATATGTATATCCTTGTCTTTTTTTAAGGTGTTAATAGCTCTTATGAATCTTTTAGGGCAATTAGCTTCCACTGGTTTTGACAAACTGGCATACACTAAACCCTTGCAAATATTAATATCATCATAACTTAAATAACTGTATTTTTCTAAATTACAAAAAGACTTTGTGACGACAACACAGCTGGCTTCTCTGTTAGAGCACACAAAGCTTAAACCATAGCCTAATGCACACAAGGAATCTTTATCTAGTTGTTTATTAGACAGGTTTACGACAAAAGATGAGTGTTTGTTGAATGTGTTAGATGATAGAGTGGCAGATGTAGGGTGTTTTGGTCGAGGTAGTGTGCAAAGTGAGAGGGTTAAAGAGAATGATTTGGTAAACACAGAAGAGGTAGTGAAAGATTTGCGGACGATGAAAGCCGGCAAGGCGGCGGGTTTGGATGGTATTGCAGTGGTACTTATCAAAAAATGGTGGTGGTTGTGTTGTTTACTGGTTGGTAAAGATATTCATTGTATGTATGGCTCATGGTGAAGTGCCTGATGATTGGTGGAATGCATGCATAGTGCCATTGTACAAAGGCAAGAAGACAAAGGTGAGTGCTAAAATTACAGAGGTATAAGTTTGTTGAGTATTCCTGGAAAATTATATGAGAAGGTGCTGATTAAGAAGGTGAAGGAATGTACAGAACATCAGATTGGGAAGAGCAGTCTGGTTTCAAAAGTGGAAGATGATGTGGGGAGCAGGTGTTTGCTTTGAAGAATGTATATGAGAAATACTTAAAAAACAAATGGATTTGTATGTGGTATTTATGAATCTGGAGAAGGCATATGATAGAGATGATACAGATGCTCTGAGGAAGGTATTAAGAGTATATGGTGTGGGAGGCAAGTTGCTAGAAGCAGTGAGAAGCTTTAATCGAGGATGTCAGGCATGTGTGCAAGAAGGATGAGAGGAAAGTGATTGGTTTTCACTGAATGTCTGTTTGCGGCAGGGGTGCGTGATGTTTCCATGGTTGTTTGATTTGTTTATGGATGAGGTTGTTAGGGAGGTTAATGCAAGAGTTTTGGAGAGAAGGGCAAGTATACAGTCTATTGTGGATAAGGGGGCTTGGAAAGTGAGTCAGTTGTTGTTCGCTGATGATACAGCGCTGGTGGCTAATTTAAGTGAGAAACTGCAGAAGCTGGTGACTGAGTTTGTTAAAGTGTGTGAAAGAAGAAAGGTGAGAGTAAATGTGAATAACAGCAAGGTTGATAGGTACGGTAGGGTCGAGGGACAAGTCAATTTGGAGGTAGATTTGAATGGAGAAAAACTGGAGGAAGTGAAGTGTTTTAGATATATATGGGAGTGGATTTGGCAGCGGATGGAACCGTGGAAGCGGAAGTGAGGGGCGAAAGTTCTGGGAGCGTTAGAAAATGTGTGGAAGTCGAGAACGTTATCTTGGAAAACAAAAATGGGCATGTTTAAAGGAATAGTGGTTCCAACAATGTTATATGTTTGCGAGGCGTTGGCTATAGAGAGTTGTACGGAAGAGGGTGGATGTTTTGGAAATGAGATGTTTGAGGACAATATTTTGTGTCAGGTGGTTTGATGGAGTAAGTTATGAAAGTGTAAGAGAGATGTGTGGTAATAAAAAGAGTGTGGTTGAGAGAGCAGAAGAGGGTGTTTTGAAATGGCTTGGTCACATGGAGATAATGAGTGAGGAAAGATTAACAAAGAGGATATATGTTTGCCACCCTAGCGAGATAGCGCAAGGAAACAGACGAAACAATGTCCCAACCCACCCACATACACATGTATATACATACACGTCCACACACGCACATAGACATACCTATACATTTCAACGTATATATATATATATACAAACATAGTCATATACATGTATACACATGAACATAATTCATACTTCCTGCCCTTATTCATTTCCGTCGCCACCCCGCCACACATGAAATGACAACCCCTTTCTCCCGCATGCGCGCGAGGTATGGCTAGGAAAAGACAGCAAAGGCCTCATTCATTCACACTCAGTCTCTAGCTGTCATGTATAATGCACCGAAACCACGGCTCCCTTTGCACATCCAGGCCCCACAAAACTTTCCATGGTTTACCCCAGACGCTTTACATGCCCTGGTTCAATCCATTGACAGCACGTCGACCCTGGTATACCACATTGTTCCAATTCACTCTATCCCTTGCACGCATTTCACCCTCCTACATGTTCAGGCTCCGATCGCTCAGTCTTTTTCACTCTATCTATCCACCTCCAATTTGGTCTCCCACTTCTTCTTGGTCCCTCCACCTCTGAACCAGATACCCTCTTTGTCAATCTTTCCGCACTCATTCTCTCCATGTGACCAAACCATTTCAAAACACCCTCTTCTGTTCTCCCAACCACACTCTTTTTATTACCACACCTCTCTCTTACCCTTTCATTACTTACTCGATCAAACCACCTCACACCACATATTGTCCTCAAACATCTCATTTCCAAAACATCCACCCTCCTCCACACAATTCTATCTATAGCCAACGCCTCGCAACCATGTAACATTGTTGGAACTACTATTCCTTAAAACATACCCATTTTTGTTTTCCGAGATAATGCTCTTGCCTTCCACACATTTTTGAACGCTCCCAGAACTTTTGCCCCCTCCCCCACCCTGTGACGCACTTCCGCTTTCATGGTTCCATAAGCTGCCAAATCCACTCCCAGATATCTAAAACACTTCTCTTCATCCAGTTTTTTTTCCATTCAAATTTACCTCCCAATTGACTTGTTTCTCATCCCTATTGTACCTAATAACCTTGTTTTTATTCACATTTACTCTCAGCTTTCTTCTTTCACACGCTTTACCAAATTCAGTCACCAGCTTCTGCAGTTTCTCACCCAGCGCTGTATCATCAGCGAACAACAACTGACTCATTTCCCAAGCTCTCTCATCCACAACAGACTGCATACTTGCCCCTCTCTCCAAACTGTATTCACCTCCCTAACAATTCCATCCATAAACAATTTAAACAACCATGGAAACATCACGCACCCCTGCCGGAAACCAACATTCACTGACAACTAATTACTTTCCTCTCTTCCTACTCGTACACATGCTTTACATCATCGATAAAAACTTTTCACTGCTTTTAACAAGTTGCCTCCCACAGAGCACCTCTATCAACTGTATCATATGCTTTCTCCAGATCTATAAATGCTTCATACAAATCCATTTGCTTTTCTAAGTATTTCTCACATACATTTTTCAAAGCAAACACCTGATCCACTCATCCTCTACCACTTCTGAAACCACACTACTCTTCCCCTATCTGATTCTCTGAGTATTCCTGTGAAATTATATATATATATCAGTAAATTTTAGGGAGAATAAAAAGATGTTCTGGAAGGAGGTAAATAGGGTGCGTAAGACAAGGGAGCAAATGGGAACTTCAGTGAAGGGCGTAAATGGGGAGGTGATAACAAGTAGTGGTGATGTGAGAAGGAGATGGAATGAGTATTTTGAAGGTTTGTTGAATGTGTCAGATGACAGAGTGGCAGATATAGGGTGTTTTGGTCGAGGTGGTGTGCAAAGTGAGAGGGTTAGGGAAAATGATTTGGTAAACAGAGAAGAGGTAGTAAAAGCTTTGCGGAAGATGAAAGCCGGCAAGGCAGCAGGTTTGGATGGTATTGCAGTGGAATTTATTAAAAAAGGGGGTGACTGTATTGTTGACTGGTTGGTAAGCTTATTTAATGTATGTATGACTCATGGTGAGGTGCCTGAGGATTGGCGGAATGCGTGCATAGTGCCATTGTACAAAGGCAAAGGGGATAAGAGTGAGTGCTCAAATTACAGAGGTATAAGTTTGTTGAGTATTCCTGGTAAATTATATGGGAGGGTATTGATTGAGAGGGTGAAGGCATGTACAGAGCATCAGATTGGGGAAGAGCAGTGCGGTTTCAGAAGTGGTAGAGGATGTGTGGATCAGGTGTTTGCTTTGAAGAATGTATGTGAGAAATACTTAGAAAAGCAAATGGATTTGTATGTAGCATTTATGGATCTGGAGAAGGCATATGATAGAGTTGATAGAGATGCTCTGTGGAAGGTATTAAGAATATATGGTGTGGGAGGCAAGTTGTTAGAAGCAGTGAAAAGTTTTTATCGAGGATGTAAGGCATGTGTACGTGTAGGAAGAGAGGAAAGTGATTGGTTCTCAGTAAATGTAGGTTTGCGGCAGGGGTGTGTGATGTCTCCATGGTTGTTTAATTTGTTTATGGATGGGGTTGTTAGGGAGGTAAATGCAAGAGTTTTGGAAAGAGGGGCAAGTATGAAGTCTGTTAGGGATGAGAGAGCTTGGGAAGTGAGTCAGTTGTTGTTCGCTGATGATACAGCGCTGGTGGCTGATTCATGTGAGAAACTGCAGAAGCTGGTGACTGAGTTTGGTAAAGTGTGTGGAAGAAGAAAGTTAAGAGTAAATGTGAATAAGAGCAAGGTTATTAGGTACAGTAGGGTTGAGGGTCAAGTCAATTGGGAGGTGAGTTTGAATGGAGAAAAACTGGAGGAAGTGAAGTGTTTTAGATATCTGGGAGTGGATCTGTCAGCGGATGGAACCATGGAAGCGGAAGTGGATCATAGGGTGGGGGAGGGGGCGAAAATTTTGGGAGCCTTGAAAAATGTGTGGAAGTCGAGAACATTATCTCGGAAAGCAAAAATGGGTATGTTTGAAGGAATAGTGGTTCCAACAATGTTGTATGGTTGCGAGGCGTGGGCTATGGATAGAGTTGTGCGCAGGAGGATGGACGTGCTGGAAATGAGATGTTTGAGGAAAATGTGTGGTGTGAGGTGGTTTGATCGAGTAAGTAACGTAAGGGTAAGAGAGATGTGTGGAAATAAAAAGAGCGTGGTTGAGAGAGCAGAAGAGGGTGTTTTGAAATGGTTTGGGCACATGGAGAGAATGAGTGAGGAAAGATTGACCAAGAGGATATATGTGTCGGAGGTGGAGGGAACGAGGAGAAGAGGGAGACCAAATTGGAGGTGGAAAGATGGAGTGAAAAAGATTTTGTGTGATCGGGGCCTGAACATGCAGGAGGGTGAAAGGAGGGCAAGGAATAGAGTGAATTGGAGCGATGTGGTATACCGGGGTTGACGTGCTGTCAGTGGATTGAATCAAGGCATGTGAAGCGTCTGGGGTAAACCATGGAAAGCTGTGTAGGTATGTATATTTGCGTGTGTGGACGTGTGTATGTACATGTGTATGGGGGGGGGGGGGGTTGGGCCATTTCTTTCGTCTGTTTCCTTGCGCTACCTCGCAAACGCGGGAGACAGCGACAAAGTATAAAATATATATATATATATATATATATATATATATATATATATATATATATATATATATATATTTTTTTTTTTTTTTCTTTTTTCTTTCAAACTATTCGCCATTTCCCGCATTAGCAAGGTAGCGTTAAGAACAGAGGACTGGGCCTCTGAGGGAATATCCTCACCTGGTCCCCTTCTCTATTCCTTCTTTTGGAAAAAAAAAAAAAAAAAAAGGGGAGGATTTCCAGCCCCCCGTTCCCTCCCCTTCTAGTCGCCTTCTACGACACGCAGAGAATACGTGGGAGGTATTCTTTCTCCCCTATCCCCAGGGATAGAATATATATCCCCAGGGATATATATATATATATATATATATATATATATATATATATATATATATATATATATATATATATATATATATATATATATATATCCTACTTACATACGTATACTTATGTATATCTCGCTTTTTAAACCAGGTATTCCCAATCACCAGTCCTTTTTCAGCACATAAATCTACAAGCTCTTCACCATTTCAATTTACAACACTGAACACCCCATGTATACCAATTATTCCCTCAACTGCCACATTACTCACCTTTGCATTCAAATCACCCATCACTATAACCCGGTCTCGTGCATCAAAACCACTAACACACTCATTCAGCTGCTCCCAAAACACTTGCCTCTCGTGATCTTTCTTCTCATGCCCAGGTGCATGTAAGTATGTAAGTAGGAGAGATGGCCAGAGAGCGTTATTGGATTACGTGTCAATTGACAGGTGCGCGAAAGAGAGACTTTTGGATGTTAATGTGCTGAGAGGTGCAACTGGAGGGATGTCTGATCATTATCTTGTGGAGGCTAAGATGAAGATTTATATGGGTTTTCAGAAAAGAAGAGTGAATGTTGGGGTGAAGAGGGTGGTGAGAGTGAGTGAGCTTGGGAAGGAGACTTGTGTGAGGAAGTACCAGGAGAGACTGAGTACAGAATGGAAAAAGGTGAGAACAATGGAAGTAAGGGGAGTGGGGGAGGAATGGAATGTATTTAGGGAATCAGTGATGGATTGCGCAAAAGATGCTTGTGGCATGAGAAGAGTGGGAGGTGGGTTGATTAGAAAGGGTAGTGAGTGGTGGGATGAAGAAGTAAGAGTATTAGTGAAAGAGAAGAGAGAGGCATTTGGACGATTTTTGCAGGGAAAAAATGCAATTGAGTGGGAGATGTATAAAAGAAAGAGACAGGAGGTCAAGAGAAAGGTGCAAGAGGTGAAAAAGAGGGCAAATGAGAGTTGGGGTGAGAGAGTATCATTAAATTTTAGGGAGAATAAAAAGATGTTTTGGAAGGAGGTAAATAAAGTGCGTAAGACAAGGGAGCAAATGGGAACTTCAGTGAAGGGCGCAAATGGGGAGGTGATAACAAGTAGTGGTGATGTGAGAAGGAGATGGAGTGAGTATTTTGAAGGTTTGTTGAATGTGTTTGATGATAGAGTGGCAGATATAGAGTGTTTTGGTCGAGGTGGTGTGCAAAGTGAGAGGGTTAGGGAAAATGATTTGGTAAACAGAGAAGAGGTAGTAAAAGCTTTGCGGAAGATGAAAGCCGGCAAGGCAGCAGGTTTGGATGGTATTGCGGTGGAATTTATTAAACAATGGGGTGACTGTATTATTGACTGGTTGGTAAGGTTATTTAATGTATGTATGATTCATGGTGAGGATTGGCGGAATGCGTGCATAGTGCCATTGTACAAAGGCAAAGGGGATAAGAGTGAGTGCTCAAATTACAGAGGTATAAGTTTGTTGAGTATTCCTGGTAAATCATATGGGAGGGTATTGATTGAGAGGGTGAAGGCATGTACAGAGCATCAGATTGGGGAAGAGCAGTGTGGTTTCAGAAGTGGTAGAGGATGTGTGGATCAGGTGTTTGCTTTGAAGAATGTATGTGAGAAATACTTAGAAAAGCAAATGGATTTGTATGTAGCATTTATGGATCTGGAGAAGGCATATGATAGAGTTGATAGAGATGCTCTGTGGAAGGTATTAAGAATGTATGGTGTGGTAGGCAAGTTGTTAGAAGCAGTGAAAAGTTTTTACCGAGGATGAAAGGCATGTGTACGTGTAGGAAGAGAGGAAAGTGATTGGTTCTCAGTGAATGTAGGTTTGCGGCAGGGGTGTGTGATGTCTCCTTGGTTGTTTAATTTGTTTATGGATGGGGTTGTTAGGGAGGTGAATGCAAGAGTTTTGGAAAGAGGGGCAAGTATGAAGTCTGTTGGGGATGAGAGAGCTTGGGAAGTGAGTCAGTTGTTGTTCGCTGATGATACAGCGCTGGTGGCTGATTCATGTGAGAAACTGCAGAAGCTGGTGACTGAGTTTGGTAAAGTGTGTGAAAGAAGAAAGTTAAGAGTAAATGTGAATAAGAGCAAGGTAATTAGGTAAAGTAGGGTTGAGGGTCAAGTCAATAGGGAGGTGAGTTTGAATGGAGAAAAACTGGAGGAAGTAAAGTGTTTTAGATATCTGGGAGTGGATCTGGCAGCGGATGGAACCATGGAAGCGGAAGTGAATCATAGGGTGGGGGAGGGGGCGAAAATCTTGGGAGCCTTGAAGAATGTGTGGAAGTCGAGAACATTATCTCGGAAAGCAAAAATGGGTATGTTTGAAGGAATAGTGGTTCCAACAATGTTGTATGGTTGCGAGGCGTGGGCTATGGATAGAGTTGTGCGCAGGAGGATGGATGTGCTGGAAATGAGATGTTTGAGGACAATGTGTGGTGTGAGGTGGTTTGATCGAGTAAGTAACGTAAGGGTAAGAGAGATGTGTGGAAATAAAAAGAGCGTGGTTGAGAGAGCAGAAGAGGGTGTTTTGAAATGGTTTGGGCACATGGAGAGAATGAGTGAGGAAAGATTGACCAAGAGAATATATGTGTCGGAGGTGGAGGGAACGAGGAGAAGTGGGAGACCAAATTGGAGGTGGAAAGATGGAGTGAAAAAGATTTTGAGTGATTGGGGCCTGAACATGCAGGAGGGTGAAAGGAGGGCAAGGAATAGAGTGAATTGGATCGATGTGGTATACCGGGGTTGACGTGCTGTCAGTGGATTGAATCAGGGCATGTGAGGCGTCTGGGGTAAACCATGGAAAGCTGTGTAGGTATGTATATTTGCGTGTGTGGACGTATGTATATACATGTGTATGGGGGCGGGTTGGGCCATTTCTTTCGTCTGTTTCCTTGCGCTACCTCGCAATCTCGGGAGACAGCGACAAAGCGAATATATATTTTTCGACGTGATTAAACAAGGCATTTGATTCTTGTCCTGTTCTTATACTATGTTCATGTTGCTTAAGTCTAACAGAAAGATCCTTACCAATTCTGCACAACATAAAACTTTTCATAATTTCTCCAAGGCAGTTTATGGATGCACTCAGGATAATTTTCTCGTGAGTTCCTGATTAAGATATTCTTCATAGTATTATTGTTGCTGAAGGCAACACTTAATTCCAAGGATTTAAACAACATGGGAAGTAAAGTAAAATCATTATCAAAAGGGAGAACTATAAGATTCTTCGTGTCAGTAGGAGGTTTGGGTTCAACTCTATAAAATGATTTCTTTGCTAACTTAAGGGATTTATCAATGAAAGATCTAGGGTACTTTAACTCAGATCCAATAGAATGTATCTTCTCAAAGTCATCATGAAGATACTCTGGACTGTAAATACGTAATGCCATAAGGAACATAGATTGAAATGATAATTCAACTCTATCATGTTGAGATGAGTAATAATGTATATATGAGCATACATTGGTAGGTTTTTTGTATATGCTAAACTTAAACTTGTTTCCTTGCCAATGGACCATGCAATCTAGAAATGTAACATACCATTATTTTCATTTTCTACATATACAGAAAACCTACCAATGTATGCTCATATATCCATTATTACTCAACATGACAGAGTTAAATCATCATCATTTCAATCTATTTTCCTTAGGGCATTGCGTATTTACAGTCCAGAGTATATTGATGATGAGTTTGAGAAGATATATTCTATTGGATTTAAGTTGAAGTACCCTAGATCTTTCATTGATAAATCCCTTAAGTTAGCAAAGAAATCAGTTTATAGAGTTGAGCCCATATGTATATAACTATCACTGATACTATGCTTCTTGATGCTCTTCTTCTGTAAACTTTCTTGATAACGTTTTTTTCCCCATACATTGAATCCTCTCAATATTTTGATGTTCCAGTTCCTTCCAAATTCTTTTCTGGGATCCATTATCAAGATTCTTAATCTTTCGGTTTACTTTAGACAAAATAGCATCGTTCTCGTTCATATTTACGTCATTTTCTATAATACTTCAGTTTTCAGATGTAAGATGAAGCCTCATGCACCGGCTCGAGACCTATTTCTTTTGTATTCAATTCTGTTTGGAGCTCTGGTTCTAGCATTTGTTTTTCTTAATTCTGAGTGATGTGTTACTTTCACTACAAATGAGTTTCTTTTTCACCAACACATAAATACACCCGCAGTATTGTTATTGCCTCTTTGTAGCACACATAGTCGAGCTTATCTTTTCAATTCATATAATTCCTTGTTTTCTATAATATTTCTATAAGTTCTAGGTACATATTTGCTCTACGTGACTAAACCACATCGTTAAACATAGATATTTACAGTTCTTATTATTATATTCAACATACCTTTAATTACACACAATAATCGCCTGCACCTCTCTGTATCACCTTTGTAGCGTTAACTTAATCCTATGAGACCACTTCCATTCACAAAACTAAGTGTTTTAAGAAAGAAAAATAGATATAATGAACCTGAGCTCTTCATGTACTTACATACAGACCCAAGTTCTGAGGGTAGAAATGTGATAGAAAGAGCCAGAAGCGATAGGAAGAGCCTTTCACAGTTTCACTAACGGCTAATCCTCGTGCGGATAGTCTCCACACTGATAAAATGGGAAGCAACTGTCAAGTCAGGTGCCGAGGTTCCAGCACTGAAGAGTAGGTGAGACATGTAGACGCTTGACGAGAAGAGTGGCAAATAATTCATTATCATCTTCACTATATCTTTAAGTAGCTAGTTGAAGTATTCATTGTTCACTGTGAATCAAACAAGACACACAAGTCACCATCACCCGCACTCTACATGGCCATGATGAACTTTCTTTCATTTACTATGGAGTTAATCTAGTCTTCTTGTAATGCCAACATGTGTGTAAATAAAACACCAGGATAACAATAGAAAATTATAAGTTTTATTGTCATCACCCTTTCGACATCTTATTTACATCACAAAGTTTATACTGTTCTACATAATGCTAAACCCGATATGATCAACAAAACACGAACGTGTTTGAAAAATGACGTTGAATTATTGAACATGACGTGAGATTAAAAACAACCATCAAAATATCCTTTTTTTTTTTATTTCTTTTATGACAATGAAAATTTATGAACATTATATCATGACGGCATAATAAAAGTGTAGCCATAAGGTGAGGTGAACAGATGAGGATACTCACTGAAGTACAAGGTCAAATATACTAAAGAATTCTTTCCTTTGTATGCAACATAATCAGCAAAAAATGTATATCTGAAAAAGGGGTTCACTAGCCTATACTATCAATATTATTACCAATTTACAATACTGTAAAAAGATTCCCACCTCCCGACAGATTTGCTCTTTGCTGATTCTGTTACTCATTGGATATGGCGCCTGTCTCTCTCTCTCTCTCTCTCTCTCTCTCTCTCTCTCTCTCTCTCTCTCTCTCTCTCTCTCTCTCTCTCTCTACTCGGTGAGAGGACGCGGGTTCGAGAATACAGGTAGGTTCGGGAGCATAGACAAGTCAGGGAACATAGGCAGGTTTGAGGAGCACAGGCAGGCCGGGGAACATGAGCAAGTTTGGAAACATACGCTGGTCGGGGAAAACAGGTCGGTCGGGAACACAGGGACAGGTCGAAAAACACAGGAAGGTTGGGGAACCACAAGGACAGGTCGAGGAACACATGGGCAGGTCGAGGAACACATAGGCAGGTCGAGGAACACATGGGCAGGTCGAGGAACACATAGGCAGGTCGAGGAACACATGGGCAGGTCGAGGAACACATAGGCAGGTCGAGGAACACATGGGCAGGTCGAGGAACACATAGGCAGGTCGAGGAACACATGGGCAGGTCGAGGAACACATGGGCAGGTTGAGGAACACATGGGCAGGTTGAGGAACACATGGGCAGGTTGGGAAACACACAGGAAGGTTGGAGAAAATTCGGAAGAATCTTGCCGGAGTTGGAGGCGGTTAAAGGGTGCAGTTTCAGAAGTGTGTCATGGGATGTGGGTGGCGGGAGGGAAGCAACGGATCGATGGCCATTGAAGGAAAACTCAGAGTTTCAACGTCCGGTAAAACCTGGGGAACTAACGTATCAGGTTTTCAAGTTTACGAAGCCTGATTTGAGCCATTGCAGTATGAAAAAAGAAACAAAGAATTCAGATAATCATAAAATATCGTATGAGATCTGAAGTACTGATACAACGAAAGGTTTGAAGGAGGAAGAATCTTAAAGAAAATAAGTACAATGTTTCATAAAAGAAAAAAATTGATCTACAGTCACAATAAGTTAAAATAATTGTCTGTATTTTGTGGAAGGTAATGTTTTGTGCTTAAAAGCTTACATGGATGAGCCATTTTCTTATTCTCCATATAAACACAGCCGACAGACCTGCCTACTACTGCACGACTCAGAAACTGGGGTAAACACGAAAGCCTCTCTCATCTCCATAGTTGAAATGATGTCTACAAATCCATCAGCCATCCTCATGATTATGTTTTAATTGATGAATGTGTTCAGAAGCAAGACTTATATGTTCTAAGCTTGATTCAAGCTTGAAATTCCCTTGCTTCTTCTCTGGTGTAGCCCGAGGTTTGCGAACGTACCTCACGATGCAAATCAGAATTTCTAACTGTTGAAAAAACTGATATTTTGAGCAATGATACGATATCTGATTTACCACAGTCAACATTTTCCCTAAGGTTAAGATACTCACATATCTCAACTTCCAAGCATTTAAAGTGTTTGATGACCTCAGTAATTCATCAATAACGCAAGCAGATCACACCATTAGTTAGTAATCACATCAATTAGTTAGTTATTTCTGAGGGACACATTATAATCTTTTTCCAGATTTCACGTGTACCGTAGCTTCTAAAACTTCAATGAGAAGAAGGATATACAAGGCCTGAATCCCTAAGATCGTAAAAAAGGATCTAATAAAAACATCTGAATCTCGACCTGCTTGCCAGAAATGCAAGAAAGTATCACAGTGCATTTCGAAAGCTGCCGGCTCCTCTTGAGGACTGCGTCTCCATTCTAATGTCACTTAAATAAATAAAACATTTCGGTACCAGATTGGTATCATAATCTTTTTATTTTGCCAGAGTCTCTCAGTTCCCGAGCGTCCAACAGCCAAGTCCTGTCAGATGAATTATCTATAAAATCCATCCTAACATATTACACAGTTCTTTGGCAAGAAAACGAACGAACGAACAAACAAACTGGGAGGACGCAAGGCCTATCCAGGCGCTCTCACAAGTAAGAATAGGAATCTAAAAAGAAAACAAGGAAAGAAAAGAAAATAAGTGGACAAATATGATGATGATGATGATCATGATGATGACGATGATGATAACGATGAAGTTCATATGATGATGATGATAATGGAGGAAAATAAAGGGAATATACATACATACATACATACATACATGCATACATACACTCTAAGATAGATATATACACACAAACACATGTACACACACAGATATACATTATGAATATATATATATATATATATATATATATATATATATATATATATATATATATATATATATATATATATATATATATGATGTTGATCCACGGTTATAGTGTGGAGTAGACAAAATCTTCATAACTCACACGAAAAATTAAAGAACCCAGACTATCGCCTGTGTGCTAACCTCTTCAGGGAAAGTTTCCTGAAGACGCCATGATAAATAGACGAAAGACTAGGAATGTGTTCTTGTCTTTTCTTGTGAGTTATATATATATATATATATATATATATATATATATATATATATATATATATATATATATATATATATATATATATATATATATATATATATATATATATATATATATATATATATGTATGTATGTATATATGTGTGTGTGTGTGTGTGTGTGTGTGAATATATATATATATATATATATATATATATATATATATATATATATATATATATATATATATATATATATATATATATATATATATATATATATATATATATATATATATATATATATCATTTGGTTTATGTTTCATTTTACCCTGTAAATAGAACACCAACTCAGGTGCACAACGCATGCGCCCCGAGTTGCATCATAGCCAAAGATGGAGACGTCTAGCTGCCCCTCGAGCACAGGGTAGATAACCCTTGCTAGGGGTGGAAGCATCCCACCTTCTCAGGGGAACCGCTGATATCGCATCTAAGTTTGAGGAGCGTAGGGCTGAAAGATACAAATATAACGATTCTGTCGGCTGGTAGTTACTATATGACGCAAGGAAAGTCCTGGGGAGTCATAAGATCGGAGAAGCGGTTCTGTTAAACATCCATATGTATATATATATATATATATATATATATACATATATATATGTATATATATATATATATATATATATATATATATATATATATATATATATATATATATATATATATATATATATATATATATATATACATATATATATGTATATATATATATATATATATATATATATATATATATATATATATATATATATATATATATATATATATATATATATATATATATATATATATATATATATATATATATATGTTTATGAATAACACACTGTCTACAGGGGAGCAGCCTAACAAAGCGGCGTAATCGTGTATGGCTGTATGAGTATTATAGTACGAAACAGCATTACTCCATCGCTAGGGGAGCTACGGGACACGTCAGGAGGGTAACCCTAAAGCAACGATTTATATGACTTAAGTATAGACTAATAATACTTTCTTTTATGGGGGAGATTAGCGTCTGCTCAATGGGAGTGTCTGGAAGTCCTTGGCAGATAAGGAGGGGGGGAGGAGATAAGATGGGCCGCCTATGCCCAACATGAAGCAAGTAACCAGGTGACCTTAAACCAGGTGGCCCCCGAACCAGGTGACCCCTAACAACTGGTCTTTAGCCTCCTTCCTCTTTGGTGAGAGGGTCGAAGGCTCTGACCACACCTCCTAACTGCCGCTGCCAAGGATTTCTCAGAGAACATTTGTTTTTATAAACGAGGAACATCTATGTATATATCAGGCTATGTCGACGGCATGACACAAATACTCTCACATTCTATAAATATTGGTATTGAGTCTAGAAATGGGAGGAATATGGTGGATTCCGAACTGTCTTTGATCAACGCAAAACTCGTTCACTTTACACTAATTTGCATATAAACTAATTCATTTCAAGCGCGTCATACCTTCACTATAAACAAACTAAAAACAAAAACAAAAACAGATACGTGATCGATGCCTGAAATGATAATCGGGTACAAAACTCTCGTACAGGATACGATCGTAATGTTATTTTCTCATTTACTATTTGCTGAACGTAGATTTGATGAATTCAGTGGAGAAATTCACGTAGTTTGTTGATTCATTCAGTGGCACAACCTCAGAATATGGTGTCAGACACCCATAGTATGGTGTCAGACACCCATAATATGGTGTCAGACACCCATAATATGGTGTCAGACACCCATAATATGGTGTCAGACACCCTTAATATGGTATCAATCACCCTTAATACGGTATATCAAACATCCTTAATATCGTATCAAACACCCTTTATATGGTATCAAACATCCTTAGCCATGATTCATTAAAATCGATCATTCACTGGATTCCTTGAGCCCAATCGATTCAAATGGTGTGAGTACATCTGACTCAACCAAACACCCGGATTGCTCCAGAAACATTCACTAACAAACACTCAACAAACATTCATACACGAACACACGAACACAAAATGTTCGAACAATTGCACCCACACCACACAAACACACACACACACACACACACACACACATTCAGACACACAAACACATAGACAAAAAAAACTTACAAATATTTACAGACGGGCAGACACACAGACACACATAATGAGGTGCAAAGAACTGTACATATCCTCAGTTCCTGACACCCAGTATGGTTTACAGTATATTTGTATCAATACAATTCAACCCCTTGAGTACCACCACTGTAACCCCTTGAGTACGATGATTTAGCCCTTGAGTACGATGACTTTGCCCTTGAGTACGATAACTATTTTTCTCGTATCTAAAGTAAAGGGGGTCAAGTCATCGTACTCATGGAGTTAAGTTCTCGTACTTGCGAGAATCATCATTTATAAACAAATACCGGTACAATAGAACCCTAGATTGCCTGACGGGGATTCCAACCCAACTTGAAAACAAGAGGTTGTGTTCAAAGCCTGTCATGGAAAGCGAGTTCAGAACAGCTAATGATTGCAATCAGGTCGGGCTAAAATCTTACAAAGTTACAAAGTTGTCGTCGAGACTCTCGTCCAGCGGTGATGGTGTGGGTTTAATGTCCTCTTGAGTTCTCCTCCTTGTTTCACTTCACGGTTAGGTATTCCTGAGGAAAAAAATGTGGGAAATAAGCATCATCCACAAATTTTCTCAAACTGTACGTAAACATGTTCAACATCTGTCTGTTTCTGTTGGAGATCTGGCTGTACTGTAACTCTTACAAATTTGTGTTCATATGAATCAGTTGGAAATATGTCTGTATGTAAATGTGTTGGAGATCTGTCTATATGTAAATCTAGCTCAGATCTGCCTATATGTGCACCAGTTGGAAATCTGTTTATATGTATATATTTTGGTCTTGTTTCACAAGGACGAACATCATGTAAAAAAAAAGTGAAACATTGGTACAGTATTCAGCAGTTACATATTTCTGGGATAGTCACAAGGAATTATGACGTTTGCTGCGCAGCGCAGAGGTTTTGGATGAATTTGTTTTCGGTGCGACGGTGTGTTCTCTTTCTAGGCAGCTGAAGAATCTAATGCATGTAACATTCGTATTTGTGCATATACATGCACGTAGCAGCGTCTGTATGTTTATGTATATAGACACATGGCAGCGCCTGTATGCGTATAAACACAAATAAGTAATTGCGTCTGTATATGTATGTATAAAGATATATCACCCCTGGGGAGAGGGACAAAGAATATTCCCACGCATTCCTCACGTGTCGTAGATGGCGACTAAAGAGGAAGGGAGAGGGGGGGCTAGAAACCCTCCCCTCCTTGGATATTAACTTTCTAAAAGGAGAAACAGAGGGAGTCACCCGGGGAGTTCTCATCCTCCTCGAAGGCTCAGATTGGGGTGTCGAAAAGTGTGTGGATGTTACCAAGACGAGAAAAAAGGAGGGATTGGTGGTACGTTTGAGGAAAGGAACCTGGATGTTTTGGCTCTGAGTGCAACGAAGATCAAGGGTAAAGGGGAAGAGTGGTTTGGGAATGTTTTAGGAGTAAAGTCAGGGGTTGGTGAGAGGACAAGAGCAAAGGAAGGAGTAGCACTATTCCTGAAACAGGGGTTGTGGGAGTATGTGATAGAGTGTAAGAAAGTAAACTCTAGATTGATATGGGTAAAACTGAAAGTTGATAGAGAGAGATGGGTGATTATTGGTGCATATGCACCTGGGCATGAGAAGAAAGATCATGAGAGGTAAGTGTTTTGGGAGCAGATGAATGAGTGTGCTAGTAGTTTTGATGCAGGAGACCGGGTTATAGTGATGGGTGATTTGAATGCAAAGGTGAGTAATGTGGCAGTTGAGGGAATAATTGGTATACATGGGGTGTTCAGTGTTGTAAATGGAAATGGTGAAGAGCTTGTAGATTTGTGTGCTGAAAAAGGACTGGTGATCGGGAATATCTGGTTTAAAAAGAGATATACATAAGTATACGTATGTAAGTAGGATAGATGGCCAGAGAGCGTTATTGGATTACATGTTAATTGATAGGCGCGCGAAAGAGAGACTTTTGGATGTTAATGTGCTGAGAGTTGCAACTGGAGGGATGTCTGATCATTATCTTGTGGGGGCGAAGGTGAGGATTTGTAGAGGTTTTTAGAAAAGAAGAGAAAAGTTTGGGTGAAGAGAGTGGTAAGAGTAAGTGAGCTTGGGAAGGAGACTTATGTGAGGAAGTACCAGGAGAGACTGAGTGCATAATGGAAAAAGGTGAGAGCAAGGGACGTAAGGGGAGTGGGGGAGGAATGGAATGTATTTAATGAAGCAGTGATGGCTTGTGCAAAAGATGCTTGTGGCATGAGAAGCGTGGGAGGTGGGCAGATTAGAAAGGGTAGTGAGTTGTGGGATGAAGAAGTAAGACTATTCAGTGAAAAAGAAGAGAGGGGCATTTCGACGAGTTTTGTAGGAAAATAGTGCAAATGACTGGAAGATTAATAAAAGAAGAGACGCAGGAGGTCAAGAGAAAGGTGCAAGAGGTAAAAAAGAGGGCAAATGAGAGTTAGGGTGAGAAAGTATCATTAAATTTTAGGGAGAATAAAAAGGTGTTTTGGAAGGATGTAAATAAAGTGCGTGAGACAAAGGAACAATTGGAAACATCAGTGAAGGGGGCTACTGGGGAGGTGATAACAAGTAGTGGTGATGTGAGAAGGAGATGGAGTGAGTATTTTGAAGGTTTGTTGAATGTGCTAGATGATAGAGTGGCAGATATAGGGTGTTTTGGTCGAGGTGGTGTGCGAAGTGAAAGAGTTAGGGAGAATGATTTGGTAAATAGAGAAGAGGTAGAAGATGAAAGCTGGCAAGGCAGCGTGTTTGGATGGTACTTGCAGTGGAATTTATTAAAAGAGGGGGGTGACTGTGTTGTTGACTGGCTGGTAAGGATATTCAGTGTATGTATGACTCATGGTGAGGTGCCTAAGGATTGGCTGAATGCATGCATACTGCCATTGTAGAAAGGCAAAGGAGATAAATATGAGTGCTCAAATTACAGAGGTATAGGTTTGTTGAGTACTCCTGGGAAATTATATGGGAGGGTATTGATAGAGAGAGTGAAGGCATACAGAGCATCAGATTGAGAAGAGAGAGCAGTGTGGTTTAAGAAGTGGCAGAGGATGTGTTGATCAGGTGTTTGCTTTGAGGAATATATGTGAGAAATTCTTAGAAAAACAAATGGATATGTAAGTAGCGTTTATGGATCTGGAGAAGGCATATGATAGAGTTGAGAGATGCTCTGTGGAAGGTATTAAGAATATATGGTGTGGGAGGCAAGTTGTTTGAAGCAGCGAAACGTTTTTATCGAGGATGTAAGGCATGTGTACGACTAGGAAGAGAGGAAAGTGATTGGTTTTCAGTGAATGTCGTTATGCGGTAGGGGTGCGTGATGTCTCCATGTTTGTTTAATTTGTTTATGGATGGTGTTGTTAGGGAGGTGAATGCAAGAGTTTCGGAGAGAGGGGCAAGTATGCAGTCTGTTGTGGATGAGAGAGCTTGGGAAGTGAGTCGGTTGTTGTTCGCTGATGACAGTGCTGGTAGCTGATTCGGGTGAGAAACTGCAGAAGCTGGTGCTGAGTTTGGTAGTGTGTGAAAGAAGAAGGCTGAGAGTAAATGTGAATAAGAGCAAGGTTATTAGGTACAATAGGGATGAGGGACAAGTCAGCTGGGAGGTAAGTTTGAATGGAGAAAAACTGGAGGAAGTGAAGTGTTTTAGATATCTGGGAGTAGATTTGGCAGAGGACAGAAGCCAAAAGCGGAAGCGGAAGTGAGTCACAGAGTGGGGGAGGGGGTAAAAGTTCTGGGAGCGTTGAAGAATGTGTGGAAGGCGAGAACATTATCTCCGAAAGCAAAAATGGTTATGTTTGAAGGAATAGTGGTTCCAACAATGTTGTATGGTTGCGAGGCGTGGGCTATAGATAGGGTTGTACGGAGGAGGGTGGATGTGTTGGAAATGAGATGTTTGAGGACAATATGTGGAGTGAGGTGGTTTGATCGAGTAAGTAATGGAAGGGTAAGAGAGATGTGTGGAAATAAAAAGAGCGTGGTTGAGAGAGCAGAAGAGGGTGTTTTGAAATGGTTTGGTCACATGGAGAGAATGAGTGAGGAAAGATTGACCAAGAGGATATATGTGTCGGAGGTGGAGGGAACGAGGAGAAGTGGGAGACCAAATTGGAGGTGGAAAGATGGAGTGAAAAAGATTTTGAGTGATCGGGGACTGAACATGCAGGACGGTGAAAGGCGTGCAAGGAATAGAGTGAATTGGATCGATGTGGTATACCGGGGTTGACGTGCTGTCAGTGGATTGACAGCACGTGATTGACAGCATTTGAAGCGTCTGGGGTAAACCATGGAAAGTTGTGTGGGGTCTGGATGTGGAAAGGGAGCTGTGGTTTCGGGCATTATTGCATGACAGCTAGAGACTGAGTGTGAACGAATGGGGCCTTTGTTGTCTTTTCCTAGCGCTACCTCGCACACATGAGGGGGGAGGGGGATGGTATTCCATGTGTGGCGAGGTGGCGATGGGAATGAATAAAGGCAGACATTGTGAATTGTGTGCATGGGTATATTTGTATGTGTCTGTGTGTGTATATATATGTGTACATTGAGATGTATAGGTATGTATATTTGCGTGTGTGGACGTGTATGTATATACATGTGTATGGGGGTGGGTTGGGCCATTTCTTTTGTCTGTTTCCTTGCGCTAACTCGCAAACGCGGGAGACAGCGACAAAGCAAAATAATAATAATAATATATATATATATATATATATATATATATATATATATATATATATATATATATATATATATATATATATATATATATTTATATATATATATATATATATTCTATTTTTATTTTACTTATTCGCCGTCTCGCGTTAGCGGGGTAGCACAAGGAAACAGACGAGGAATGCCCAACCCACCCACATACACATGTATATATATAAACACACATATGCATACATATACATTTCAACGTATAGATACATATACATACACAAACATATTCATATATACACATGTACATATTCATATTTGTTGAGTTCATCCATTCTTGTCGTCACCCCGCTACATATGAAATAGCGAACCCCACCAACACCACCACGAGCGAGGTAGCTCCAGAAAAAGACAAAAAAGGCCACATTTGTTCACACTCAGTCTCTACCTGTCATGTGTAATGCACCGAAACCACAGCTTCCTCTCCATATTCAGGCCCATAGATCTTTCCATGGTTTACCCTGGACGCTTCACGTGCCCTGGTTCAATCCATTGACAGCATGTCGACCCAAGTATACCACATCGTTCCAATTCGCTCTGCCTTGTACACCTTTCACCCTCCTGTATGTTTAGGCCCCGATCTCTCAAAATCTTCATTCCATCTTTCCACCTCCAATTTGCTCTCCCGCTTCTCTTCTTCCCTCCATCTCTGACACATATATCCTTTTCTTCAATCTTCTTTCACTCATTCTCTCCATGTATCCAAAGCATTTCAACACACACTCTTCTGCACTCTTAACCACACTCTCTTTATCACCACACATCTCTCTTACCCTTTCATTACTTACGCGGTCAAACCACCTCACACCACATATTGTCCTCAAACATTCATTACTAACACATCCACCCTCCTCCGCCCAATCCTATCTATAGCCCACGCCTCGCAACCATATAACATTGTTGGAACCGCTGTTCTTTCAAATATAACCATTTTTGCTCTCCGATTTAACGTTCTCGCCTAACCATTTTTGCCCTCGCCTTCCACAGATTCTTCAACGCTCCCAGAACCTTCACCCCCCTCCCCCACCCTGTGACTCACTTTCGCTTCCATGGTTCCCTCCGCTTCTAAGTCCACCTCCGGATATCTAAAACACTTCACTTTCTTCAGTTTTTCTCCATTCAAACTTACTCCCCAATTAACTTGTCCCTCAACCTTACTGTACCTAATAACTTTGCTTTATTCACATTTACTCTCAATTTTCTTCTTTCACACACTTTACCAAACTCATTCACCAACCCCTGCAGTTTCTCATTCGAATCAGCCACCAGCGCTGTATCATCAGCGAACAGCAAGTAACTCACTTCCCAAGCTCTCTCATCCACAACAGACTGCATACTTGCCCCTCTTTCCAAAACTCTTGCATTCACCTCCCTAACCACTCTATCCATAAACAAATTAAACAACCATGGAGACATCACGCACCCTCGCCGCAAATAGACATTTACTGGGAACCAACCACGTTCCTCTCTTCCTACTCGTGCACATGTCTTACATCCTCGATAAAAACTTTTCACTGCTTCTAACAACTTGCCTCCCACACCATATACTTTTAATACCTTCCACAAAGCATCTGTATCGACCCTCTCATATGCTCTCTCCAGATCTATAAATGCCACATACAAATCCATCTGTTTTTACAAGTGTTTCTCATATATATATATATATATATATATATATATATATATATATATATATATATATATATATATATATATATATATATATATATATATATATATATATATATATATATAGATAGATAGATAGATATAGATAGATATAGATATAGACACGTGGTAGCGTCTGTATATTCACATATGTAGACATGAGTACATCACAAGTGCAAGATACACGAATAAGTAATGACGAGCACTTCCCAGTCTTACGTGTCTCACTGACAACAGGACTTCGAGACTGAGAAGCCCCTAACCGCATCCTGGACTCACCTGTCGTCAGCTATACGAGGAAAGGCGTCAGAAGTGTGTTGTTGTTGTGGTAGGTTTGAGCTGTTATTTGTCTTCACGACTCGAACACAACACCGTGTATGCAAACAAGTGGATCTTTCTCTTTAACTCCTCACACGTTCAACTGTTTACACCGGCTGACGGGGTCGTCTAGTTCATTATGCTAAGAAGCACTGAGAAACTCTGAAAATGCCCGTATTGGGCATCCATCAGTCATATCACAATTGTTCCTGGCAAAAATGTTCAGGCCAGAAGTCATAGAAACTTGCATTGGATGGGTGGGGAGGAGGGAAGTGTTCCGAACTGTTCTCGAGCTGTCGAAGCAACAGGGGATGTAAAAGGCCAGGGCGGGCGGGAGGCTGGTCCCCAGGCGGCACAACCAGCAGGTGGGGGCAGGCAGTGCAGGTCTCCAGCCGCCTGCCTAAGATGGGGACACACGGGGGGAAGGGGCGAGGCATACCCAGGCATACAACCACCAAGCATCAGCCATCTCCGTTGGCCATGACACCCGCCGCGGACCCTTAGAGGATATAGAAGCACCAGTACACTGTGTTGAAGAAGATGAAGGAGAGTGGGAAGATCACTCTGGAATACTTGTCGATGATGTTGACGTCTTTGATGGCTGGGATGGCTCCCTTGATGGCTGAGGCTCCTTTCTTTAGGGTGGACATGACGCGCTTCCTGTTGGGGGCTCTTTGGGCGTGAATGCTGGAGCGCGTGGGGAACGAGTAGTTCCTGTTGATGCGGAACGAGGGCGGGAACTTGAGGTCCTGTAGGGATCCCTCGCTCGAGAAGAACTTCGAGTTGTGCCGTTGCCTGGAAATGGAACGCTGTCGATTAGATTTTTCCTCTTTTCTGATGAATCGTACAAAAATAATCAACTGAGAATAGTTAGTTCCCTAAAAGCATTCTGAACTGTCTATATAGTTGGAAATTAAATCATAAAAGGCTTACATAACATGTTGATTATATCGGACACACCACGAATACAACTCACACGAAAATATGTGAAAAATAGCCTTCACACTTTATACTACCCACTCAGCTCTTCTGATGTAAGCAAAATAATAATTTGCTCTCTGAATATCTTAAGTTAGCTGTAGATTAAGTTGTCGTACGTGAGTTATGGAGGGTGAAACAAATCATCTTTGCCATAAACGGTCATGTGCTTGACAGCATGTAAATGTTCTGAGATACTTATGGATTTCTTTTACCATTAACTCTGTGTTTCATTTCCATACTGTGAATCAAGAGCGACCATAGACTCTTCGTGGAAATCTATTTTGCAGGAATGATCTCTCCAACCCCAGCCCACGTGAGGTTAGCAGAGGACAAGGACGCTTCATTTCTTGGAAGTACACTTGCTGCCTTACTACTGTCATAAGCAGTTGAATAGTACAAAAGTATTGTTCAAAAAAATTTTCTATTGTATAACGATGAATAATTCATGGTCGGTGATAGTGGACGGATTTCTTAAGAAAAAGGTTTGGTTGTTATGGTTGATATGCCTCCATAAAGCCCTGAAGCACTAGTGTACGACTCATGAGTACGAAGGCATCACCCTCAGGTAGGATGATAAGAACCAAGACCACGACGATACGACCCGTGAACACGAACAAAGAACCCATGAGCACAATGGGAAGATCCTCGAACACGAGGGTACGACCCTTGATAACGATGGTACGACCCTAGAGCACGATGATATGATGGCTGAACCTTTGAAATAACCCATAAGGGTCAGAACAAAGGCCATACCATCATATGCAAGGTTCGTATTGTCGTGGTCAAGGATCGTGCTATCGTATTCCGAAGATGTATCTAAAGTAAACATACACACACACACACACAGACACAGACACACACACACACACACACACACACACACACACACACACACACACACACACACACACACATACGCATCAGGGAGAAGCTTCGTGATGTGTTTTTACAAAGACCTTGGTAGCACCTCAGCAAGCCAGCATTTGTAAGGCATAAAAGAGTTAGAATGAGAACAGTAGGATTAGGAAATTAAGGAGGGAGAGAGAAGCTTTGGAAAGAATATCGTGAATAAGGCAGGACATGTTTTCAAATTTTTTCCATAGAGTCATTAGTTAAGGATGCGAGGATAGGCGAGGGGAAAATATGACAAGTTGAAGAACATTTTTACAGTGGAATACACTATAGCCCATCACCACTGAGATGGAATGGGCAAGATTTCTTGGAAAGAATTGAAAGTCTTGAAAAGGACACAAACGGGATACTAAAGGGTTTTGATCCATATGAAGTTTATGATTCTGATGAAGTTTTTCAAGCTGGGCTGATGATGTGTACAAATATCCTTGACTGGCCGGGATGCAATGTTGCTCAGGATGTCGTTGGAAATACGTAAAGCGCAAAAGGAAGCGAAGGAAGGCAAACGTCATATATGTCATAGTATAAGAAAGGAGACCAGGAAGAAGAGTTGGTATGTAGGCCAGTCTCGCTGACGAGCTTGGTCTGAGCAATACTAGAAAAGATAATCAGAAAGTAAATGGATGACTTCTTGCAGAGAAGGTAACTATGTGAGACACAACTTCCTTTCATGGTAAGTACGTCATGTGCTACAAACAGCTTAGGTTTTTCTGTGAGTAAGTGAGCACCGTTAATTTTTTTTTCAGCTGAGAAGGCTCGGTGGATTGTCTGTATCTAGGCTGCCAGAGTGCAAGAGGCAGCCTAAGAAGCTGGATCACCAGGCAGGAGTGTGTGTGTGTGTGTGTGTGTGTGTGTGTGTGTGTGTGGGTGAGGGGTCTTTTTCGATGTATAGATTATCTTGATATAAGTGAACGTAGGGCCCATGTTAGAGGAGGCTTATCGATGAGGGCTGAGGTCACCAGCGACGTGCAACATGGTTCTGTTCTGGTACCATTAGTCTTCTTGATCTATGTGAATGACTTGCCAGAAGGCATGGACTCCTTACCTGAATATTTTTGCGGATGATGGCAAGATCATGAGCTAATGACTTACAAAGGGACCTAGAAAACTCCAAAGCTGGTCTGATACACAGGTGATGAAATTCAACCAGAATGTAATGAAAATGGGACACAGCGAAAGAGGGCATTAACATGAATGTTATCCAGTATTATCTAGAAGGAAATAAACTGCAGTAAACTGTGTGTAAGAGAAACATAATGAGCTGAAATTTTTCCTGATCTGTCATCAGAATCTCACCTTTGGAAAATAGTAAAGGAGACAAACTGCCTCTTGGCAAATATTGAAATTGCGTTCTGGTACATAGCTAAGGAAATATTCAGCAAGCTGTTCACTTCTATACATCATACATGAAGCCTAAATGAGGGGATGCTTTTCAAGTTTGGCCACTGCAGATAAACACAGGCAGTGCATACAGAGGGTACACACAACAACAAAGATGGTACCAGATTTAGGAACAATGAGTCACAAGAAAAGTTGTCAAGTCTTAAATTTCTCCATTATTGAAGAGAAAAGAGTAAGGGGTAACTTGATCACAACCTTAAAGGTTTCACAGCAGTTGGATGATATAGACAGTGAAATATGCAAAGTAAGAGCAACCAAAGGAATTGTTATAATTTCAGACTTGATTACCGTTTCCCGCGTCAGCGAGGAAGCGCCAGTAACAGAAGAAGAAAGGCAGCATCAGCTTGCATCCATTCTCTAGCTGGCATGTGTAATGCATCAAATCCATGGCTCCCAATCCACAACCAGGCCCCACAGATCTTTCCATAGTTTACCCCGGACGCTTCACATGCCCTGGTTCACAGCACGTCGACCCCTCTATACCACATCGTTCCAGTACACTCTCTCCCACCTCCTCTTCAGCTCTCTCAACTATATTATTATTATTACCACATCTCTCTCTTACCCTTTCATTACTCGATCAAATCACCTCACACCACATAATGTTCTCAAACATATAATTTCTAACACTTCCACCTTCCTATATTTATAGTCTACGCCTCGCATCTGTATAATATTATTGAAACTGCTATTCCGTCAGACATAGCCATTTTTGCCATCCCGGATAACGATCTCTTTCCATACATTCTTCAGCTCTCCCAGAACCATCGCCCCCTCACAAACTCTATGATCCATCTACACTTCCATGGTACCATTTTCTGCCATATTCTACTCCCAGGTATATAAAACACTTCCCATCCCCTTATTCAGTATACTGAACTAAAGGATGTAACAGTAATCAAGTGCGAAACTCGTCAGAAAAGACATGAAGTACATTTTCAGTTTAGACGTGTTAGACGAGTGAAACACCCTAAATACTACAACTGTGAATGCGGACAGAATACAGAACTTAAAGAGTCGTATTATCATAGACAAGTTCAAGAGATGGGGCCCCACAAGAGTAAAACTCCCTCCCCATAAAGAAAAATAAGTGATTACAAATGGACAATTATACACACAAAGGCATATAGACACACACACACACACACACACACACACACACACACACACACACACACACACACACACACACACACACACAATGCAAGCCAAAAATTTCTCAATTTGACTTTTAGATAGGAATGGGTTCGATCAAAGGAAAGTACTAAGATCAGATTGTTTTGATTAAATCCTTAACTAACAGAGAGTTTAGGGGATGAAAGACATATGGTCTTACAAAGGATAGAGAAAAAAATCAACAGATATATAAATAATAATTCATCTGAGAACCAAAGGCTAAAAAAATTAGTGGAAAATATTGAGAAACTTGGATTTGGAGCTCTCATAGTTGGAGGGAGATAAGGAAGATAGGGGAGTAATTGAAAGATCAAGAAATCTGTCACATTAAGATATTGAAGCGTATAGTCAACCTGTATGAACACAGATTCAGATGACATGAAGGGAATCCAAAAGACCGTAACCAGAGGAAAGAAAGAAAGGTCACAGGGGTCTTTTCTAGACGTTCTCGAGGCTGTTTCACAAGAGGAAATGTCCAAAGCGCAGAGGACAGAAACTCTTGGATTTAGCAGGAGGGAAGAAGGAGCAGTAACATATCTGAGACTGATCAACAGACTGAGAGTATGAAAGCAGGCTCAGTAGGGCAGAGACCTGAGGACACTGAAACAAAGGTATGAAAAGGTCCTGGAGGCTATAGAAATACCAGACACAGTTTTTGTGATGAAAGAAATGAGAGAAATTGATGGATATAATCAAGACATGAAGGTTCGACCAGTTACGATTTTATTGGACGTAGAGTCGTGTAGCCTTAGAGTGAAGATGGAATATTCGACTCGTATTAGACCGAGAGCAGACTACAGTCAAAAGGCAAGAGACGGGGAGCACCAAATGAGGCAAATGAGACAAGAGAACCCGCCAGTACCACAGAGTAGTTACTAATAATAAGTGATAAAAATGTCAGACTGAAGTAATGGTAGCTAAAGATAAAGAGCTGAAATTCAAGGATCAATATAGGGAAAAAATCCTTGATATTGATGGTGTTCTGGAGACAAAACTTACTAAGAAGATAAACACTCAACTGTCTTGTCCAAAGAGGTACATGATAACAAGGAAGGAGAGAGAAGACAAAAGCGGCGGCGGATTGTCCCGCTTAATAAGTAACAGCATTGTCTCAGGAGACAGTGGTAGAAGACCCGTTCAAACTATACATAATCTGCAGAGTAGCTGTGGGAAAGAAGTGCATAGTGGTGTTGATCTTTGATAATACTGAGCAAATTTATGATGAAGACAATGATTGAACGATCAGAACGGTTCATGAAGCAGTAACACACTAGTGCACGACTCCCTCTAATGCAGTAAAGATAGACAGTTACACAGAGGTAACCAGGTAAACAACTGACCAGGGAAATATTACCGACAAAGTGTCGGAGTATTGACGGTGACACAGTGGCTGTCAATGGGTTTCAAGCATTCAGTCCACTAACTCACACCCTCACCATTTAACACGAAACACTCGACAATTTCTGTCTCACAAAACTTTATTCTAAACTCTAAATTTTTCGGTGAGTGTGAGTAGCCAGTCATGGCTCAGGGCAAGAAGTCGTCATAGGTAAAGAAAGTTCAAGACTCAGAAGTGCAGAACTATATACTCGCATTGTACAATATGTAATTCCACATAGGTAATCACCACACACACACACACACACACACACACACACACACACACAGACGCGCGCGCGCGCGCACACACACACACACACACACACACTCACACATTTCTCTTGAATAAGAGACAAAAAAGTATAAGTTGGTGATATTTAGAGAAATTCATGTGAATGAAGAAATACAGGATATATTATCACATCTTTGAGAAGTCATGTAAATGAAAAATCAAAACTTTGCGAAAATTAGACCAAGATTTCTAATCAGACTCCATCTTGACCCGAGCTTTGAGAGGAGCAAGAACGGTCAATCTCCCAGCTGGCCAACTGGCTTAATGGATGAGCTGTATGGTTCCAGAAACTCCCCGGTCCAATTCCTTATTCTCTTTTGCTTTCGTTTCAGCAGACGAGTCACTGAGATATATTTGTTAACTCCCGGAATCCGGTCTTCCATGTAATGAATGTATAAACACTCTGTTCTTATTCTTATATATATATATATATATATATATATATATATATATATATATATATATATATATATATATATATATATATATATATATATATAGAGGGGGCCAAGTGAGGATATTCCAAAAAAGGCCCAGTCCTCTGTTCTTAACGCTACCTCGCTAACGCGGGAAATGGCGAATGATTTAAAAGAAAAGAAAGATATATATATATATATATATATATATATATTAATATATATATATATATATATATATATATATATATATATGAAGGTGAAATCGCACTTCAGTAGGAGTCATATAACATTATTTAACATGTAATTTTTCTATACATGTGGCTCGAGATATTTCGTGGAGACACTCCTCCTCATCAGGTGCCAGCACTTAACAAAGTTACTTAAATCCCAACATCACAACGGAGTGCTGCCATCTTGCGTCTACCACTACACAGACCAACGACTTGACCAGCAGTAATCGTTAAAACGGACAGCGATTAAGGAGGATCACGTGGCTGGGGTTGACCTGGGTAGCTGGGTGTGTCTTAGGCAACTTTTTTGTTTACGCGTTTTGTCAATGTTCTCATAATCATTTGGTTAATGCTAGGACGGGCTTTAAAATTGCCTGGGAACAAATTAAAGTTCTTAGTATTAGCAATTCAGACAGATTCAATGACGTTGCGTGTGACATAATCAGCAGAGGGGTATGAGATAACGGGATTTTCAAGATCTATGGGGATGATCATTTTCATGACAGTGTTTAGTGTTCGCATTTTTGTGTTATCTCTGCGTACTGCGTGACGGTGCCAATAACATCTCTCCGTTACAGTTTTCCGGTCTGGTCTCTCTCTCTCTCTCTCTCTCTCTCTCTCTCTCTCTCTCTCTCTGTATATATATATATATATATATATATATATATATATATATATATATATATATATATATATATATATATATATATGTATATCTTTACATGCCTTACATTTGACGGCGTAAACACTCCCATACATATTCGCCATTTCCCGCGTCAGTGATGTAGCGTCAAGAACGGAGGGCTGAGCCTTCGAGAGAAAATCCTCAGTTGGCCCCATTCTCTGTCTTCTTTTGATAAACTACAACCGGAGGAGATTTCCAGCTCCCCACTCCCATCCCTTTTAGTTGCCTTCTACAACCCCTGCACTTTCCACTTGATGTTCTACCGTTTTTTCTAATACATCTCCAAATCATATGCATTTCTTTCCCATAAGTACAGCAGTATGACTCTTTTCTCTTTTACTAGCAACTTTACTTCGTCAACTCATCACTTACTACCATTTCTAACCTGGCCATCTTCCACGTTATGCCTGATGTACGAATCTCTCGCACATACCAGCACTGCTTTCCTGAATATTTCCCATTCCTCACACACACTCCCCTAGCTTCTTTTTTTCTCACCCTTTGCATTTCCACACTCAATCTTGCTCCTAGTATTTCTTCATAAACTTTGTTTATGAATGAGATGGTGAGGGAAGTAAACGCAAGTCTTTGAGACAGGGGCGAATCTGTAAGGGATGAGGGGGCCTGAGAAGTGAGTTAGTTATCATTTTCTTATGACAGAATTGGTTGCAGATTTGCGGACGCAAGCTGCAGAAGCTGGTGACTGAATTTGGAAGCATGTGTGAAAGGAGCAAGTTGAGAGTTAGTGTGAATAAAGTTATTAGGTTCAGCAAAGTAGGGGGATATGTTAGTTAGGGTGAAATTTTGAATGAATAAAATTTGGAAGAAGTTAATTGTTTTAGATATCTAATCTGGGAGTAGGCATGGCGGTAAATGGAACCATGGAAGCGAGTCATAGGGTGGGTGAGGGGGCGAAGGTTCTGGGAGGATTAAAGAATGTGTGAAGAGGTCCTTGTCTGGGAAGGAAACATGGGTATGTTTGAAAGTACAGTTGTCCCAACAACGTTATACAAATGCGAAGGATGGGCTATAGTTGAGGTAAGTAAGCAGTGTCTTGTTTATAGTAATTGCATTATGAGCATGTTGGATCTTGTGATGTGTTGCCACGGTGTTTGCATTGTCGTAATAATGGTTCATGTCCACAACGTTGACTGAAAAGAGTTACTCTTGACGGGTGTATATCTGATGGGTTGGAGCTCATGGCTGAGCTAGGGGGTCGGTTGTTTACTTCTTGCCTGGTTCTTTCAGTCTGCATTTGTTTGGTCAGTGTTACATTGATTAGAGATGGGGGGATCTGAAAGTAAATGTCACTGAAAAGTGAAACAATGTAAGCTTTTTTTTCTACTGGCTTCCCCCAGAGCCAGGCAAGAGAGTCTCCTCCACTGTCTCCCCAGGAGACAGGAGAGTCATCTCCCCTGTCTCTTTTTCAGGACCTCGCAAGAAAGTTTCCTACTCTGCATCCTTCCTGATCTCGCAGGAGAGTCTCTTCCCCTACCTCCAAGATGGATCTGGCAAGAGACGTATTGACGTCGTCCGTGGACAGTTGGGTGGAAACCTTTCCTAGCGATCTATAGACTTTCAGAGTCTTTGACTGCTGGCTAATGGAGACAAGAACGAGGAAGAGCTCAATCAAGGGAAAAGTTATTGAAATTGTACATTACTGATGGAAAAAAAAATGTTTGTATCATGTCAATATGGTTATTATATCTTTTGCCGAGAAGTGATGCCTGGATTTGTAATATGTTTAGAGTGATCTTTCTCGTCTTGCATCACGCATTTGGCCTATGTAGAATATATCGCAGTTTCTCTCGAAGTTATGTAAGCCTCCTATGTTTAGTTGAGTTACTTCCTTGTAGCTGAAATGGATCAGCGAATCTTTAGAATAACTAAGATCCTTTTTCGTGCAGAAAGGTCAGAATATACTGCAGACTACTCTACCTTAGATGGGATGATGATGCAAATTGTCTAAATTCAATGTCAATTTCTGGGCACATTTAAGGGACCTGTTCCATCCGACCCTCCTTCCTACCTCGCTATCTTGAGACTAAACAAAATAATATTGAAGAAGCTCAAAGACATAAGACCTCTATGTTATATATATATATATATATATATATATATATATATATATCACATACAAAGCTCCATCAGCCAGGATCGAACCTGGGACCCCTTGTGCAAGAGGCAGGCATGCTAACCGCTAGGCTAAGGGACTGTATAATAGGAAACAACTATTCGAAATACTAAGTACTCGAATACCCTTCGTCTCACTATGGTGAGCAACGGGGTCTATCGGTTGTTTCCGAACAGAACACATAGCCAGCTGAAAGCGTTTTACCGAACCTGACTGTACAACGCGGAGTTATATGAATACGAATAAAGTGTATATGAACGCGCACCTTCATAGAACATACAAAGCTCCATCAGCCACACTTTATTCGTATTCATATAACTCCGCGTTGTACAGTCAGGTTCGGTAAAACGCTTTCAGCTGGCTATGTGTTCTGTTCGGAAACAACCGATAGACCCCGTTGCTCACCATAGTGAGACGAAGGGTATTCGAGTACTTAGTATTTCGAATAGTTGTTTCCTATTATACAGTCCCTTAGGCTAGCGGTTAGCACGCCTGCCTTTTGCACAAGGGGTCCCAGGTTCGATCCTGGCTGATGGAGCTTTGTATGTTCTATGAAGGTGCGCGTTCATATACACTTTATTCGTGTATATATATATTTTTTTTTTTTTTTTTTTTTTTTTATACTTTGTCGCTGTCTCCCGCGTTTGCGAGGTAGCGCAAGGAAACAGACGAAAGAAATGGCCCAACCCTCCCCATACACATGTACATACACACGTCCACACACGCAAATATACATACCTACACAGCTTTCCATGGTTTACCCCGGACGCTTCACATGCCTTGATTCAATCCACTGACAGCACGTCAACCCCTGTATACCACATCGCTCCAATTCACTCTATTCCTTGCCCTCCTTTCACCCTCCTGCATGTTCAGGCCCCGATCACACAAAATCCTTTTCACTCCATCTTTCCACCTCCAATTTGGTCTCCCTCTTCTCCTCGTTCCCTCCACCTCCGACACATATATCCTCTTGGTCAATCTTTCCTCACTCATTCTCTCCATGTGCCCAAACCATTTCAAAACACCCTCTTCTGCTCTCTCAACCACGCTCTTTTTATTTCCACACATCTCTCTTACCCTTACGTTACTTACTCGATCAAACCACCTCACACCACACATTGTCCTCAAACATCTCATTTCCAGCACATCCATCCTCCTGCGCACAACTCTATCCATAGCCCACGCCTCTCAACCATACAACATTGTTGAAACTACTATTCCTTCAAACATACCCATTTTTGCTTTCCGGGATAATGTTCTCGACTTCCACACATTTTTCAAGGCTCCCAAAATTTTCGCCCCCTCCCCCACCCTATGATCCACTTCCGCTTCCATGGTTCCATCCGCTGACAGATCCACTCCCAGATATCTAAAACACTTCACTTCCTCCAGTTTTTCTCCATTCAAACTCACCTCCCAATTGACTTGACCCTCAACCCTACTGTACCTAATAACCTTGCTCTTATTCACATTTACTCTTAACTTTCTTCTTCCACACACTTTACCAAACTCCGTCACCAGCTTCTGCAGTTTCTCACATGAATCCGCCACCAGCGCTGTATCATCAGCGAACAACAACTGACTCACTTCCCAAGCTCTCTCATCCCCAACAGACCTCATACTTGCCCCTCTTTCCAAGACTCTTGCATTTACCTCCCTAACAACCCCATCCATAAACAAATTAAACAACCATGGAGACATCACACACCCCTGCCGCAAACCTACATTCACTGAGAACCAATCACTTTCCTCTCTTCCTACACGTACACATGCCTTACATCCTCGATAAAAACTTTTCACTGCTTCTAACAACTTGCCTCCCACACCATATATTCTTAATACCTTCCACAGAGCATCTCTATCAACTCTATCATATGCCTTCTCCAGATCCATAAATGCTACATACAAATCCATTTGCTTTTCTAAGTATTTCTCACATACATTCTTCAAAGCAAACACCTGATCCACACATCCTCTCCCACTTCTGAAACCACACTGCTCTTCCCCAATCTGATGCTCTGTACATGCCTTCACCCTATCAATCAATACCCTCCCATATAATTTACCAGGAATACTCAACAAACTTATACCTCTGTAATTTGAGCACTCACTCTTATCCCCTTTGCCTTTGTACAATGGCACTATGCACGCATTCCGCCAATCCTCAGGCACCTCACCATGAGTCATACATACATTAAATAACCTTACCAACCAGTCAACAATACAGTCACCTCCTTTTTTAATAAATTCCACTGCAATACCATCCAAACCTGCTGCCTTGCCGGCTTTCATCTTCCGCAAAGCTTTTACTACCTCTTCTCTGTTTACCAAATCATTTTCCCTAACCCTCTCACTTTGCACACCACCTCGACCCAAACACCCTATATCTGCCACTCTGTCATCAGACACATTCAACAAACCTTCAAAATACTCATTCCATCTCCTTCTCACATCACCACTACTTGTTATCACCTCCCCATTTACGCCCTTCACTGAAGTTCCCATTTGCTCCCTTGTCTTACGCACCCTATTTACCTCCTTCCAGAACATCTTTTTATTCTCCCTAAAATTTACTGATAGTCTCTCACCCCAACTCTCATTTGCCCTTTTTTTCACCTCTTGCACCTTTCTCTTGACCTCCTGTCTCTTTCTTTTATACTTCTCCCACTCAATTGCATTTTTTCCCTGCAAAAATCGTCCAAATGCCTCTCTCTTCTCTTTCACTAATACTCTTACTTCTTCATCCCACCACTCACTACCCTTTCTAAACAGCCCACCTCCCACTCTTCTCATGCCACAAGCATCTTTTGCGCAATCCATCACTGATTCCCTAAATACATCCCATTCCTCCCCCACTCCCCTTACTTCCATTGTTCTCACCTTTTTCCATTCTGTACACAGAATGGAATATATATATATATATATATATATATATATATATATATATATATATATATATATATATATATATATATATATATATATATATATTTGCTTTGTCGCTGTCTCCCGCGTTTGCGAGGTAGCTCAAGGAAACAGACAAAAGAAATGGCCCAACCCACCCCCATACACATGTATATACATACGTCCACACACGCAAATATACATACCTACACAGCTTTCCATGGTTTACCCCAGACGCTTCACATGCCCTGATTCAATCCACTGACAGCACGTCAACCCCGGTATACCACATCGATCCAATTCACTCTATTCCTTGCCCTCCTTTCACCCTCCTGCATGTTCAGGCCCCGATCACACAAAATCTTTTTCACTCCATCTTTCCGCCTCCAATTTGGTCTCCCACTTCTCCTCGTTCCCTCCACTTCCGACACATATATCCTCTTGGTCAATCTTTCCTCACTCATTCTCTCCATGTGCCCTAACCATTTCAAAACACCCTCTTCTGCTCTCTCCACCACGCTCTTTTTATTTCCACACATGTCTCTTACCCTTACGTTACTTACTCGATCAAACCACCTCACACCACACATTGTCCTCAAACATCTCATTTCCAGCACATCCATCCTCCTGCGCACAACTCTATCCATAGTCCACGCCTCGCAACCATACAACATTGTTGGAACCACTATTCCTTCAAACATACCCATTTTTGCTTTCCGAGATAATGTTCTCGACTTCCACACATTCTTCAAGGCTCCCAGAATTTTCGCCCCCTCCCCCACCCTATGATCCACTTCCGCTTCCATGGTTCCATCCGCTGCCAGATCCACTCCCAGATATCTAAAACACTTTGCTTCCTCCAGTTTTTCTCCATTCAAACTTACCTCCCAATTGGCTTGACCCTCAACCCTACTGTACCTAATAACCTTGCTCTTATTCACATTTACTCTTAACTTTCTTCTTTCACACACTTTACCAAATTCAGTCACCAGCTTCTGCAGTTTCTCACATGAATCAGCCACCAGCGCTGTATCATCAGCGAACAACAACTGACTCACTTCCCAAGCTCTCTCATCCCCAACAGACTGCATACTTGCCCCTCTTTCCAAAACTCTTGCATTCACCTCCCTAACAACCCCATCCATAAACAAATTAAACAACCATGGAGACATCACACACCCCTGACGCAAACCTACATTCACTGAGAACCAATCACTTTCCTCTCTTCCTACACGTACACATGCCTTACATCCTCGATAAAAACTTTTCACTGCTTCTAACAACTTGCCTCCCACACCATATATTCTTAATACCTTCCACAGAGCATCTCTATCAACTCTATCATATGCCTTCTCCAGATCCATAAATGCTACATACAAATCCATTGGCTTTTCTAAGTATTTCTCACATACATTCTTCAAAGCAAACACCTGCTCCACACATCCTCTACCACTTCTGAAACCACACTGCTCTTCCCCAATCTGATGCTCTGTACATGCCTTCACCCTCTCAATCAATACCCTCCCATATAATTTACCAGGAATACTCAACAAACTTATACCTCTGTAATTTGAGCACTCACTCTTATCCCCTTTGCCTTTGTACAATGGCACTATGCACGCATTCCGCCAATCCTCAGGCACCTCACCATGAGTCATACATACATTAAATAACCTTACCAACCAGTCAATAATACAGTCACCCCCTTTTTTAATAAATTCCACTGCAATACCATCCAAACCTGCTGCATTGCCGGCTTTCATCTTCATGTATATATATATATATATATATATATATATATATATATATATATATATATATATATATATATATATATATATGTATATATATATATATATATATATATATATATATATATATATATATATATATATATATATATATATATATATATATATATATATATATATATATATATATATATATATATATATATATATATACATTTTACTGCTTTTCGAAGATTTCGCAGATTCCTTGATGTATATTCCTATTCCTACTGATTGTCAACACTACCCTGAGCAGACACCCTGATCACTTGCTGAATGAAAGCAGTAGACTCATCTCCAGTAAAGGTTGTAATCTATGAACGTAAAACTTGGAGGAGGTGATGTCAAGACTCTTGCTGGGGTCTCTAAACTGTGTGAGAGTCACGGAACCGATGACTGGAATGACTGAGATCCTAAGATAAGGAAAGTTATGAACAAAATAAGTAAAATACTAATATGACAATGAATCTTAGAACACATTGTCCTTACTGTGGTTATTTGCCGTTATATAGAAAATATCGAAACACCAGATTTCAGTTGTGAGACCAAGATGCAACGGGAGTGACGTGTTACCTGTTGTATCTAGGTAATATTAAAGTGAAATTAGAGTAGCATTTACAGTGTGTTGTGGGAGGTAGGCTTGAAATATTCAGCGTTTCCCAAAGGTTACCTACCTTGCCAAGGTCTTTGTCATGCGTCATGGTGTTTGTGTACTTATTACATCACTGATCTCACGTGGATGATGCCTTAAGATATTCTAACTAGAGACCTTAAATAAATTCAAGTCTCCCCTCTAGACACGCCATGATCAAAGGGCCAAATGACGCTGCAACACCTACATGTATAATGCGAATGAGTTTTCTCTTTATTTCAAACAGTGATATTTCCTTCCGTCGTCTGTTGTGTAGTGGAACTACATGTAAACATCTCATGAAATATGACCATGAATCAAAGTATCACCCGACGCTCTTGGACCAGCTTATAAAGGCCAGATTGTTGGCAAAGGGCGAAATGATCCGATAATAATGCAAGACTGGAGACTTTGTTTGTAAAACTCTTACTTATGCTACTCCTCTCTCTCTCTCTCTCTCTCTCTCTTCTCTCTCTCTCTCTCTCTCTCTCTCTCTCTCTCTCTCTCTCTAGTTGAATGAGTGGAAATATACATATATATTATATATGGTATGGTAACGATTGTTATCGTGTGGCCATGTGACCCCCGACCTTGCAAGTCTGACCAGTGTATGATAATTTGTGGTGCCAGTTTTGTCCACACCGTCTGACCCATTCATCAGTCATGTGTACATCATCGTTTTGTAGCATTTGAGTACACAAGGCATGGTGATCTTGCCCAAATACGACCCAGACTCGAATCTGTTATCCGGTGTGAAGTTGTGTGTGCGGTTATCTGTGATGTAGCCTTGATCTATACCCTATCAAGAACTCATGAAATACAATGTACACACGGCCACGATGTACGGACAGGGGTAGACTAACATGACTCTGTGTTTTGCATTACAGAACATGGGAGAAATTATGTATAGATGAGAAATGATATGCAGAGTAAAGCACAAAGTTTTCGAGCGTGTCTACTCTGTATAAATCATAATTCTAATGCCATATTTGTGAGGCTGTGTAGCATGGTGGACGCTTACAGATAGCTCTGTCAGTTATCCGTCTGTCTGTCTATCACTGGGAGTCGAGCTGGCCATGATCTTAACCTTGGTCATGACTTGAACATTATGTACGTCAGAGGCTCATGACACTTTACTTAATTGTTTTCCAACGTTTAATGAAATGAATGATATAGGACAAAAGTTTGACTTTGAACTTCACGAACTTGATAATTGTAAAGAAAATTAATTCTTTATACAATTTGTTCCCATCGTCTAAGAAGTTGAAAGATTTGAGGCTCTTAACTCTACCGTGAATGTTGTGCCATATATAGAAAA